>NC_089258.1:60693034-61029452 GCF_963930625.1 Muntiacus reevesi | reverse complement strand
CTTCATAATGTAAATACATATTTCCCCAGACAAGAAACAGTCCAAGTCTCTATTCATGAGAAACTGTCAACTTGAGGCTGTCTGCCCAAATGGAGAATGGAATAAAAAGGATCACAGGAGGCATTAACTCTGCGCAAGTATTTGCACGTGGGTATGCCAGATGTTCTGAGAACAGCACCTCATAATAGACAGAATTATAACTCCGAAGGAACAGGAGCCACACACCTTCCGCTCTATTTTACCCATCAACCCTGAATATTCATTGGAAGGATTGATGCTGAAGCTCTAATACTTTGGCAACCTGATGCAAAGAGCCGACTCATTTGAAAAGACCCTGATGCCGGGCGAGAGGAGGCAGCGGCAGCAGAAGATGAGATGGTCAGATCGCATCACTGACTCAATGGCTATGAATCTGAGCAAACTCCAGGAGACAGTGGAAGACAGGGGATACAGGATAGTGAAGGACAGGGGACCTGGTGTGCTGCAGTCTATGGGGTTGCAAAGAGTCACAGACACAGTGACTGAACGACAACAATCTAACGGTACAGTCTTCCAGAGGGACACGAAGCCACAGGTTGAGCTGGGTTGAGTGTATCACAGTGAATTGAGGGGATGGAGCACCAGCAGAAGACAAGGAGGAAAGTCAAGAAAAGCAGTGAGGACACTAATGTCTCGGGCTTAAAAGATCCTCTAGGAGCTATGACTAACTGAAGAAAGAATTTCAAACTCCCATGCCATCAGAGTTCAGAACTCTGAATGATTTATTCCAGGCTACATCTGATACAGATAATTATTAAAAATACAATTCTACCCAGCATCATAAGGTTTTAGCCCCTATCCTCAAGAAGCTCACAAGATGTAATAAAAAGATACAGGAAAAGGTCACTAAAAGATTATCCAGAGGAAGTGAGTGAAACCACAGACTGTAGTGCTAAGCATCTTTTGGTCAGAAGGAAAAGAATAAGAGTGAGTAAGGATCAGGAGTCGTTAGATAACTAAAAATGTCAAAGAAGCTTTATGTGTACCAAAATTCGGTCAAGGTAGTAAGCAGAATTTCCCATGTATGGCACAGTGGTAATGAGCCGAGAGAACACGTCTGGGAACCTGAACACTTACTAACATTTCCAAAACAGCCCTTTTTACAATGGTGGAAGCCTTCTTGAACTGACTCCTATGAGAACTGTGGCCAGTTTTGTTTTTTTCCATATCTACCCTGTACAATGTTTGTTTGGCCCATAGAAAGTTCTCAACATATGGTTTAAGGCAGAAGAAAATCAAACGTAAGATTCCAACAGGAAGGATTGTTACTCATGTCTTTTTCCACCACTTAACAAATCGAAATATAATCCTAATGATACACTATATATAGATGGCCTGATTCTATATAGGATCTAACCAGAGGAGCCAATAAAACAGGTGCTTTTTTTCTTGGTAAACAGAAAAATTTACCCTTTGTAACCCATTTCTCCCATTTTTTGAAGCTTATTATTTATTTAGGGTTGCGCTGGGTCTCTGTTGTGGTGTGGGGCTTCTGATTGCGGTGACTTCTCTTGCTGCGGAGCAGTCTCTAGAGCCCAGGCTCAGTAGTTGTGGCACAGGGGCTTAGTTGCTTGGCACGTGGAATCCTCCTGGACCAGGAATCGAACCCGCATCTCCTGACCTGGCAGGTGGACTCCCACCCACTATACCACCAGGGAAGTCCCTCTCCCATTTTTTTTTTTTTTTAAATTTTAACCATGCCTAGTGCCATGTGGGATCTCAGTTCTCTGACTAGGGATCAAACTCTCAAGCCCTGCATTGGGAGTTCTGAGTCCTAAACTGCCAGAGAAGTCCCTCTCCCATCTCTTCTTGATTTCTTACCACCAAGGAAGATGTCTGAAGTTCTCATCTGAATTTATGGACAATTTAGTTAGGTTAGGAGAAATGTACAAATATGGTTCAAATCAGTAGTCTACCTAGGAATGAAATGACTACAGTGTAGCAGTTTACTGTACAAGAAAAAACAGACCTTTCATAGGACAAGGAGGTTTAACTGGTAGTTATTCTGGTAAATAACTCAATCAACTTGACAGGTTGGGAAAGGGAGGGTGAGTTCACGTATGAACATTGCCTCTTAGACTGCTTGTATCTATATCGGCTTCTATTTTTGTTCCATGAAGCTAGCCAAGAGAACTATATTTTTAAAAGATGCAGTTTCAACTTGATACCATCAATTGTTGCCAACTATCAAGAAAATCTATGAGACAAACATAAAAGAGAATTTCTCATTTGTCACTGAACAATGAGAAACACATCGTATGACGTGCTTATCAGAAATAAGATGATGAAATATTGGCTTTTCCTTCAGAATTGTGATGTATGTAAATAATGTCTGAGTTAAATATTAGCAAGTTGGCAGTGCAGAAAAAGCATGGAAGACAAGCTAACAACCAACAGCCAAACATGAACCATAAACATTAGTTAAGCTATAGGTTAATTTACACAAGAATATATATTTTTTCACCTCTCCTCCTTCCTCTTTTGATAAATGACTCTCTCCTAGAGGGGTTCCTTTCTCAACGCCAAGTGAGGACACAAAATGCCCTAAAATACTTTGGTTCCTTGCAGAAGATTTGGGTAATTATGAATGATTGACCCTCAAACTCAACACTCATGTTTTCTTGGCATTTAATTTAAATATAAATTGACAAGGCACAATTTAAAAGAATGATAAGTTAATTTAATGGCTTTAAAAATCCTCTCCCCGGGACTTTGCCTGGTAATCCAGTTGTTAGGAGTCCGCTGGCCAATGCAGGGGACACGGGTTCAATCCCTGGTCCGGGAAGATTCCCCATGCCTCAGAGCAGCTGAGCCCTTCTGCCACAACTACTAAAGCCTGTACACCTAGTGCCTGTACTCTGCAACCAGAGAAAGCCCCTGCTCAGCGCAACAAAGACCCATGCTGTCAAAAATAAGTAATAGTTAAAAACAAAAAAACGGGACTCCTTAAATCGAGGGCTGACCCCTTCCCCGCTGTTTTGTTCCCAGTCCTGGCTCTCCCTTGCGTTGTGTGTACAAAGTGGCGGAGCTGGCCAGGCCTGACCTTCCGCTCAGCAGTTCTTACTGAAACACAAAACCCGTACAGTTTCAGACAAAATGACACCATCTGGAAGCATTGGGTCAGCTGAAAAGTTCACTCAGGTTTTTCTGTAAGGTAGTATGAAAAAAGCCAAGCGAACATTTTGGCCAACCCCAAAATTTTTCGCGACCGTCTACCCTTTCCCGCTTGAGAAACTCAGGACTCACTCTCCATCTTCCTTCACAGCTCACAAAGAATCGAATCAATCCTGAAGACGTCAACGTCTCCTTAAAAGAAACTTTAACTGCCTTTAAAACTACCTGTACATAGTTTAATAACTTCAAAGTGAAATAAACTTTTTTAGGTTAGACTAAGGGTAGGATGTGTGATTTTTCTTTTACTCATGTAACTCATGAGTACACAAGAACATTTATTAATTTAGATTTGGGCCTATTGGCAAGGCCTAAATGCAGTTTATCTTTAAGTAAATACACTTTTACTTCTCTTCAATGAGGGGCTTAAACTGAAGGCTAAGGAAAACCTACTAGTTTTAATGAACAAAGTTACTTTGGAATCAAAGATTTACATGCAAATATGTACTTCTACAACGCTTGAATGCTATTTACTTAAAATACCATTAGTTTCAACCTTGTTTACACTCTAAGGTTGGAGAGCAAACCCTTTTTTTCCCCTTGATTGTATAAAAGTTAGACATCAGGGCAGTCACAAGTTGCAAAATTACTTATGGTATATGAAAATGAAGCTTTATTGTACATAGTCAAGAGTAGCCCCCAAATCTGTCATCCCCAAAATGGAAAAGTCTTTTTCATCTTGAGCCAAATGAATATGAAAAAGTCATGCATTAAGATCATGAATAACTACCCACATAAAAGAGTAGTACCTGCTGATTTCAAAGAATATTGAAGTCAATCTAAAAGGGAAACTACCATGAGGGCAATCTTTCATAAAACTTGCTTAGAAATAAATTTTTAGAGGTTGCCAGTCAAACTGAGTTCCGGGTTATACTGGATATCCTAAGCCAACTCTGGAGAAGCCCAATCAAAGCAGGCTTTTCTGAACCACATTTCAGGTTGGCTAATGTCACACCAAACCATTCAATCCTTCTCTTCCTTCCTTCAAGGCAGGATCACTCATCCTCGGTCCCTCTTCATCTCCTGTGGAGTCCACAAGCCCCTGCTGCCCAGGTACCTGCCCGCTAAGGGGCAGTGGCCACTTCCTTCTGACTCACGCACCTCCAGGCCCAGGCCCATTTCCAAGTGTCTCCAATCACACACACCGTATACCAGTCTCACCCTCATACTCATATATGGCCCTATGGCTTATCGTTAGACTGGAAAAGATGGGAAGTGAAAGGCAGAAACTCAGGCTTTTAGGGACAGCAGTCTGAGTGAGGCTTTTAACACCGTCAGGGCATATTAAAGCTTCTATAATAGGGAAAGATAATTCAAGTTTTGAAAATCAGAAGGGTCCCCCCCCAACTTCAAATAAATAGTTTAATCTGTAAGTGGTGTTAAAAATTAACCTGGAAAAAAAATTAACTTGGAAAAATTTTCAAATTACATATACATCTTATCAGACATCAAGACACGACAAAAATCAATAAGTCAGTATGCAAAAACAAAATGGATATGAAAAGAAAAATTCTGGCAAAATAATACTACTGCATGCTGCAATTCATGGGGTCGCAAAGAGTCAGACACGACTGAGCGACTGAACTGAACTGATCAATGGATTACTGAAGATAAACGGTTGTGAGCCTAGTTTACATAATCATAGAACAGAACTGAAAGGCTCATTCCCTGCAGTTTAAAACTTTCCTCTCTGATTTCAAAGGATGCTGTTCTGAATGCTGCATACCATGCACAACACTCCCTCATCAACAGTCCACTCGGTTCTGCAACAGTCTCTACTCCAAGACGTGGAGATTCTAATACATTTGAAAATTCTGGAGAATTCTCTTAAGGGTCGTCTTGTGCCAGTGTCATACATAATGCTTAGCCTATGATTCAGAAGTGTTAAACGTTTTTTGTTTTTGAGTAAGTCAACTGGCTTGCCTATAATAAAGTACAGAAAGAACCATAAGTCAGAACCTCTATACACCTGTGCTGTTTGTCTTTATAAGACAAAGACAAAACAGGGGGAGAGATATTTGCACTAAGAAAGGCAAAAGTTTACTATCTATAAAAGGCTCTTATGAATTCATAGAAAAATACTAATATCTCCAGGAGAAAAATTTGGCACTACATTCAATTTAAAGGGAATAAAAAAGGAAAACAATTAGATTTTTTTTATATTCAACATCATTTGGAAACAAAAAAATGAAATTTAAATACTAAG
The DNA here is from genome assembly GCF_963930625.1 of Muntiacus reevesi. NCBI lineage: Eukaryota > Metazoa > Chordata > Mammalia > Artiodactyla > Cervidae > Muntiacus > Muntiacus reevesi. Next base: position 61,024,036 of record NC_089258.1, on the reverse strand, counting down.
ATAGCGCTGTTCACCTATAAGACTAGCAAGAATTATTTTTCCATTGCAGGATAAGTTTCCACATGAACAAAAATACAGTAACACAGGTACTCTCACAGAGTGGGAACTGGTGGGAACAAGCTTTGGTAAAACTTTTTTTTTTTTTGGAAAGTAGTGGTCACTCTGTATTGATAGATGTTTGGGCCATCAACTATCTTGCAGATGACTCTATTCTAAGGAAACACAGGAGCTACATACAAAGTTTTACAGAAGTTATTTGTTGCACTAGGTTCCCCAGGTGGCACAGTGGTAAAGAATCTGCCTGCCAGTGCAGGAGATCCATCCCTGGGTCAGAAAGATCCCCTGGAGGAGGAAACGGCAACCCACTCCAGTATTCTTGCCTGGAAAATTCCATGGACAGAAGAGACTGACTGGCTATAGTCCATGGGGTGGCAAAGAGTCTGACGTGACTGAGTACACATGATTTGTTGCATCAGTATATATTTAATCATAGGAACGAAATAAATGAAAAGTTCAACTATAAGGAAATGGTTACATAAATTGTTATATCTATACAATGTAACATTATGTAGCCAGTAATAATATATAGAACTGTTCAGTTCAGTCCCTCAGTCTTGTCCAACTCTTTGCGACCCCATGAATCACAGCACGCCAGGCCTCCCTGTCCATCACCAACTCTCGGAGTTCACTCAAACTCATGCCCATCGAGTCAGTGATGCCATCCAGCCATCTCATCTTCCATCGTCCCCTTCTCTTCCTGCCCCCAATCCCTCCCAGCGTCAGGGTCTTTTCCAATGAGTCAACTCTTCGCATGAGGTGGCCAAAGTACTGCAGTTTCAGTTTGACATGGAAATCTTGTCACATGTTAAGCAGAGAAAAAATCATGCAACAGTTATTAACTACAGTTACACAGTTTTGCATAAACTATAAAAATGTAATAAATAAATCTGCTACACGTTAACAAGTATAAAGAAAATACTGTAATTATCTTTGGATGCTGGAATTAGTTAATCCTTACCCTTTTTCTGAATCTACCATTTTTATACTGCAAGCATGCATTACTTGGAAATCATAGCAAACCAGGCCAACAGAACAGGGCTATTAAATGACATACTTTTTAAATGTTCAAGGCTAATAACTGCAGCTTCACTTCCAAGAAATACTGAAAGAACTCCAGCACTGTATAATCCACTGAATTATTGATACATAATTAAAAGATGCAGCTCTTCTACAGCATTATTTGTCCATATATATAATGCTAAAAATAGGTAGAAAAGTTGATGCATGTTAAATGTTATATAAACAAAATTTCATTCCCAAGTATTTTTTAAAAGTACATCTATCTAATCATTTCTTTGCATAACTTATGGAATACTGTACTTGAGGGAAAAAAATAAAACATTTTATACATTGTAAAGCACTGTACAAACAGGGCATCATTGTTTCAATTTAAATTGCCTATCATTTCCTGCCCTAATTATCCCTGAAGAAGTTTGTCTACAGAATAGCAATTTGAGCTATGTAATTCCTTTCAGGGTTAACCACACACTCTTATCTGAGAGTATCTACACTCCTTAAGAAGGTCAAAGGTTCCCAGGAAGGAGAGCCTCATTTTTAAAAATTCTCCTGCCTCTTAGCTTCCCCTCCCATCTTCCCTCCACGCCTAACACGGCCACGCTCACCTTTCAGCCCAAGGGCCCAAGGTTTAACGTGACAATGATTGAATTCCTATCACCTGGCCAAACACAAATGCTTTCATCTCCCGTTTTGCCTAAGACTTGATTCAAACAAAGGAAAAAAAAAAAAAGATTTCCTAGTACACCGAGTCCTTAAAACAAATAGTAGTTAATAGAATGTGTGAAACTTTATGCAGGCTAAGTGAAGAATTAATCTCTTCATTCCTACTCCAAAATAAATGAGTCCAAGCCAAAAATCAATAAATAACGTAGTATAAAAGAGCAAGTCTGAAAAAGAAGAGGGGAAAGGTTTCTTTAAGGTAGGTAAACACCTAAGTCCACCAATAACTCGAGTTAATCTGGTGACCTTAGTTGAGAGTTGGAGTTTTCTAAATAGCTAGGAAAGCACATGCGAACCTCAGGAAGTAATCAGACCCAGGCGATGGGCCTTGAGAACTGCCGCAACCCCAAGAATGCCCTATTTCCAGCTCGGATCGACCGAGCTGAGAATGGGCCCCAGCGAACCGCCGAGCGGGACGGCTGAGACCGGCGGCCCAGTAGGGTCAAGTGTCCGGTGGGCGGCTTCCGGCGGAGGACTTGTCAGTTTGCGAAACTGACTCCTCTGGGAGCTCCTTCGGTCACTTTCAAGGTGACAGCTAGGAGATCCGCATCCGTCCCTCCCTCGGTGCCGCGCTGCCCCCACGTGAGACCAGGCGTCCGCAGCCTCCGCAGCTCTCCCCCAACTCCTGCACTCGAGGTCCCAGGACGCCCCCCACCGCCCGGCCCAGATCCCCTCCGCGCACCGGCACCAACCCCGTACTCACCCACAGCGCAGACGACCCGACCCCGCGCTGCGCAACCCAGACGCCGAGCCCAGGCGCCCCTCGGACCTCCGGCGGAGGCGCTCCAGGCCCACCAGCGAGGCTCGCGTGCACTCAGGGCCGGGCGTGCACCTGGGCACCCCGGGGCTCGTCCCCCACCCCTGCCCCCGGCCGCACGCCGGCCGCCGCTGCAGCTGCCAGGCGGGAACCCCGAGTCCGGGGCGCCCCCAGCTTCCCCGCCTCCTCCCGGGCCGCCGGGGGTGGAGCCAGGGCGGGGAGTTGGGGAAACTTGTAAATAGGCGAGCGCGGCCGCCTGCGCCCCCCTCGCCCGCCCGCGGCCCCTCTCGGCGGCCCCAGCCTGCGCCTCCCTGAAGGAGACAAAGGCAGGGCGGCCGCCGAGGGGGCTGCGCCCCCCACCTCCCCAAGAAACCTGAAAGACGCGCGAGGCCGAACCTCAAGACGCCGGCCCCGCAGGCTCCAGGCGCTCGGCTCAGCGGACGGGCTGGCTTCCGGCTCTCTCTCCCGGGCTGAGTACCCATCCACCCCGCGCCCGCGGCGCCCGCTCCGGCCGAGATGCACCTGTTGCCACGTGCGACGCGGGCCCCGCGGCTGCTGCCCGCGCACCTGGAGGAACCGCGGGTCCGGGACCACAGCGGTCAGAGGCGGGCGGCCCGAGCTCGGCCGCGCCCCCAAACCTGGCCGGCTGTCGAGCGGATCTTACCTCCCACTCCCCTCCTGTCACCTGAGTTTTCCGTGCGAGCTCGCGGGCTTCCCGCTAGCCCTGGGGCAGGGCCGCGGGGGCGGGACGGGCTGCGGGAGGGAGAGGCAAGGGGACAGAATTGTCTGAGCGGAGGTGTGCGAGCAACCAGCAGTGATTTTGTCTTCAGAGTGTCCCGACTCCAGATAGGTATTATCTTTGTGCTTCTAAGCGGTTAACTAGCGAACACCTAGTACAGGTTCAACCCAAAAGAGTTCCTGAAGACCCGCGGGGGGGGGCGGGGAGGGGCGCGGGGGGGGGGGGGCGGAGACGAGGCCCAACCCACTTTTCTCAAAACACAAATTAAGTCCCTTTTACTAAACTGAACAAATGTCATCCATAGCTATTAGACCCGTAGAATATTTTCCTTATCGGCATATTTTAAATACAAAGCTTTTCCAAAGAGGCTAGTCCACCTATGAGAGATGTATTAATAACGTTATTGAATTATTAAATGTCAGGCAACTTGACTCCAAATTTCTTTGAAATGTTAAAATTACCTGGTTTGGATTTCCCAAAAGCTTTTCAAGAGAAGTGAGTTTTTTGTTTGGGTTTGGTTTTTTCCTTGAAAATTAAGCTGATGATACTGTAATTGACAAAATTTTCTATACTGTCAATATCAGATCAACTAATAGATATATTGCCATTTACTGTTGTAAAGCCTTTTCGTTGTACAGTATTCCATTAGTTCTTCAACAAGATCCAGTGATAAATAGGTCAGATTATTACCTCCATTTTTCAAGTGAGGAGAGGGAAGCTCAGAAAAGTCAAGCGACTTGCTTAAGGTCACACAGCTAGCACAAACTAAGCTGACCTAACTCCTAATCTTTTTATTCCATTACCTGGAGGACAGTTCTTTGAGATTATTTTTAAAGAGATACAGCACTAAACACCATTGAATAGTTCTTCCTTATGCAAAAGCACCAAAAAAACAACAGAGATTAAAACAAAGCAGTAACATTGTTTCTGCAGGTCATGAGGCAAATATGCTAATTAGCAACATGCCTCCTGTCTAAGCAGACTACTCCTAGTGTTAAACATATTATTTAATCTTTGTAACCCTCATGTGACCCAGATGACTTGGTCCAACCTCCTACAGTGCTATTGTGTGGCTTAGTTATATCTATAAATATAGAACCTGTTTTACTTCATTTTTCCATGGTATGGATTGAAGGCAAAAAAACAAAACTAAACCTCCTAAGTATTTAGAAGCAGCTTTTACGGCCCTTGGGGAATCTGAAACTTAGCTTCTAATTGCATTCACATAAAAACAGAAGTTACCTTCTAGGGACATCATCTGGGACTCTGTCAAGGCAAACATGCTTGAAATGGGGCCTGCTGCCTTTTCTTTCCTTCTTGGTTCTGGGCATGGTGCCATGGTCTTGATCTCTGAACTCTAATGTTAACCTGATATAGACTCCAGGAACAATACAAAGGGTGATAATAATACCACATGACTTTGTAGTCCTTTGTCCTTAAAAAGATTAGCATTTTTTTCTCCATTAGAAAGGTGCAAATTAAAACTACACTGAGAAATCACTTTTCACTTACCAGATTGACGCTGACAAAGATTGGAAAGTTTGATAACCTCTGTGTGTTGGCAGAAGTGTGGAGAAACAGTCACAGTGCAGATTATCAATGTAAATTAGAATGATCTCCATCAAGGGCCATTCACAATACCTAACAAAATTATAAAGGCACATAACCTTTGAGCATGTAAGTCTACTTATAAGAATTCATCTTACAACACATGTGAGAAATGGCAGGTGTATATAAGCTTGTCCATTTCAGCACTTTTTATAACAAGATTTTTAAAGTACATTCATTATTAAGACTGGTAAATTACTGATACAGCTATAAAATGACATCTGGGGGCTTTCCTGGTGGTTCACATGGTAAAGAGAATCTGCCTGCAATGCGAGAGACCCAAGTTTGATCCCTGGGTCAGGAAGATCCCCTGGAGAAATGGCAACCCACTCCAGTATTCTTGCCTGGAGAATTTCAGGGACAGAGGAGCTTGGTGGTCTACAGTCCATGGGACAGTAAAGAGTCAGACACAACTGAGTGGCTAACACACTATGAAAGCTTAAAAAAAAAAGAAGAGAGCTTTTTAAACTTCTATGAATTGATCTCCAAGATTCATTATGTGCACAAATTTTTAAATTCAAAACAATTATGTAATAGTGTATTTTCTATTAAAAAGGGGAAATTGTATACAGTTGTTTGTTTTTAGAAGCATAATATGTCTCTGAAAAGATATACCAGAAACTGGTAAAATTGGTTGATTTTTGGGAAGAGTAGCTGGGTGGCTGGAGGGCAGGATTTGAAGAAAATTTGAAGAAGATAAACTGCATTAGATATAATTTTGTACTTTTTGAGTTTTGAATGATGTAAATAATAGTACCCATTCCAAAACTTAAAATTTTTCACCACTTGAAGTTTTGCCATCAGGAATGGCTCAGATTCCCTCCTTACTAATTTAACTTACAGATAAAATAAATGATCAAATTTCTCATGCATTAATGGGACAACAGCAAAATTCTCAATAGATGCTTTCAAATTATTTGTTCTCTAGTTTATCTAAAGAGGAAGGCTTTAGTACATAAAATTCTAACATGCTGTGATTATGGTGAAGATGATGAGCTAGCAAATTCCTCAGAATTTTATTAACAGTGACATCTCCCTGGGGCAGAGCTTCCAGCTAATTTTCCCAAAGTCACATTCAATCAGAAATGAAAGAAGGAGTTCAGGCTAGTTCCCAAGAGGGATACTCTAGTACCATTGATTTGAGTGCAGAGGAAGTAATTCTGTGGGAATTCCATGGAGTCATTTTACTCTCAAGTTTGATATCTTTTTTTTTTTTTTTAATTTGGAAAAGATCCTGATGCTGGGAAAGATTGAAAGGAGAAGGTGGTGGCAGAGGAAGAGATGGTTAGACAGCATTATTGATTCAGTGGACATGAATTTGAGCAAACTCCAGAAGATAGTGGAGGACAGAGGAGCCTAGTGCGCTATACAGTCCATAGGGTTGCAAACAGTCGACTAGTGACAGAGTATACTATCACTTTGGAGGAGGAAATGCAGTGTATCTTGCCTGGAGAATTCCATGGACAAAGAAGCCTGGTGGGCTACAGTTCATGGGGTCGCAAAGAGTCAGATATGACTGAACAACTAATACACACACCGTACCATCACTTCATTGAACAAGGGAGCCGAACAACTCACAAAGGCAGGCACAGTAAAATTTTAAAATAAATATTTACAAATATAAAATAGAATCCAAGGAAAAGCAAACAGCTAAGAGTAAACATATCCCTGAGTAACAAATTAAACCAGTGTGCTTCTTGGTAGCCAAGTGTCCCAACCAGTTACATAACAGCCATTTTTCAAAAGGGGTTGATCGTTCCTCAGTGGAAGCACTGAGTTTCCCAGCACTGAATTCAAAGAAAAAGATTTTTTCACTCACATTTCCAGTCAAGACTACTGAATGGAAAACAATAATACATTGTTGATTATACTGTAAGAACCTTTTATGTAGTTGTTTTTGTAGTCACTTTAAATAAAACCCAAAATATTATAACGAAACTCAACAAAGGTATTCACCCAATCAGGTACAAGGTCAGTGTCAATCAAACCTAGTGTGAACAAGGATTGACTGGAAACAGATGTGACTGGACTGCAGTTCCTTACTATCTTCTTCAGAAAATCAAACATACTCACAGTCAGATTTTTAATGTCTCCACACATCCTTCACCTTAGAGACAGATGTTTCTTTATACAACATTCCAGAAATTTCTAGTCGGCCAGTCATCTGATAATTATTAGAAGTGATGCTCAGTTGCTTTAGTCATGTCTGACCCTATGGACTGTAGCCTGCCAGGTTCCTCTGTCCATGGAATTCTCCAGGCAAGAATATTGGAGTAGGTTGCCATTTCCTTCTCCAGGGGATCTTCCTGACCCAAGGATTGAACCTTCATCTCTTGAGTCTCCTACATTGCAGGTGGATTCTTTACCACTAGCTCCACCTGGGAAGCCCCTAGATGTGACAGAGACACAGAATGCTGGAATTTTGTAATGCTGTAGATTACTTTTTCCCTATTTTTGTTAATAGAAAGATGTACATTACAAATTGCCATATGACTTTTGTTACTTGTATCCCAAGATCATGAGACTTGCAAAGTCAAATGTTCACACTGACCAACTGTAGCTATGACTGCAGAGCAAGAAAACATCATCACAGCAGTGAATGGTCTTGATTTATTTACAAATAATTCTTAGGTTCCTAATTATCCATTCTTCTTCTCAGTGGGCTTGGAGGCTCAAGTGGACACCCCTCTCTGTGTTCCAGAAGGGTGATATCAAATTAGGGATGTTCTAGTGTAGAAGTCTGCAGATTAATAAATAAAGTATCTCAAGAAAGAAGAGTTTCTTGTGAGTTCAGAGCCGTAGAAGTTATAAGGAAATATAGCTTTCTCTTACCAAAATGACTTGAGAACATCTAAGAAACTTCTCCATCCTCTCATAAAATGGAAGGCATCTTCAACAGCCCTTTTATGCCATTTATAGACTCGGTAGAAGGAATCATTCTTATAGCATGATGCCAAAATTATTTTAGCTCACGCACAAACAAGTTGTTCTGTAATTGTGCTTTTGACCACTTCATATTAGGAAAAAATTAAAAAATATATAGCACCACCACTTTGTTATGAAATCACTTTGAAAATGTTTACTTGGACTCTTTTAAATGTCATGACTAAAGAAACTACTGTTGTGTGTAATCCACACTTGACAGTGAATCATAACTGTGTCACACTTGGACTTGGTTAGCCTTTGCTCTGATCTGACAGTCTTTCCTTAAAAAGTGGATGTCTTTTCAATTGCAAACTATTCATTGCTTCCTGAAAAATATAATAACAAGTTTGTGACTCTGAAATCCTAGATCTCTGAGACTACCATAGTCTCCACTTAGACTTTTTAAATACGCTTTTAATTTATGCCTCTGGCCTTATGCTCCTGGCCAAATGCAAGCCTTGAAAGGGCTGGGGGATGCCTTCCAACTAGCCTCCATTTCCCTCAGGCCTTGATAATTGATCAGTGATCTCCTAAAAAAGAGTGAAACCATGGAGTTCAATGGGTTCAGTGTTGCCGCATGGTGACCCATACCCTGTGTCCAGGCCCACCTACTGATTGATTTTTGGTTCAATACTTTGGCCACCTGATGCGAAGAACCAACTCATTGGAAAAGATCCTGATGCTGGGAAAGATTGAAGGTGGGAGAAGAAGGGGATGACAGAGGATGAGATGTTGGATGGTATCACTGACACGATGGACATGAGTTTGAGTAGGGTCCGGAAGATGGTGATGGACAGGGAGGCCTGACGTGCTGCAGTCCATGGGGTTGCAAAGAGCCAGACACAACTGAGCAACTGAACTGAACTGAACTTTTACAGCTTTTGGTTTGGGATCAGAGTTCCTGATCCGTACTTGACCTGGAGATCCTCTGGCCTTGCATAGGATATGCAGTCTAGCAGGCCTAGTGTTCTAAGTTCTAACAAATGTTTCAAAATTATGATGTAGGAAGAGCCCTAGACTAAATCAACAACAGCAGTTAGCTCTCATGCTGGTTCATAAGCATTCCTCAAAATAGAACCGCTCTTCTAAACATAGACTGGCAATTCAGGAAAGAGCCACTGGAAATGCTACCTCATTATTCTCTTCATACAGTGAATGGGACCCGCACTAAGGGCCTAAACTGCACACTGCTCTGTGACAATGCTAGCAAGTCAGTGTGCCTGGTTAGTTACCAGAAAGCAGGGCGATCTTAACTCTGGGTTTCTAGAACATTAAGTCAGAATGATAATCCAGGATAGCAATTTAACACTACCAAAGATTTATCTGCTTTGGATAAGGCTACTTTTGATCTCTTTTTGAGTATCTACAAAATTATGGTTAGTTTTTCATAATTTACAACACAATTACCATATACCTACATACATATGTGTATATGTACATATATATACATATATATATATATATATATATATATATATTTGTTATCTAATCCAGGAAAAAAATTTTATTGTCTGCAAATTTTAAATAGGAGAATAGATCCACTACAACCAGCAAAAAGATACAATTGGGACTTCCCTGGTGTTCCAGTGGTTCAGGCTCTGCTTTCACTGCAGGGGACGTGGGTTCAATCCGTGGTTAGGGAACTAAGATCCCACAGGCTGTGCAGTTCGACCAAACAAAGAACACAAGACCAAAAAAAATCCCATAAAACATTATCACTCCAAAATCAAGGACACAAACAAGACTTAGTTTTGATACCTATTAATAGATATGTTTTAACTGATTTGACCGGTTTAGATCTTAGGGTCTCTTCTATAGAATTACTTCTTCAGATCTCATGGGGGTTTTGTGAGGACAAAGTATGTTTGGAATTACTGATATCACTCATTCCCCTTCCCACTGGTCTGTGAACTTGAGCTAAGGAAAGGCTTACCTTCCCCACACCATCCCCTTCAGTCTACCGAGGCCTGCCATATTCCTCCTCCTCACTTCGCCTTTCATTTCACACCTGAACTGTTCAAGTGAGCAGACCAGGGATCTCCAAACCATTCCCCCATACACCCCATCTATAAAAAAAAAATTAAGTGTGCATGCCAACATTTGTTTATTTATACATTGTATATAGCATCAGAAGGCTGATATGTACACAATAAACTATACACAAAAATAGAAATGGATCAGATTTAAAAATAGATAACTAGATTAAAGTTCTCATATTCTCTTCCCACACCCCACCATATACCCTCTGGTGACAAGAAACAATTTCATTCCTCTTAAGAGCCTTTATTTATTTATTAAATCAAACCAGGTCTCCTGCATCTCCTACATTGGCAGGTGGATTCTTTACCAATGTACCACTTGGGAAGCCATGTTTCTGCCCAACTGGCTATAAATTGGAGGTTCCCGTGACTCTCTTCTTGGGTCCAATTAATTTGCTAGAGAGGTTCACAGAATTCAGAGAAACATTTATTCATATTTATCAGTTTATTAGAAAGGACATTATTAAAAGGACAGACAGATGAAGAGGTATAAGGAGTGAGATGTAGAAGGGCCCAGAGCCCCTGAGCTTCTGCCCCCATGGAAGTGGGTGCCCTGCCTTTCCAGTGCCTGGATGCATTCACCGACCTCAATGCTTATCAAAGCTCATTCAAGAATTTTTATAGAACTCAATCTGAAGCACCCTTGTACCACCCCTTTTCCCTTCCAGACGTCAGTGGGCGGGGCTGAAAGTTCCAAACCTCCAAACACCAGGTCTTTCTGATGACCAACCCCATCCTGAGGCTATGTAGGAATCCCACCCTAAGTCAAGTGTTAGTTGCTCAGTCATGTCCAACTCTTTGTGACCCCATGGACTGCCCACCAGGCGCCTCTGTCCATGGAATTCCCCAGGCAAGAATACTGGAGAGGGTTGCCATTCCCTTTTCCAGGGGATCTTCCCAACCCAGGGATCAAACCCAGGTCTCCTGCATTGTTGGCAGATTCTTTATCATCTGAGCCACCAGAGAAGCCCCAACTCAGGGAAGCATAAACTCAAGTGTGCTCAAAAGCAGCTTCTTATGAATGAGGAAGTAAAGTGAAGTGAAATCGCTCAGTCGTGTCCACCTCTTTGTGACCTCATGGACGGTAGCCTACCAGTAGCCTACCAGGTAGCCTACCAATCCATGGAATTTTCCAGGCAAGAGTGCTGGAGTGGGTTGCCATTTCCTTTTCCAGGGGATCTTCCCGACCCAGGGATCAAACCCAGGTCTCCTGCATTGCAGACAGATGCTTTACCGTCTGAGCCACCAGGGAAGCCACCAATGAGGAAAGATATACCTATCATTGGAGAAATTCCAAGGGTTTTAGGATCTTTGTGTCTTTTACTGGGGCAAAGACCTAATACATTTTTTGTTACAGCACAGTCTAATTTTAAAACATAACAGACACAAAACTTCATGAAACAAATTCATAACCTAATAAATTTTATAAAATAAACATCCTTCAAAGCCACTGCTTCACTTAAGAAGTAGAGGGGGAGCAGGAACTGGATGAAGATGATCAAAAGTACAAACTCCGGGAGACAATGAGGGACAGGGAAGCTTGGTGTGCTGCAGTCCATGGAGTCGCACAGAGTCAGACACGATTTAGCTACTGAATAACAACAAGGGTGGCCAACATGATAAACATAATTAACACTGCTACATGTTATACATGAAAGGTAAATCCTGAGTTCTCATTTCAAGGAAAAATACTTTTTTTTCTTTTGTATTTATGTGAGATGTTCACTAACTTATTGTGACAATCATTTCATGATGTGTGTAATACAGTGCTGTGATCCTCTGTTTTTATGGAGACATTGGTGACCCTCCATCGTCCAGACACAGTGACTATCAGATGGAAAATTTTGGTCACCACAAAACCTATTTGGTGGGCACTTCTTGACAGCACAGAGAATGAAATGTTCACATAGGTTGCTAGAAGCCTCCTATGGATGCCTAAAGAGATCCATAGAGAAAAAAAAAGAACACAGCAGAAGGCAACTTCAACTTTTACTTGAAGTCAACTATGTGCTCAATATTTTGCTAGGAGTTTCCATATCTGTTATTTCCATTTGCATTAATCTAGTCATCACCACAATTTTCTGAAATAGAATTTAAACCCTGGTCTGCATAAGCCCTATGTTCACTTCACTTGTAATTATGAGAAATTTAATCTCTCTGAAGGAATACAAATTGATTAAAATGAGACAGAGTACAGATAGCTGCCTCAGCATTACAGAACCTTGTGAGGTCCTTTTGTCTTAGTCAAACTTGGTTGGAATCTTAAAGTAAGGTTATGAAAATCTTTTAAACACAAAAGATGACATAGCTAAACTTAAAAAGCATAGGAAAATATCTTTCTGAGATGTAAAAGAAGTGGATTTAATAACAGAGATCCTCCTATCAAAGCAGGCAATTCAGAAAATACAGAAACATTGGCACAACACTGTAAATCAACTACACTTCAATAAAAAAATGTAAAAAGAAAATACAGAAACACACCCTTGAAAAGCTAAATAGCAGCATGCAGCTTGATAGGGAGCATAGATTAAAGAGTTTTTTGGTTAAAATTCTGTCATTAAAATTAATTATGATTATAAAAATAATAATACCAAACCTTGATGTGTGCCATGCACTAGTATAGCATTTTATATTTTATATGTATTATTTAATTACTCATAACAACCCTATTAGGTAGGTATTATTTTATCCATTTTATAAATTAAAAATTGAAACCCAGTCTGGCTAGAAATACTGCCCAGTGTCACACAGCTAATAATTAACAGGACATAGGATGGAAACCCAGGTCAGTCTGACCTCCAAGCACCAAACTCTTCATAATTCTTCATTAGATTTACTGCTATGTTCCAACACCAGATGTATAGCTCAAAAATAATACATTGCATTAAAACTGAAGGTAAGTTTTAAATGAAAAGAATCAGGAACAAGTGTATAATCTGTTGTTAAGGACCTCTTAGTGAGAAGATTAGAGATTCTTCAGATCACACAGTAGTCAGTTTACTTACAGAAACATAATGAGGCAATTTTGTTACCACATCACTAAATATAGAGAGTGTAAACAAATTTATATTTGCATATTACCCGGTTGCATGCTGAAAATTTCAATGGAGTCAAATAAGAATTAGTTGTTATAGACAACTAGAAAGCAGAATTCCTCATATCAACAAATGCATTAAGTATCTGGAAGTAAATTTAATTAAAACATGCTTTTTATGATTAAATCCTAAGGGGGGGAAAAATAACATAACTAAAGAATTGGGCATGTTTTTTCAGAGAAGCTAAAGACATCAATATTTTTTAACTTTAATACATAGATTTATTGCAGTACAAGTAAAATTCCTGCAAGAACTAGTGGTGAAAAATAAATGAACAACAAGATCAAAACATTTTCATAGGCAGTAAGGGTAGATTCAGCCTAGCAGATTTGGAAAACTAAACTCACTGTGACAGTGATCAAAATCACACGGTATTGAGTTATTGGAGTTTGAAATATGAACCTGACCTGTAATAGAGACCAAACAAATATAGGGCAAGGGGTAACCACTTAATTCATTGTCTTTCAAATAGTTAGCTAATGACTTGGAAAGAATCAACTTAGATAAACACAGGAGAACCAAACACTACAATAAATTCCAGCTGTATCAAAAAGTAAAAGAATTGTTTAAAAACTGAAGAATAGCTTATTTATCCCAGATGTGGAGAGAACATGTTCTTCTAATCCCTGGAGAAGTGAAGGTTGTTATCAGGAATAAAGTAGAGTAATTGAATATGCTTTTGAAACTTTTAATTTTCATGCAACAAAATATAAAATTCAATAATCTGATTATAGATTTCTCCCCAAAATATATGAGGAAATCAATGACTATATAAGTCAATAATCATGGCAAATTCATCACTTTCAAAGGAGGAAATCATCCCATCTAGTTTGATTTCAAACTTTCTTGTAGGTTGACTCTTCCCAGGTAAGCCTGACCTGTTAGACTTCTTTGTCACTGCTTGATGGAATTATTCTTTATATTTCAGAGACCAAGGTGAACTGGAAACTGGGAGATCTTTGAAAAGGTTTTTAAAAAACACTGTAGACTGTTGATATGTCTTCTGTTTTGTACCCCAGGTAGAAATGCTAAGTCAAGAAAAAGAAGTAGGTAAATTCAATTTTAGTTTTAAGGACCCTTTGTGGGTAATTATAAGGATGAATTATCTGCATGCATGTGGTAAAGCTCTGTGGCCCATGAAAGTAGGATTTAAAACAGACCTATGACTGGTATTTGAAAACAAAAGCCATAAAGCAAAGACTTAAAAATTTCATCATTAGACTAATTGTAATTCACTTGATCCTCCAGTGTAACAATATCCTTCTGTCCAAGCCATTATTCCTTCCATTCAGCATAGTGGCTTGTCTATCATTAAATATTCATTTTCTGCCATGCTTTTTGGAAGGAAGACAAAGCAGTCACTTTACTGCTTTATATTGATTCCTGCCTGGGTTGTCTTTAGGAAGCGGTTTCAGTAGATTCAATAGTTTTGAAATATATTTAGGTTTACTCCATGATTGGCAAATATATTTCTTTCTTCTTACTTCAAAAATGGAATCTTAGAACTTAGATCTTTACTTTTCCCATCTAGTCTGTACTCTCATTATCAGTGAAGACCTTAAATGGTACTGAACTGTACATGAACTCTATCTGCTTACGAGAGTACTAGAGGAAACGGGGTCACTTTGCATGCTTCCAGACATGATTTCAACTGTTTTCAAAGGAAGTTGTACAGTGAAGAAAAGAGCCTTTAGGAAGGCTGAAGTTACGGGCTTCAGGTATATTTCTTACTTCTATGGGGAATAACTCAATAGTTTTATTTAACTAAGAAGGCCCTTTATCAAGACTTACTTAGAACTGGCTTAAACTTGAGTTTGTGATTTATAGAATCCTTTCATGAAGCATCAGTGCTTTTTTTATAATACACTTATCACATATTTATCCAGGTTCTTATGAGACCCCTCTTTGGTTTGAGTGTATGATGTGTTATCTTCCACAAAGTGGATTTAAATAAAATAGTTTTATTTTATGTTATTCCATATTTTCTGTGGTAAATATTTGAGAGGTCAGTTATAATGGAAAAAAAATACATGGATGTATGTATTGTCATTTTTTTCTTCCCCAGCTTTATTGAGATATAATTGATATAAAACACTGTATAAGTTCAAGGTGTGTCATTTGCTGTTTATTATAGCTAATCCAAAGATATTTACTAAATGGATGCTATGTTATCTATATGCATTACCATGTGCAGTTGCTCTAAAAGATCCACTGTATAGAGTATGAAAAAAAGTAAAAAATGTCGTTCCTGACCTAAAATATAAAGTTATAGTAATCAAGATGTGTAATATTGGCAAAAGAAGAGACACATAGATCAGCGGAACAGAATGAAGAGCAGAAATAGACCAGCACCTATATGTATATTTCATTTTGGGTAAAGATGCCGACTCACAGAAACAGAAGAAACAATCTTAAAATTTCTGTGGAGCCAGAAAAGACCTGTAAAAATAAAAGCAATCCTAAGATAAAACAACAAAGCTGGAGTTATCTCAGTTCCAGATTTCAAAAAAAGGTAACAAAGGTACCAAAGCAATTCAATGAGGAAAGAAAGTCTTTAATAAATTATGCTGGAAAACTGGATATTCACATGGAAACAAAAGAACTATGACCTCCACCTCTTTAATTCAAGATAAATCATAGACCTAAATGTAAAGGATACAGCTATAGAGAGTTTAAAGGAAAAACATCTGTATATTGGCACAACCTAGGAAAAGTCAATCATAGAAGAAAAAAAATTAACAAATTAAACTTTCTCAAAATTAAAAAATCTCCTTTTTAAAAGTCATTTAAGAGAGTGAATAGGAAGCCACAGACTGGAAGATGGACTTGTGTCCAGAATAGAAAAATAACTGCTGTATCTCAATAATAAAAGAGCCCAATCCCAAAAGAAAAGGAGAATTAAAAAAAAGCTTTGAGACACATGGCAACAGAAGCTTTATGAACATCTAATAAGTACACAATAAAGAACTCAGTATTGTTAATAATCAGGGAAACACAAATTAAAACTACACTGGGAGAATTCCCTTCAGGCCAGTGGTTAGGACTCAGGACTCAGAATTTTCACTGCTGTGGGCTCAGGTTTGACCCCTGGTCAGGGAACTAATATCTCACAAGGTAGGGCTAAAAAACAAACAAGCAAAAAATATACAAACATGATGAGATATTACTCCATATTCACCTCAACTAGAATGGCTAAAATTAAATACACTGAAAATACCAAATACAGGCCAAGAGGTGGAAGAAGTGAAACTCCCACACACTACTGATGAGATGCAAAATAGTACAACCACATGCCCTCTTGAGAGTCCCTTGGACAGCAAGGAGATCAAACCAGTTAATCCAATACAAAAGGAAATCAACCCTGAATATTCATTGGAAGGACTGATACTGAAGCTGAAGAAACTCCAACGCTTTGGCCACCTAATCTGAAAAGCAGACTCATTGGAAAAGACCCTGATGCTGGGAGAGATTGAGGGCAAGAGAAGGGGACAACAGAGGATGAAATGGTAGGATGGCATCACTGACTTAATGCACATGAGTTTGAGCAAGCTCCAGGAGATGGTGAAGGACAGGGAAGCCTCGCGTGCTGCAGTTCATGGGGTCGCAAAGAATTAGACACAACTTAGCGATGCAACAACAGCAACCAACCATATTTATTTTGCAATTCCTTAGAAACATACATCTACCTTATGACTCAGAAATGTTATTCATGAACATTTACCAAAGAGGGAAGAAAACATACATCCACCAAAATGCATGAACGAGAACATTCACAGGCATCAAAAACTGAAAATAACCCAGATGCTCACTAAGAAATGGGCCAAAATCACTATTCTTTTCTTCCCCCCAGTCTCATTTTTAAGCCATTTTAACCTTCAAAATTCCTCCACAAAATCTGGTCTTCTTCTTCTATTTCCTGTCTTCAAAGTCTATCATTCTCATCCACTCAGTTGCTTAAGCCAGAAACTTGGGCCTTATCCTTGACCTCACTTTCCTTCAGCACCCACATTCAAGAAAGCACTAAATTCTGACCATTTCTTACCAAATAGCTTCTGAATTTTCACTCTTCTCTCTGTCTCCTCTGACTCTATCTCAGTTCAATAGACGTCTACTAAGAAGTTCTGTCTAAATCTCTCAGATCTGTGTGTGTGTGTGTGTGTGTGTGTGTGTGTGTGTATGTGTGTAGTTAGTCACTCAGTCGTGTCTGACTCTTTGTGACCCCGTGGACTGTAGCCTGCCAGGCTCCTCTGTCCATGGGATTCTCCAGGCAAGAATCCTGGATGGGTTGCCATTTTCTTCTCCAGGGTATCTCCCCAACCCAAGAATCGAACCCAGGTCTCCTGCGTTGCAGGTAGTTTCTTTACCGACTGAGCTACCAGGGAAGTCCATGAAAACTGGACTTGAACTGGAGTCTCTTGCATTGCAGGCAGATTCTTTACCAGCTGAGCTTTAGGGTAAGTATAACTTTTCTAGGCACTAGAAAACCAAAAACCAAATCTTTGCACAGTATGCCCTGAGGGGAATCCAGGGTGAAGAAAAACAGATTATTGGTCCTAGATAGTTAAGACACATATTAAAGAAATAATTTCAACAAGCCTTGACTCTTCCTATATATAGAGAAGTACTAAAATCATTAACTTGAGATGTCTGGATTTTTGTGATTAGAAGTAATCTTCTGATATTCAGTTACATGTGCTGTGGAGTTTGGGGTTTTTTTGTTTGTTCTCTGTTGTTGGTTTTTCTTTCTTTAAGTGAAAGCTCCCATATACCCTAGCTCTTCCCTTATTCCTTTGATTAGACCCTCAGATCTGTATGAGAGGCTGCCTTCCCAGGCTACAGTCCTCAGCAATGTCTTTGACATTTGAATAAAAACATAATTCTGAACTTTTAGGTTGCGCTTTTTTTTCAGTCAGACCTTCTTTTCTTGGTTAACACTTATTTAACAGTTGGATCTCAGCTTAATAGTTCCCTTTCTCAGAGAAATCTTCCTTAATCCCCAGCCTAGATCAAGTACTCTGCACTTTTACATTTCCCACACTGTGGGGAAAAAAAAAAAAAACAGGTACAAAAACCTATTAATAAGATTCTCCATTTTTTTTTTCTACTATTAGCACGGAAATTTCTTGCCAGAAGCTAACTTCATTTGTATTGAGGCTAGACTAGATGAATAAAGAGAGAGGGTGGGAGGTCAAGGAGGTAGGAGTTCTTCAGGCTGAGAGTCAGGAAGAACTTTGGGAAAATCAGTTTAATCAGCTTACTACTGGCTGGGTGCCACATTGAGAATTTAAGATAAAGGAAATAAAAGATATTTTATTGTGCAATAAGAATGGACTCACCCTCGGGTATTTTCTGCAGAGCCTGCAATAAAGATTCAAGTTGCTTTTATTTAGTATGTTCTTCTGGACTAACCAAGAGGGTGGCTGGTTTATATGGGTTACACATATTGAATATTAACTTAACGACTCCCCACCTCTCACCCCTACTTGCATACAAACTTTATAAGTTCAGTGGCCTTGTGTGTTTTGCTCATTGTTTTAGCTCTAGTGTTTGCACAATTAGTAGCAGATGCTGAATCAATATTGGTTGAATTAATGTGTGATTTGAGGCAATTTGCTTAGCCTCTCCAGGCCTTAACTAGTATCGCAACTTCATGTTTCTCAAATTTTCAGTAGACAGACCAGTTGCAGAAGAGAAAAAAAAAAAAATTACCCCTAGAAGTCTAGGGTTGCCTGAAGCATCCCATTACAGTTCTGATATTTCTCTTTCAAGTTTTGAAATCAAGCAGGACCCTGAGGGGCCCTCCCAAGTACAAAAACCCTTCCATGTCCCCATTTCTTGTTGTAGAAATAGGCCTTAGTTGAGTCCAAAGAATAGACTCAACAGTTACTAATTAGGAAAGTGAGTGGATGCAGAAATAGAGGAAAAGAAGTTAAGCAAGAAAAGTAATGATAGCTTAAACAACAGTCAGCAGCTAAAACAGAGTTCTATTAATAGTTCCTCCTCAAGAAATAATACATAATAATCTGACACATATCTTTGAGTTATCTGGCAAAAACTAAGACCCATGCCCAGGCTGAGGATGATGACTACACGCGGACAACAAGCATGTAGACCCCAGACAGGTTGGAACCAAAAGGTTGATGAAGGTTCCTGAAACCCCACCTTCTCTCACCAGCAACCAAACAGAAGAAAGTCCGTGTGTTGCAACCCTCACCCCAAACATTTGCCTTTTAAAACCCTTCCCTAAAAGTCATTGAGTGGCTTCCCCGGCTGTCCAACGATCGAGACTCTGAACTTCCACTGCAGGTGGCACAGATTTGAGCTCTGGTCCAGGAATTAGGGCTCCACCTGTCATGTGGTGCATCCCTTACACCCCCCCCACCCCAAAAAAAGGCTTGGTGGCTTGCAGATAAGTGCTGTACTTTCCTTTACCGCAATCTGGTGTCCGTAGATTGGTTTTGCTGTGCAACAGGCAACCGAACCCTAGTTTGGTAACAGTTTCTGATTTCAGCTTCTTTTGGCCACATGGCATATAGGATCTTTGTTCCCTAAACAGGGATCGAACCCATGCCCCCTGCATTGGAAGTGTGGAGTCTTAACCATCAGACTACCAGGGAAGTCCCTCGTGTTTCATCTTCAAAACTTGTTTCATGTTTCACTTTAAAATGTGCTTAAATTTTACACCACATATAGTGGTGTATATATATACATACATATGTATATATATACATATATATCAGCATTTATTTAAAACTAATTTTTAACCTCAATTCTTCTAATGAAAATGAATGACATTGTACCTACTACCAGCTAGGCTACACAAACCTCAAAACTTGTGAGAAACACAAGTACTCATTAAGTGATCTATAAGGATTCCTTTTCGCTCAGAGTTTTATGATTCTTTAATTATAACTAGTCAAACAACTAATATTTACCGAGTTCCTTTCCTGTTCAACTCACAGGGGGAGAATATGAGAAACAGACAAACCATCTGCTTTTAAGAAGGCTGAGATGTCATGACAAGTCATAAATACGTAAAAAAGGTAGTGCAGACTGAGTGCCAAGTGACTGAAGAATCTTAGCACTGAACGGTGCAGAAGAATTAAGCCCTCTAAGCCACCATTTCCTCATTTGTAACACGGGATAATGATGCTCACACCTTTTATCTCAGAGAGTGGTTGTAAAGTTCGAGAAGGTAAAATACGCCCACTCACAAGTAAAAAAATAACATCATTAAGAGATCAGGGGATTCTGCAGCATGGTGGAAACCTGACGTATGGCTTGCAGACAAGTGGAAAGGCGAGCAAGGGTAATGGTCTTCATGAGGACGCAGATGGAGAAATGCAGCACAAAGGCACCAGAAACTAAAAATAACATAATCTTTATTGAGCTGAAAGCTCAATTAAGGAAGATATGCCTGAACAAAGCAGAATATTGCTGGCCGTGAATTCTAAGTTAGGGAGTTTAGAATCTCTCCTGTAAACTTTATTTTGAAAAGATAAGCCCCTTGGAATAATTTGGTCTATATTTTGAGACAGCTGGGAATGTTTTCACACAGACCAAAGAACTATTTAAAATGTTTCAATTCCTTTAAAGAATAGTAAAAGGAGAATTGAAGAAACCAGATAATTGTTTGCAGAGATCAAGTGTCAGGATTGCAATATGGCTAAAAGAATAAAGAAGGAGAATATGGTTGTGTTTTCTAGCCAAAAGTGAGTTGGAATTATGCCAAGTGAGAGAGAACAAAATAAAAGTAAATTCAAAAAGGAGTTTCAATATAACTCTTGATGGGAGGCTAGAAGCAAATGGCCTCCAGAA
The DNA here is from genome assembly GCF_963930625.1 of Muntiacus reevesi. NCBI lineage: Eukaryota > Metazoa > Chordata > Mammalia > Artiodactyla > Cervidae > Muntiacus > Muntiacus reevesi. Next base: position 61,003,258 of record NC_089258.1, on the reverse strand, counting down.
TAATTTGGAATACATTTCAGCACTATTGAATGACTAACACATGGTTCAAATCTTAATCTGAAAACTCCATCAGTTATATGTGATGAAACCTTGACATCTGTAGAAGGCTGAGCTTTGGGGGCATGAAAGTTTTTAGGGGAAACGGTACCTGGTGGTGATGGTAATTCTATCTGATCATTTAAATGGTGTATCTGAAAATCAAATAAAAAGAAAAGGCATTGCTAGAACACAGCATAGAATTTGTGTTTAATGGAAGCATGTAAGTGCAAAACAAATCCCTATTTGAAGTAGTTTCTATAAAACACAGCTTCTTTTGCAAAATTAGAAAATGCCATAGAACTTAATGTTGGCATCATATACATTGAGTACATTTGAACAGTGAATAGGGTGTACCACATTTTGTATAGAAAAAACAATACACCTATTTGCTGGTGTATGCATAAAATAAGCCTGGAAAGATACAAAACAAGCTATTTATCTCGCTTCATGTCCAGGACAGAGGAACAAAGGGGAGAAATTTCTTTGTGTGCCCTTTTGTATTTTTTATTTTTTTAATTGGAGTATAATTGTTTTACAATGTGGTGTGAGTTTCTGCTGAACAACAGGATGAATCAGCTCTAAGTATACGTATATCTCCTCTCTCTGAGCCTCCCTCCAACTCCACCCCCACCCGTCTAGCTCCTAACAGAGCACTGAGCTCGGCTCCCTACACAGCAGCTTCCCACTAGCTATCTATTTCACACATGGTGGTATATATATCAAAGCTACTTTCTCAGTCTGTCCCACCCTCTCCCTGGGTCCACAAGTCCATTCTCTACATCTGCATCTCTACTCCAGTGGTACCAATTTACATTTTTAAAATCTGACTCCTGTTCATTATGTAGTCCAATAAACAAACAGACAAATCAAGTGCCTGCAAAGAAGACAGGTATCTTTGACATGGTTTCTGGAGATTTGATGTTCAGTGAATTAATAAGTGGAACAGCTTACATCCTATAGTCAGACAGATAAGAGTAACCCTTCTGAAGCATGTTTCCCCCAAACTTTAGCATCCATTAGAATACCTTGGCTAAATATGGAATTGACATGGTAATATTACACTTTACCCACTGAATTGTGTTCAGTGCAACAGTGGAACATTTCGGGGGAGAATAATGAAAAAACTAATATGCAATGAATATGCCTTTTGTTGAGTAAGGTTTGCCTCTGATTGTTTTGAATTTGTGAGTCAGAATCTGGAGGAGGAGGGAGTGGTATCCTTCTCCTTCCTCTCCCACCCCCTCAACCCCTGTTCTCCCACATGGTGCCCCTTACTGACCACAGATTCTTGGCTTTGACTCTTATTAGGGGTTTTCTGTCAGATTTTATGGTTTTCCACATTCTAAAATACAAGTTGTGTAAATAAATGACACATGCTTCAGGCCCACAGATGCCTTTAGATGTTTTTGAGATTCCCTGTGGGCTAGCTCTCCACCTTCCTTCATAATGTAACACAGATTGGGTGTTTGGACTGAAATTAGCCAGCAATAATTGGGTTTCAGCCCTGGACTTTCACTTGCCTGTTGCTGCAGTGGCCCTGGCTGGGGTTTGATTAAGGCACATAGGGTTTTAATGAACCCACTTTTAACAATTTTTGGAAAGTTCCCATCTATCAAAGAGAAAATTTTTGTGCTGTCTCTGCGAATATTAACAATATGCTGGTGTATCATGTGCTTCATTCTGTAAAACTAACCTGCAGCGTATCACAGACAAGTGCTAAAGGTAGGGTTCATTCAATCAGCTCCCACCCTACGGTTCAAGGATACATCCTACCAAGTAGGCAGAAAGGAGAAGCAGAAGTTTCCATGGAGCAGCGGGGAATAAGGTACTAATAGCCAACTCGCTGGAAAAGACCCTGATGCTGGGAAAGATTGAGGGCAGGAGGAGAAGGGGGCGAGAGAGAACAAGATGGTGGGATGGCATCACAACTCGATGGACATGAGTTTGAGCAAACTCTGGGAGATGGTGAACGACAGGGAAGCCTGGCACGCTGCAGTCCATGGGGTCACAAAGAGTCAGACACGCCTTAGCGACTGAACAATAACAACATAATAAAAGAATGTTAGCGGACTTCCCTGGTGCCTCAGTGGTAAAGAATCCACCTGTCAATACTGGAGACATGGGTTCAATCCCTGATCTGAGAAGATTCCACATGCATGTAGCAACTAAGACTGCACCACAATTATTGAGCCTGTGCTCTAGAACCCAGGAAATTTAACTATTGTAGCCTGCGCTCCCTAGAGCCTGTACTCCGAAGTAAGAGCAGCCTTCACGATGAGAAGTCCGCGCGCTGGGACTCAGGAGTAACTCCCACTAGCCACGACTAGAGAAAGCCAGCACAGCAATGAAGACACAGCATAGTAAAAATTTTAATAAATAAAATTATATATATACATGGATATTAGTAAGATCTTCCCCCACTCAACTCTGATTGTACCAAATTAGGGAGAAATTTCTAGGATACAGAGAAAGGACTGAACATTAGATGATCTTGGCCTCTAGCATCAGGGGCAGAAGAAGCCTTCTGTGGTGGAACATCATTTCGAGATTGTATATAAATATTCTTCCACCAGTTACCTCCATCAACCAGATGAAAAACATGTGTGCTGTGTGCTTACTCACTCAGTCGTGTCCGACTCTTTGTGACCCCATGGACTGTAGCCCCCCCCACCCGCCCCCACCACCACAACAGGCTGCTCTGTTCGTGGGGATTCTCCAGGCAAGAATACTGGAGTGGGTTGCCATCAGGGGATCTTCCCAATCCAGAGATCGAACCCGGGTCTCCTGCATTGTAGGCGGATTCTTTACCGTCTGAGCCACCAGGGAAGACAGATGAAAAACACAGTATTTTCTAATTACCGAGTCTGAGGATGCCTGAATCCTCAGTCATTGTGCCTGAGTTTGGGCTTTGCTATAGAGATAACGATTAAAAAAGGATGCTTTCTTCCCTTTGTCCCTGTAGATGACTGCAAAGATGATCCCTTCAGGCATTTATCATTGGGGGTTAGGTCAGATCCATAGGCACAAATGCCACATAGTTAAAAGACATTCAGAAGTCAATTTGTTAAAATGATTTCTAATAAGGAGAATTAGAACTATATTAAGAAAATATTTCCATTTTTCCTGATTTTAAATTAAAAATTCACATCTAATGGTTACTTACCCTGTTTTTAAAAAGTAGAATGGAAATTGCCAGTTCATTTTTCCTTAGCTGTTTTCTTTAAACCCTTACTTCTCTCCTCTATAACTCATTTCTTCTGAGCTTAGAGACATAGGTTTCACACAGGTGTTTAGAGTGTGACTTTTAGAGCCAGGGTTGTTGTTGTTTAGTCATTAAGTTGTGTCCTACTCTTTGTGACTGTATGGACTGTAGTCCGCCAGGCTCCTCTGTCCACAGGGATTCTCCAGGCAAGAATACTGGAGTGGGTTGCCATTTCCTTCTCCAGGGGATCTTCCTGACCCAGGGATCAAACGCAAGTCTCCCGCATTGGCAGGTGGATTATTTACCACTGAGCCACCAGGGAAGCACAATGCTTGCATTCAAATCCCAGTCCTTACCTACTAGCTGTGTGATTTCTGTGCCTATGTTCCTTCACTCATCAAAAGGAAATACCTTTTGTAAAAGCTAGCTTATAGGGTGGGAGAAGGCAATGGCATCCCACTCCAGTACTCTTACCTAGAAAATCCCATGGTTGGAGGAGCCTGGTAGGCTGCGGTCCATTGGGTCGCTAAGAGTTGGACACGACTGAGCGACTTCACTTTCGCTTTTCACTTTCATGCACTGGAGAAGAAAATGGCAACCTATTCCAGTTTCTTGCCTGGAGAATCCCAGGGGCGGGGGACCCTGGTGGGCTGCCGTCTATGGGGTTGCACAGAGTTGGACACAATTGAAGCGACTTAGCAGCAGCAGCAGCAGCAGCTTATAGGTTTGTTGGGAGGATTGATAAGCAGAGATGAAGCACCAAGAATAATGTCTAGTACTTGGTTAAACACCACAGTGTCACCTTTATTCCTATTCTTGCTGAAAGGCTTTCCTGTACCTTTTGCCACATGATTTGTCTCTTCTTGATGTTGCGTCTCTCCTAGTCTTGCCTCAAACCTTCACTCTATTAATACATTAACATGCTGACTTCATTTGTTTGTTTCTTGGTGTAGACTTTTTCCAGTGGTTTTGAATCATAAGATTCCCCGGGTGGTAGAGAACGACTTTTATTATTAACCATCAAGACTTTGATATAAACACTGTCACTTGCTAAGTGATTCATTTATTACCCACTATGGTCATACATGGGCATCCCAGGTGGCACTGTGATAAAGAACCTGCCTGCCAATGCTGGAGACATAAGAGTTGAGGGTTTGATCCCCAGCTCAGGAGGATCAGGTTATCTTTTGGAAATAATGTATAACATTAAAACCACAACTCAAAATCATAAAACCTAAGAAATGGGAGAAACCAAAAAGATCACTCTGCTTACTACTCAGCTGATGCTTGTGTGTATTTACAATTTAGTTCAGTTCAGTTCAGTCACTCAGTGGTGGCCGACTCTTTGCGATCCCATGAACTGCAGCACGCCAGGCCTCCCTGTCCATCACCAACTCCCAGAGTTTACCCAAACTCACGTCCACTGAGTCAGTGGTAACATCCAACCATCTCATCCTCTGTCGTCCTCTTCTCTTCCTGCCTTCAATCTTTCCCAGCATCAGGGTCTTTTCAAATGAGTCAGTTCTTTGCATCAGGTGGCCAAAATATTGGAGCTTCATCTTCAACATCAGTCCTTCCAATGAACACCCAGGACTGATCTCCTTTAGGATGGATCTCCTTGCAGTCCAAGGGACCCTCAAGAGTCTTCTCCAACACCACAGTTCAAAAGCACCAATTCTTCAGCCCTCAGCTTCCTTTATAGTCCAACTCTCACATCCATAAATGACTACTGGAAAAACCATAGCCTTGACTAGATGGACCTTTGTTGGCAAAGTAATGTCTCTGCTTTTTAATATGCTGCCTAGCTTGGTCATAACTTTCCTTCCAAGGAGTAAGTGTCTTTTAATTTCAAGGCTGCAGTCACCATCTGCAGTGATTTTGAAGCCCCCCCCCCAAAAAAGTCTTTCACTGTTCCCACTGTTTCCCCATCTATTTCCCATGAAGTGATGGGACCGGATTCCATTATCTTAGTTTTCTGAATGTTGAGCTTTAAGCCAACTTTTTCACTCTCCTCTTTCACTTTTATCAAGAGGTTCTTTAGTTCTTCTTCACTTTCTGCCATAAGGGTGGTGTCATGTGCATATCTGAGGTTATTGTTATTTCTCCTGGCAATCTTGATTCCAGATTGTGCTTCATCTAGCCCAGTGTTTCTCATGATGTACTCTGCATGTAAGTTAAATAAGCAGGGTGACAATAAACAGCCATATTCTCTACCAAAATTCCAGCTTTGGTTAAATCCTGTGATGATAATTTTATCAACACAAGAGGTAGCTTATATTATCTTTTAGGTAGCTTTGATTCTTAGGAGATTCCTCCTAACTTAATCAACATTAGCATACTTGAAGTTTACATCCATCATGCATTTAATTTACTTATTTTACTCTTGAGCTTGGGGGAATAAATAAAACATCTTTCCACAGAAACACTTCAGACATTCGCTGACTGTCCATATTTCTCCATGACTTTCTCTGGGTATCCCAGTTGAGCTAAGTATTGCTAATTTTGTCCATTGTAGACAGTCTTTCCTCAGTGAACTTACAGTTTCTTAATATTCTTTTAATTTTGGTCCAAATTGAACCCCGTATTCCATATCTAAGTGGTAAAGTCCAAAGTAGTTACTACTGATATTTACTGTTCTATATTCTAGATGTTATACTTCTACTAATAGATCCCAAGATCAAACTAACTTATTTTGGGTAGCTACATCATCTTTGTGAATAATATTGTATTAATTCTGTCCAAGTGACTGTCCCCACACAGTCCTAATTAGCAGCTCATTCTTTAGAGGTTCCATGGCATTTTGTATATAGACTGCTATTATCAAAGTGCAAAGGTATTTTAACTATTTTATTGTGTTTTGATTCTAATTTCTAATTATTTTATTGTGTTTTTGCATTTGACTATGAACTCTACCTAGATGAATTTTTCTTCATTTGCTGTAGTGACTAACAACTTATCTACTACACAAACATGTCTGTTCAATAAATGTTATATTAATCATTATAGTGCTTTTTAAAGGTCATTGTAATTAACAAAGATCATTGTACCATAAAGTCACATGAAAATGTTGATAGAAGAGGGCCACAGAGATGGAAAAACCCATCTCCTTTTCTAGAAGCTTGCATTCCAAAACATCTAGATAAAAAGTTGTATAACCTGAATCTACTGAATACAAGATAAGAGATTATTAAACTTGGTAGCTTAGCCAAGTGTATGCCCTTTGCATGCCTCCAACTGTATAATCATTGGAAACATCATGTGAGATATGAATGGATTACCATGCAGAGTCAGCACCCACCATGGCAAAGTTATCAGTTTTAGAAAACTAACACCATGAACAAACCTGTTCCAAGGAATCCTGATACTGGAAACTTCCAGTGAATTCTGTGGTGTCGGCAGTTACGTGACATCCCACGATCTGGACCAAGAAAACTTAGAGAACAGCATGCCTTTCAGGAGATTGCAATGACTGATTTTAAACTAAACATGGGAGCCTGAAAGACTAGGGTTCTATTTCTGCTGTTTGGGTTTTTATACGTCCTTCATATCCTTTCTCATTTGCCCTTTGGTTAATGTAGTTTCTTTGGTAACAGCTGCTGTACTACACACAGAGGAATAGCTACCTCAAGACCTTAAATTCTACTGGATTTTGCAAACTTGATGTACAATTTCCTGATTAGCATTAATAGCAATGCTTCCAAGTGATGATGAGGTCAGTTCTCCTGACAGTGAGGTCCTGTGTGCACTGGGGCGATGTGGGGCACTGAAAAAGTGGATGTCCCTGTCTTTGATGTAACTCAGGCTGCATCCAGTCACTCTTCCTTTCCTTTCTGTCTAGAAATTCCCAACAGAAAAGTTACAACTCAAATAAATAAAGCTGTTGCTTGATGACTGAAGGTATTTCCATTACTTGAGAAGAAGGGAAGATATTCTAGCCCTTCCTTATTAGCATCTTAGGAGGCATTGGTGAAGCGACACCTGAGAAGATACAAGCAAGAACACACCCGAAGGACAATCAATTCCCAGCGACTGTTTGTTCCCAGGCCCGTGCACAGAGCCTCTCTGAAGACCCTGAGGAGCTTAAGGCAGAGAATGCCAAGCAGTGGTGAGGCGTGAAGGCTTCAGCCAATGTCTAGGGAGCTCATTGGGCCAGTTCCTTAGGGAGGGAGGCCTAAAAACAGGAGAGGGGAAAACCTGGCTTCACCTAGGATTTGATCTGCAAAGAAAGTTGTCTCTGGGTGGCATCCTTTGCCACTATCACTTTGCAGGGTGAGCAAGCCATGTTCTGAATCCACAGTACAATTCCACCTGGGAAGTAGCAGGAGCAGACCCACAAAGCGGCCTGTGAGCAATCAGACAGAGGCAGTCACTCTGTCAGAGCCCACATGGTGTGGGCAGGGAGGCCTGGCCTACACTGCAGCCAATTCTTCAGACAGTGGCCACGGTGTCTCACCAAAGGACAGAACTCAGGTCACAACCAATGAAGGGCCTCGGGTCTGTCTGTTTCACACCTTTCCTGCCAAGTTCATAAACAGCAAAGCTAGAAAAAGCTAACAAGAGTGTGTTCATGTCCCACCACTGCTGGACCTTTTTTATTTTTTGATAAACTATTGCACAAAATTCCCTCCTACATTTGCTTTCTGTTGCTTCGGGAAATTTGAACAAAATACTTTTCAGGTAACATACACAAGTATTTATTATAAAACATTTAAATTTTTACATTTTAAAGCACTCTCTGGCCCAGAAAGTATTCTGTCCTGAGGACTTGTTGCATCTTAGAATGGAAGGCTGTGTTTTGGCGGGTTTTATTTATGGACATAGGAAAAAACGAGTCACTGAAACTGGTCAAATAGACTGCCCCCACACTTTACCAAAAAAAAAAAAAAAAAAAGAAAGAAAAAAAATTGCTCTGGGCTTGCATCCAGTGTGGAAAAGTTTTAAAAACGTCTCTAAATAGACTCTTTTAGGAAGTTGTGGGTGATGGTGAAGGATGGTATAAAGAGAAGACTGTGGCACCCTAACTTTGGCTTTGATGAATATTTTCTTATTTAAAAACTAGAGTGACCAACAGACTTCAGGGACCAGTCTTTCATTAGATCATGAAACGATGAGAGACAGCTGACATTCATGCCCCATTGGCCGGCCTCGGCTTATTCACTGAAGCAATGAATGTAGAGTGCTCTCCAGCTGTCTGAGCATCCTCCTTTGGGGCATCTGATCCTTAAGTGTCCCTGAAGGATTGGGAGAGCATACCTGATAGCCATCAGCACGCTGTAACCATCATTGAGGGGTTTCCTTCTTGCACTGTTCACAAAACCGTGCTAGACGATAGACCTGGTTTTCACATAAACTATTATCACTTTCCTTTTCTCCAGGCGAAGCTTATCGCATTCAGGTTCATCCTGGAAGACTATCCTTGAACTAAGACTAAGATGTCAGACAGTTCAACTTCTCTGAATGAGAAGAGTGTAGAGAGACTCCAAGGATCTTTAAATTCACCCTGAAGGGTGAATCAGATTTGTTTAAGCAACTCGTTCAAAAGTAAGTGACCCTGGATGACAGCTTGATATTTAAAAACAGCCTTGAAAATAAGACACACGGTCCTTCCAAACTCCTCATTCCTCTGAGTTACGCATCCTGCTACCTGGTGACTCACATACAAACAGTATGCAGATATTCTCTGAACCCACCTTTCAAAGATCCTTATTGAGAAAAAGCTCTTTATCACATTCACCAAATTCCTTACATATTCTGAAAGTTTGTGGAATAATTCTTTTTCTGGTCCTACAGGTCTCTGAGGCAACATGGGACCCCACATAGGACTCTCTTTTAATTTGACATTATTTTGCATAATCATTGCCTAGATAGAAGTCTATCAGCTTTTGACTTTTCAGCCAAAAGCTAATAGACTTTTTTCTGTTTTTTCTTTTAAGTATATTATTTCCTGCCTCTTCAACATGAGTGAATACATGAGGATATAATACTCTTTCAAACCACAGCTATTAGAATCAGATAAAAGTTGCAAGAGAATGATCATTTTCCACCAGCGAGCTACTTAGTATTGTTTCAGAGTTAACTTTCTTGTAACTAGGAAAATGTAAGTTATTTTTCATCTTTTTTTAAAAACTCGTGATTAAAAAGATGGTATTATCTCTTGAGGGCCTTCTTTGAAGAGTGTGAGATTCCTCAGTATCTCAGTTAGTTAGCTGGTCACCAGAAAAGGAAAGAGAAGCCTTCGTAACTAGCTGACTTATCTGAGGTTTCATTTTACACTGCAAGAGCTGCAAGTTTCAGTGTCCCTCAACTGAAGAGACAGAGTAGGTGTAATTAAAGGAGGAGAGCAAGAGAGATGAAACGGCTGGCATGTGTTAGCCACCTTTAAGAGCTCCCAAACTACCTGGTATTCCAAAGAATTATGACATACATGATCATTCCTAAGGGTTTAATCATTCCTTCTGGGAGAGAAGCCACAGCAGAAACCAGAGAGTGAGCTAGTATCCAACAAAGGAGTATCTGTTCAGCACCCTGAAGAGAAAAAAAAAATCACACTACCCCTAAATCTAAACTGTGTAAGGCCGTCTTCCAATGAACTAGAAAACTAGTTCTTTTAACATATACTCCTGGCCTCATTCCAGTTACTATATGACCTTGCAGAAACCTCTTTTGAAGTTTTCTGTGTTTATAAAACCTGGATAATAGTACTATCTGTCCCAGATGGTTGGATTATACGAATTAATTAGTTCAAGCTGGAATGATCTTTGATAATGTTAAAGTGCTGAATATTGTTGTTAGAGGTGCAGGTGGGGACAATGTTATGAAGCACATCTATAATTAGAAAGGCCTAGAAACTGCAAACGGTGCCAGCACCCAAGGAGGGAAGCTAAAAAGACAATACCCGGTGTCATTTTCTCCCTGAGACCAAGTTGGCGTGACTGAATGCCTAATTTGCTCTTTTATCCTCTTGAAAAGGTGGCAGCTTGTCATGAACTTACCCACCACAGAGTGTAGTTTTTACTGAGTGCACAGGCTTTAGAAAGCAGTGTTCTAAAGGAAGCGCTGATATTCATTAGAACACAAGGTACAGTCTTGGGATTACAATATTTGTTAATTCATCTGAATCCAGGGAGTAACAAAGTCCTTCCCCAGAAAGACCTGTCCTCTGCAAAATACAGTAAACTTCTTCATCTGAATCTGAAAAAAGGAACAGATCTAAACCTTGTTTGAGAGAAGATAAGCTTTCTTTCTTTTCCAAACAAACAAAACCACATAAAATATAGCCAAGTGTTATGTGGAACCCAAATACAGAGACTAGATTAAAACAAAACAAAACAAAAAAAAACCCCAGCTGTGTTGAATGAAAAATGAAAGACGAAAACTTCCTGTTCCCTGAAGTGACTCCAAGGCACATTGTCAAAATCAAAGACCCTCCCCAACCCCAGCCCTCTGTAGAGACCACTGGATCAGATAATCTGTAAACCAGGTTTCATTCTCTCACTTTTTAGTATTTTAAATTCTATTAATATTAAGAACCTGGACTGCGGAACCTTTCAAGAAGCTACAACTTACCCAGAGACATAATTCATTTTATCTACACCCTGTCTGGAGAACCTCTATCTACTCACACCTTCAACTCTAGGTGAAGGTCACACAAGACCATTATCACATTCCTTTTTTTTTTTTTTTTAATTTTGATTATTTTGCCAATTATCTTTTAAAAAATATATTATCTATTTTATTTTTGGCCATGCAGTGGAGCATGCAGGATCTTAGTTCCCTGATCAGGGATCAGGTCTGTGTCCTCTGCATTGGGAGTGCAGAGTATTAACCACTAGACAGCCAGGGAAATTTCCACATTCCTTTTTTATCTTCCTCTTCTTCACTAGCATCACCACTGTTACCATAGTAAATATTTATGGAGCATTTAGTATGTGCCTAGCATAGATTACCTCATTTAATCCTCACAACACTACTATAGGGTAGCTATACTGTTATTAATACTTTAGAGACGAGAACACTCAGCACAGAGATGTAATTTGTCATAGAAAAAAGCAAAGATAAAATTTAAACTCCAGACAGTCACATTGCAATCTTTTGGGACATAGCTTAACATTAAAACCATCTTGATTATCACTTGGAGTAGACTAACTGCCTGTGTGTTGACTTGTCTTTCTTCCCGATTAATTTCATGCTGGCTGAACCATAGATTATGGGCTGTATGGAGGGATCCTAATTTTATGATTTACATCCTTGTTGAAACTATAGATCTTGGGCAAACTTGTAAAGTTGGTACTTTCAGGAACACCTCCCTACCCTCTTTTTCTTAAAACTACCATTTGTCTTCTGGTGGAAAACTCATCTACCATGATGTCGGGTATTCAGTATTCTTGCATTTTATTTATACTTTGCTTTATTTAAAAAACAAAACTGGGGTACTTTTTCTAACCCCTTCTGATGTCTATATCAGAAGCTTTCTCTATCTCCTTTATGCTTTAATAAAACTTTATTGCATAAATAAATAAATAAAGATTTATTTAAAAAAAAACAAAAACAAAAACAAAACAACTCTTGGCCATAATGCAATCACTTGATGTAAATTAAAAGATATTTTCAATTTTAGGATGGAGAGGGAGATAGGAGGGAGATTCAAAAGGGAGGGGATATATGTATACCTATGGCTTATTCATGTTAAGGTTTGACAGAAAACAACAAAATTCTGTAAAGCAATTATCCTTCAATAAAAAAATTAATAAAATTAAAAAAAGTGGTAAAGTCTAGCAAATAACGCTCTAATGGTAAATTTTTTGAGGAATTGGTTTTAGACTGGGGTATTTCTTGGGTTTTGACTTCAGGTAGTAGCAGTAGTGAAGTTGCTTAGTCATGTCCAACTCTTTGCGACCCCATGGACTGTAGCCTACCAGGCTCCTCTGTTCATGGGATTTTCCAGGCAAGAATACTGGAGTGGGTTGCCATTTCCTTCTCCAGGGGATCTTCCCAACCCAGGGATCGAACGCAGGTCTCCCGCACTGTAGGCAGGCACTTTTGCCGTCTGACTTCAGGTAAACTAGTCCAATTTCCCTCTCTCACATCTAAACTCAAATGACCTATGTTTTCTAACTGCTTTTATTTCCACCCTCTGGCTATTCTCCCAAACTAGTCCATTGAAATGGGCTTAAGGACACTTAAGTTTAAATAACATTATCACTAAATCCAAAGATTTTTCATTAGAACTCTTTCTCTTCCATCTCTTTATGGCATTAAAATTGTTTTTCATTCCCTCTGCATTGAAAAATTATTACACTGAGATTTATGTAACATGATACTTGTTTAGCTCCCCTTCCACTTGTCTGTAAAATCATTTTTCTCTTCTTTAAAAGCTTTTCTTCTTTTGATCTCCTAATTGCATGTGGTCTTCATGCTATTACTTGAGCAAATAATATCCATATTTAAAATTGCCACTGGTGCCTCATTATTTATACTTTCTCAAAGTATGATCTATGGAACACCGTTCCCTCAAGACTGCATTAAAAAAAAAAAAAGCTCAGTAATCTATTGAATAGACTCACAAAAAGAACAGACTTGTGGTTTCCAAAGGGAAGGGTGGGATGGGGAAAGATGTGGGAGTTTAGGATTAGAAGATGCAAACTCATATATAGAATGGATAAACAACAAGGTCCTACTATATAATACAGGAAACTATATTCAATACTCTTTGATAAACCATCACGGAAAAGAATAAGAAAAAAAATGTATCTATATGCATAACTTTTAATCACTTTGCTGCAAGGCAGAAATTAACTCAACATTGTAAATCAACTATAATAAGTTTTAAAAAGTTCAGGAACCACTGCAGATACTTCTCTTGCCTGTACATTCTAGCAACTCTAAAATTAAACAATCTCCCTCATGATCTTATTTCCAGATAGAATAATTACATGACACAGTTCTGGCCAATAAGGCATAAATTGAAGTCTATTTATGCTTTATTAAGCCAAATAAGAAGATAAATAAATCCTCCCTTCTTCCTGCTTTCAACAGGGACTCAAAGCAGAAACTGTAGTAGAAAACCTGAGGTTCTGAAGGAAGGGCAAAGTGAGTGGCAGAGATATCAGCTTCCACACTGCAGAGCACTGAACCAAGGCCAGCAACCTCCTACCTCCTGAGTTCTTGTTACATAAGAGGGACACGTCCCTGTTTGTCTGGACTTCCATAATCAAGCGATTAACATCTTGTAGCTGAACGCACTCCTGCTGCTGCTGCTGCTAAGTCACTTCAGTCGTGTCTGACTCTGTGCAACCCCATAGACGGCAGCCCACCGTGCTCCGCCGTCCCTGGGATTCTCCAGGCAAGAACACTGGAGTGGGTTGCCATTTCCTTCTCCAATGCATGAAAGTGAAAAGTGAAAGTGAAGTTGCTCAGTCATGTCTGACCCTTAGCAACCCCATGGACTGCAGCCTACCAGGCTCCTCCCTCCATGGGATTTCCCAGACAAGAGTACTGGAGTGGGTTGCCATTGCCTTCTCCAGAACACACTCCTAACTAGATCTAAAAATGCAAAAGTGGTTTCCCCTGCTTATGTGCAGGGAATACGTTCAAAGACCCTTGTAGATGCCTCAAACTGTGGATAATACTGAACTCTATGTATGTTTTTTCCTATATGTACATATCAATGATTAAGTTTAATTTATAAATGAGGAATAGCAGGAAATTAATAACAACATTCGTTGGATCATAGAGATCATAGAGAAAGCAAGGGAATTCCAGAAAAACTTCTACTTCTGCTAAGTTGACTATGCTAAAACCTATGTATGGATCACAACAAACTGTGGAAAATTCTTAAAGAGATGGGAATACCAGACCACCTTACTTGTCTCCTGAAAAACTTGTATGCAGGTCAAGAAGCAATAGTTAAAATCAGACATGGAAAAACGGATTGGTTCCAAATTGGGAAAGGGGTACGTCAAAGCTGTATATTGTCACCCTGCTTATTTAACTTCTGTGCAGAGTACATCATGCACAATGCCAGGCTGGATGAATCACAGGCTGGAATCAAGATTGCTGGGAGAAATATCAACAACCTCAGATATACAGATGATACCACTCTAATGGCAGAAAGCAAAGAGGAACTAAAGAGCCTCTTGATGAGGGTCAAAGAGGTGAGTGAAAAAGCTGGCTTAAAACTCAACATTCAAAAATTAAGATCATGGCAACCAGTCCCATCGCTTCATGGCAAATAGAAGGGAAAAAAGTGGAAACAGTGACAGATTTTACGTTCTTGGGCTCCAAAATCACTGCAGACGGTGACTGCAACCATGAAATTAAGACATTTGCTCCTTGGCAGGAAAGCTATGACAAATCTAGAGAGAGTATTAGAAAGCAGAGATATCACTTTCCTGACAAAGATCAGCATAGATCACAGCTATGGTTTTTCCAGTAGTCATGTATAGATGTGAGAGTTGGACCATAGAGAAGGCTGAGCACCACAGAATTGACGCCTTCAAGTTGTGCTGCTGGAGAAGACTCTTGAAGAGTCCTTTGGACTGCAAGGAGATCAAACCAGTCAATTCTAAAGGAAAACAACCCTAAATATTCATTGGAAGGATTGTCACTGAAGCTGAAGCTCCAATAGTTCGGCCACTTGATGCAAAGAGTCGACTCATTGGAAAAGACCCTGATGTTGGGAAAGATTGAGGGTGGGAGGAGAAAGGGATGACAGAGGTTGAGATGGTTGTATAGTATCACTGATTTAATGAACATGAGTTTGAGCAAACTCTGGGAGATAGTGAAAGACAGGGAAGCCTGGTGTCCTGCAATCCATGGTGTCGCAAAGTGTCATATATGAGTAACTAAACATCAACAACAAACAATAAAATAATAATACACTAATAAATGTTACGTGAGCACGGTTTCTTTTTTCTCCCTCTCCCCGCAAATATTTGATTGTATAAATTTAGTGCCTTTTTCATATTAACTAAGCACCTACCACACTCTGTGGCTGTTACTTTTGCAATTTGAGGTGCAATAGCAAAACTAGCATAAATTTCTTTTTCCTTGTTCACTATTTCACAGACAGGAGACGGGGTCTTACCGTAGACTTTAGCAGCTCTAGCATAGGACTTTTTTTCTTTTCTCATTGAAAATTTTGACCTTTCAGTTAAAGGAAGCACTTTCCAACTCCTCTTTGGCAAATCCGAATTGCAAGCATCACTACCCTTGCACTTAGGGTGTCATTATGAAGTAAAGGAATGGTCGCTTGAACAAAAGCATCGAGATACCCAGTTGATCTGATACTGAGGTGGCTACTAAGTAACAGGTAAGAGACTCCAGACAAAGGGAAGATTTACGTCCTGCAAGGGACAGAACTGATCGGCGTGAGATTTCATCACGTTACTCAGAAGTTGTATAATTTATCAACAACACATAGCTTACTTCTGAAATTTTCTGTTTAAAATTTTCATACCATGATTGACTGTGGGTAACTGAAACCTTGGAAAGGGAAACCACAGGTCAGAGGAGGACGATTGTATGTTCCTGTTGGAACTTCAGCATGCACCTAAGAGGGTTACAGGACCCGTGAAATACTCAAGAGAAGAAATCTGTTGAATTTTGTTTACTATCATCTCCTAAATACATCTGATAGAACCCTTTTCATCTTATATTAACTATTATTATCCCACAGAACTATAGTTCCCTGTTTTGTTGTTTAGCCACTAAGTCGTGTCCAACTCTCTTGCGGCCCCATGGACTGTAGCCCTCTTGGTTCCTCTGTCCACGGGATTTCCAAGGCAAGAATACTGGAGTGGGTTGCCATTTTCTACTTCAGGGGATCTTTCCAACTCAGGAATTGAACCCGAATCTCCTGCTTTGGCAGGCAGATTTTTTGCCCCTGAGCCACCAGGGAAGCCCATGGTTCTGTACACCCTTATGGTTCAAAGTGTGATCCCTAGACCAGATTCCTCAATATTCATCACCTGGAAACTTGTTAAATTCACATCTTAGGCCCCACCCCAGAATCACTTTAACAAGATGCCCCTGGCTGGTATGACATTAAAGTTTGAGAAGCACTGCTTTGGGGAACACCGTTTAGAGGAGAAAGTACGACTAACTTTAACATCTTTACATGACTCATTTCAAGACATCTATTGTTATTGTCCCCGAATGCCTATTTCACTAGTAATCACACCTATTTCTTTCTGACTGCTTTGTGCAAGGCACACTATTCTAAGTACTTATGTAATCCTCAACCCAATCCAAAGAGGCAGGCACTGTTATAATCTTCATTTTACAGATGAGATTATTGAGGCTCAGAGAAGTTAAGTAGCCTATCCAAGGTCACACAGATACTAGGCAGCAGAATCCTTGGTTTAAGGAATTAGGATCACCAAATATACTCTCCATGTTTCCATGCACTTTCTTGCTTTGTGTACTTTACACAAGGATTTCTTTCTTCCTACAATGATCTCCTACACACACACCTAGTGAAAAGATCTCAGGGACTTCCCTGGTGGCCCAGTGGTTAAGAATCTGCCTTTTAATGCAGGAGACTCGGATTTGATCCCTAATTGAGGAACGAAGACGCCGCATGCCAAGGGGCGACAAGGCCCATGCACTGCAACTACTGAGCCTGCGCTCCAGAGCCCACGCCACAGTGGGGATCCCTCATGCCTCAGCAAAGACCCGACACCGTGAAAGAAATGAGTACATATTAAAAAACCAAAAAAGCTCTCAGTTTAAAAAGTTCATTCCTCCAGGAAACTTCTCTGGCGCCTCTCCTCCAAACCAGGTCAGGTTCCCTACTATACATCTCCCAGGAACACGTTTTTCCTTCTTACTTATCAGCTTTTGGAATTATTTACACTTCTGTGATTGTATGGTTAGTGTTATAGCAGTAGCAGTGTTAGTCGCTCAGTCGTTTCCAACTCTTTGTGACCCCACGAACTATAGCCCGCCAAACTCCTCTGTCCATGGGATTCTCCAGGCAAGAATACTGGAGTGGATCGCCATTCCCTTCTCCAGAGGATCTTCCTGACCTAGGGATCGAACTCAGGTTTCCTGCATTGCAGGCAGCTTCTTTACCATCTGAGGTACAGGGAAGATCTATGGTTAGTGTATATCTTTAGCTAAAAAACTGAGCTTCATGTGGACTTGAAGTGTGTCCTCTGTGTCTGACACAGGCCGGCAGAAGCTGTAGCCTGGATGCAAAGTATTTGATTTTGTATCAGAAGACTTGGATTTGAGTTCTTGTTCCCCTACTTACTACTTTTCTAAATGTTAAGCAGTCAAACCATCTTAGATCCATAAATTCTCAGCTCTGTTAAGTGGGGATAATAACGCCTGGGCTTCCCTGGTGGCTCAGTGGTCTGCCTGCCAATGCAAGAGATATGGGCTTGAGCCCTGGGTTGGGAAGATCCCCTGTAGAAGGGAATAGCAACCCACTCCAGTATTCTTGCCTGGGTAACCCTATGGACAGAGGAGCCTGGTGGGCTATAGCCCATAGGGTCACAAAACAGTTGGATATGACTTAGCAACTAAACAACAAAAACAATAATGCCTTACAACATTGATAAAAGAATTAAAATGAGGATTCTAAAAGAAGTGTATAGTCTACTTAAACATCCGAAAAATATGAGAGAATGTTTGCTCCATAGTGATTAAGATCCTGGGTTGTATTTAAAGTTCTAACGTGCAGTCAGACACCTGAGTTCATTTGCTAACTCATAATATTTACCATCCAGCCAGCTGATTTGGCCATCCATCATTTGCTAAATTTTTTTCATGTATTTTTTAAACTGCATTCATATGTAATTTATTATATATCTATGCTGTGTTGTCTCCCAAGTCATGTATATACTGTATGATTTTATATTTTGCTCATTATCTCTTATCAGAGCCCTTTGCACATAGCAATTCAACAGATATTAACATAATCTACATTTATTTGGTGAGTATCACGTATTTGCTGTACGGAAAGTACCTTAAGTAAGAAAAGTAAGAATGTAAAGTAGTGCACATAATAATTGCCATCATCATATATGTTAATGTTCAGATCTGCTACATTTTTCAAATCACTTAAACCAAGATAAACTGCAGAAATGAAACCCCAGCAGGGACAACTAAACAATATTTGGAATGAAATCATTTGGCCTAATTTTCATAACCACAGATTTCAAGGAATACCACCATCCATGCCAGGTGTGCCAGACAATCCCATTGTCTGTTTTAGCGGTGTAGGGACCCTTGTGGTATAAACCATTCAGGTTTGCAGAGTGACACCTAGTGGGAGGAAAAATAAACACAAAGCAATCAGACTAGAAAAATATCCTTTGAAACCCTTATTTTGTGAGCAAATGGCCGAAAACATTTTAACTATGAAAAACTTTTTTTCTTTTTCTTTTTTTTGGCTATCCCTAGTGGCTTATGGGGTTTTAATTCCCCAACCAGGGACTGAACCCACGCCCTTGGGAGTGATTGCACAGAGTCCTAACCACTGGACCGCTAGGGAGTTTGCTGTGCCATTTTTGGATAAGAGAATATTTAGCAGTTTCCAAAAGCCAAGAGATTTCTACAACGTGAGTTTTTTAAACTGGTGGGTTTTAGTACCATAACAACTCTCAGGATAAAAGCCAGGCCACTTATAGAGTATCCATTTATTTATATTTGGCTGCACCTGATCTTAGTTGCAACATGCAGAATCTTTCATTTTCATTGCAGCAATGCAAACTCTTAGTTGCAGCATGTGGGATCTAGTTCCCTGACCAGAGACCGAACCCAGGGCCCCCTGTATTGGGAGCATGAAGTTTTAGCCTCTGGACAACCAGGGAAGTCCCACTTATACTGTTAAAAAAAAAAAAAAAGTAGCTCTGTTCTTAGTAGACTTTAAATGAGAAAGAAAGGAAGGAAATGAGAGAGGGGGAGAGAGGGGGAGGGAGGCAGGAAGGAAGGAAGAAAGAAAAACAAGCAAACAAAAGCATGACCTGGTAAGCCTGAGCCTTAGCAGGAGTGGTACGGGTGTGGTGTGCTGCTCCATTTGCCAGCTTCCCTGTATAATTTACACTTGAAATGTTCATCCATCTGCTGCCAAGACTTTGCTTTCACAATTCCAATTCCCTTCCTCCCTCTCAAGTTACCAGTATATCAATTACTTTAACCTCAAAGGAGTAAAGAAACAAAACCAAAACCATGATTTAAAGTTTTCCAGTCATCAACTAATGATCATCTGCCTTAATTGCTGAGTTTATTATTATTTACCTATATTGTTCCAACCGAGATACACTGGTTAGGTTATCATGAATTTTAAAATGTCCCCCTTCCTCTTTGGGATCTGTATATTTTACTCCTAATATGGCTAAACGAAGAGTAGGTGATAATTTTCTGGGTACTGTTATTAAATTAGTTACTATACATTTCTTTATTGCTACAACCAATGAAAAGATTTCAGACACTGGGACATAGAGCAACATTCAAAAGAATACTTCTGAAAATCTATGGAAAGTGCCTGAATTACTGAATCAAAGTAAGCATATAATTTACTCATCATTGTTGAGTGGTTGACCTGCCTCATTTACCAGTCCTCCTAATTCTTTCCTGCTAACTGTCCCCACAGTCCTCCTAATTTAAATTGATGTACTTAATCAAAACCATGTATGCTAAATCTGCAAGTGTTAAGAGTCTTTTATGCTTTTAAAACTGCATGGAAATAACGGCAAAAGAGAAAATATTCTAGATTGAGCCTCCCAAATACATATTTTGACATATTCTATCTTCCTTCCTAGAGATATCCACTACATATATTAATATTTTTCTATTTAGTCTGTGATTTGAATCCTGTTAAAAGCTGACTCTGGTCAACATAGCAAACCTTAGCAATTCTAAGACCACTTTTCCCAGCATCTTTCAGGTTCCAGAACAGCCTGAACTTGAGGCTAGGTTGGGAGATGGTTGGGGCTCCCTTGGTGAAGAAGTAGCCTTGTGCACACACATGAGATGCTACACTGGTAAAGAAGAGAAGACATTGACACTCAGTGATTGGTTTGCTATGATGAGAAGGAATGCCTAATAGGTGGGTAAAACTTAGAAATGCCAAGATTTTATGTAAATTGGAAGAACTATGGAACAGAAAAAAAATAAGGACAAAACAAGAATAAAGAGGAAGAGGACGATGGAGTTAAACCACAGCAGAAGCAGGCATGGAGGAAGTAGCACTGAACTGTTGGAAAAATAGACTTTCTCTTCAGTTTTTCTGACTTTATACCTGCACAATCGCCTCTGACTCCAAGGATAATGGAGTTTCCTTGGGTGGCTCCAGCAACTGAATTGCCTTTCTTTATCTTCCCTGAACTCCTATCTTTAAAGTCAAGTCAATCATTTATTATTCCACGTCAAACTGTGTGCCACTTATCATTTAATTGGGTAGGTACTTGGTTTTGATCTCCTGCTAATATTAACCAAAGTGGTTGTTATTTCCATGTATGGAATTCTGCTATATTAAGGGGTGCTTGAGACTTTGTGAATTATAGACAAGTTTTATATAATGTTGGTAATTCCTACATAATGCTAACTTAGAGGGAAAGGGGACGAAAAAGGAGGATAAAGAGAAAGTGATAAATATGGTTTTAAAGAGAACAAGAAAACCACAAGGGAAAAAGATCATCACCACCTTCGATTTGTTAAATAGGAAAGATAACTTTGGTTTTCTTCCCCCTCTCACTGCTGTGTATGTTCCACTTCCTTTACAAATGACCAAAATTTAAATGGACTCAGACTTTGAAAAAAGCAAAATCCAGAAAAAATAGTGTTTATACAACTACTTAGATTCAGCTTCATATTCCACACTATATACAGCTAACTGTACCTCCATAGAATCTATGACTCTAAAATCAGCACATCATAATAACTAAGGATGTTCATAAGGAGAATTCTCATGATTTTATGGAAAATAGACCTATGTCTGGTATACCTCCACTTAATAAGACAGAGGATTCTTTATGTCTTAAAAAGTATTTACGTAATGAAAAAAATATTAAAATTTGGATTGTGGAATTTAAATGATTAGTCCTCAGTTACATGGAAAACTCAGCACTCCAGACATACTCACAAAGGATTCTGTAATGGAATGCTTAAGTGTCCAGATATTTTGAGGTGACCACTGTCTTCTAAAGACAAAAGGAAATGTTCACAGGCCATGTACTAAAGAAAAAAAAAGCCCATGGACAGCCTAACAGTTGAGCACAACTGCTGTGCAGACACAGTAGGCTTGCTGCTGCTGCTGCTAAGTCATTGAGTATCAGGTTATTTTTAAGGAAGACTGAATTCTTCCATTCCTGCCTTAACTTTCTGATGACAAAAAAGGGTACTGTTTGGAAATCATCTTGGGTGAAGAATAGTGAAAGGAATGAGGAATACCTAGCCTAAAGAAGAGAAAATGTCGAGGAGCACAGTAAATATTTTTCTATCCAGCACCCAAACAGTTATGTTGAAAAAGAATACAGTTACTCTGTAACTACTGAGGGAAAAAACTGACACAGTAATAAGAAGAAAGATTTCAGGTTAATAAGAGAAAATGAAGAAAAGTTGATATAGCAAACTTCCCTGATGGTCCAATGGTTAAAACTCTGTGCTTCCAATGCTGGGGCCCAGGATTCAATCCCTGGTCAGGGAACTAAGATCCTACAGGCCCCACAGTGCAGCACCCCCAATATTTTTTTAATACACAAAAAAAGATTAAAAAAAGAAAAACTGATTTAGTACAATCAAAAATGGGATGAATTTGCCGACAAAGTAACATTGGAGTATTCAACCAGAAGATAGAATTAGGTTTCAGGAATGTTAGAGGAAATTTATGCATTGAGAGGAACTTGGGTTGAATAATTTTAAAAAGTCACAGTAAATGTAAAATAGTATTACACAGAAAATTTTACAATAACATGATAGGAGAAGATGAAGAGCTATCTGGTTATTAGAATGTCGAAAATGCTCTATATTTGATAACTCACTCATAACTCCGTTTGCAAACCATCTTTATAAAAGCAGTAATTTGATTTTTCTCTATTTTTCTCTCTTTCAAGCTTGACTAAGGTACACAGTGAGCAAATCCTTAAAGCTACTTTATTACTGAAAGATTCTAATAAGGATGATTACTTAATAATACCAGTATAACAAAGCAGACCAACACTCCTGCATACGCTATAATTAATGCCCACCAGTCAGATATCATCAATGCCATTGCAACCGTGTTTATGAAACATCAGACCTGTTAAACCACCAGCCAGACTGATCCTCTTTCGCACAGTTCCCTTCGTAGTTGTCGTTATCTCTGTCCCACGTGCTGAATTTCATTCTTTGGTGACTGGCCCACCATTGCACTTCAGGATGAAAATTTCCAGTAAGGGAGTCTCCAGCAGTTCCAGAATATTCCCCAATATGTAAATCATAGGAATTCTAAAGAAAAAGGCGATTTCCATGATCAGTTGTTACTGTTGTGTATGTATGTGTGTGTGTTCAGTCACTCAGTAGTGTCCAACTCCTTGTGACCCCATGGACTGTAGCCCGCCCAGGGTTTCTCTATTACTATTTCAAAAACAGGCTTATTTAATAAACAAAAGATCAGGTTCTACTGCAGATTTTTGTTCCCCTGACTTTGGGTTTTACACTGTATGTTTAACACATTAATTTGTGGTGATATTTATTTGAAAATGTTAGTACCTTTTCATCTCCAACTTTGAAATTTTTATATTGAGCATAACGGCTATTTTTCTCAAAATCTGCAAGGCTGATTTTTAACGTGTAGTCTCCTAGAAACGGGAAAAAAAAGAAATTGTAGGTTTTTTTTTTTTTAATATATGAGATGACATTTACTTACTGAGGCTTAAAAACAGTTTGTGGCTCTATTTTACTTAGACCATTTCCTTCTACCATGAGTCAGTTTTTGAAGAATAAACAGTGACTCCATTGTATTTACAACATGTATGTTTTATTCTGTATTTTACTTGGAAAAAGTTAGGAATGTAATATTAAAGGTAGAACATTTCTACTAGATCTATTATAGATAAGAGCCAGATAATTCACTTGGCAAAGAATAACAGTAAGCAAGTCATTTTTCAGTACATAGATTAAAAAATGCTCAAGGCTGATGTACTGGGATGACCCTGAGGGATCGGGTGGGGAGGGGAGAGGGAGGGGGGTTCAGGATGGGGAACACATGTACACCCATGGATGATTCATGTCAATGTA
Source organism: Muntiacus reevesi (assembly GCF_963930625.1). Classification (NCBI taxonomy): domain Eukaryota; kingdom Metazoa; phylum Chordata; class Mammalia; order Artiodactyla; family Cervidae; genus Muntiacus; species Muntiacus reevesi. Next base: position 60,979,791 of record NC_089258.1, on the reverse strand, counting down.
TGGCCAAAAACCACTACAATATTGTAAAGTAATTAGCCTCCAATTAAAATAAATTAATTAATTTTAAAAAAGAAATCTAACAGTGAATAGACAGAAGTTTTAAGAAGTTTAAAAGTTGACTTTTTTTCTTACTTTTGGTAAGGATGTTGATCTTCAACATTAAATAATGACTGAAATAGTTGATACCATCAAGTAATCAGTTTTTCTTCATTTGTCCCATCATTTGCAAATAACAAAGACTACTCTTTCAGAAACAGAACTATTGTCAGGAACAAAAAGTTATAAATCAAACTGACAATCAGATAATATATTTGTATTCAATCCTTCTACTTTGATAAATAAAATTTCACAATGACCAGTAAGATTAGGTTTGAATTTAGAGTCTTAGCCTCCTCCCAGTTCTAAGCTGGAACATAGCAGCAGGTCATGCAGACCTGACCCATGGTCGGTCTGCTCTCTTGCCCCACCCCAATCTCCACCACACCTAGCAAAGGGCCTCGCCCACACTTATTGACATTCCAGACTGCACACCAAGCTCTGTTGACATCCAAAATAAAAGCTGTTTCTTCACTTCCCCTCAGCCTTAGGGGTATACACATCAGATGTACAATTTTCCTATAGGAAGACAGATGAAGAAGAGGCATGAATAGTTCCTGGCGGCAAAGTCAATGCTTCTTCAGTAGAGAATGCTGGACTCTATTGCCAGAGTGAGTCTAGGAGACTCTCTGACCCCACAGATTCCTTGACTCATGGAGCTCTCTAAAGTGGGATTTCAAGGAAGAGGCCACTTTAATCTGATCAATAGGTAGTAAATGTTATGTGAGTTAAGACTGTGAAGTGGACAAGAGCAGAAATACAGGCTAAATCAATGCTCCTAAAAAGTACTTTGTATTATAGAATAGGTTTAGACTTTTAGATAACCATCTAAATATCTCTTTGGTCAATTAGTAAATAAAAATTCAATTTTGGATCATTTCTAAATTAGCTTTATTACAAACACGCCCAGCCAAAATTTATATAATGGGGATAAAGCTATTTTAAAGAGGCAACTCCTTAGCTTTCAGTTTAGTTCAGTTGCTCAGTTGTGTCCAACTCTTTGTGATCCCATGGACTGCAGCATGCCAGGCCTCCCTGTCCATCACCAACTCCCGGAGCTTGCTCAAACTCACGCCCATTGAGTTGGTGATGCCATCCAACCATCTCATCCTTTGTTGTCCCCTTCTCCTCCTGCCCTCAATCTTTCCCAGCATCAGGATCTTTTCAAAGGAGTCAGCTCTTCCCATCAGGTGGCCAAAGTATGGGAGCTTCAGCTTCAACATCAGTCTTTCCAATGAATATTCAGGACTGATCTCCTTTAGGATTGATTGGTTGGATCTCCTTGCTGTCCAAGGAACTCTCAAGAGTCTTCTCCAACATCACAGTTCAAAAGCATCAATTCTTCTGTGCTCAGCTTTATTTATAGTCTAACTCTCACAACCATACATGACTACCGGAAAAAACCATAGCCATGACTAGATGGACCTTTGTTGGCAAAGTAATGTCTCTGCTTTTTAATATGCTGTCTAGGCTGGTCATAACTTTCCTTCCAAGAAGTAAGTGTCTTTTAATTTCATGGCTGCAATCACCATCTACAGGGATTTTGGAGCCCCCCAAAATAAAGTCTGACACTGTTTCCACTGTTTCCCTATCTATTTGCCATGAAGTGATGGGACCAGATGCCATGATCTTAATTTTCTGAATGTTGAGTTTTAAGCCAACTTTTTCACTCTCCTCTTTCACTTTCATCAAGAGGCTCTTTAGTTCCTCTTTACTTTCTGCCATAAGGGTGGTGTCATCTGCATATCTGAGGTTACTGATATTTCTCCCAGCAATCTTGATTCCAGCTTGTGCTTCATCAAGCCCAGAATTTTGTATGATGTACTCTGCACATAAGTTAAATAAGCAGGGTGACAATATACAGCCTTGATGGACTCCTTTTCCTATTTGGAACAAGTCTGTTGTTCAATGTCCAATTCTAACTGTTGCTTCCTGACCTGCATACAGGTTTATCAAGAGGCAGGTCAGGTGGTCTGATATTCCCATCACTTGAAGAATTTTCCACAATTTATTGTGATCCACACAAAGGCTTTGGCATAGTCAATAAAGCAGAAATAGATGTTTTTCTGGAACTCTCTTGCTTTTTCAATGATCCAGCGGATGTTGGCAATTTGGTCTCTGGTTCCTCTGCCTTTTCTAAAAGCAGCTTGAACATCTGAAGTTCACAGTTCACGTATTGTTGAAGCCTGGCTTGGAGAATTTTGAGCATTACTTTACTAGCGTGTGGGATGAGTGCAATTGTGCAGTAGTTTGAGCATTCTTCGGCATTGCCTTTCTTTGGGATTGGAATGAAAACCTACCTTTTCCAGTCCTGTGGCCACTACTGAGTGACCAAATTTGCTGGTATACTGAGTGCAGCACTTTCACAGCATCATCTTTTAGTATTTGAAATAGCTCAAGTGGAATTCCATCACCTCCACTGGCTTTGTTCGTAATGATGTTTCCTAAGGCCCACTCGACTTCACATTCCAGTATGTCTGGCTCTAGGTGAGTGATCACACCATGATTTTCTGGGTCATGAAGATCTTTTTTGTACAGTTCTTCTGTGTATTCTTGCCACCTCTTCTTAACATCTTCTGCTTCTGTTAGGTCCATACCATTTCTGTCCTTTATTGAGCCCATCTTTGCATGAAATGTTCCCTTGGTATCTCTAATTTTCTTGAAGAGATCTCTAGTCTTTTCCATTCTATTGTTTTCCTCTATTTCTTTGCACTGTTCACTGAGGAAAGCTTTCTTATCTCTCCTTGCTATTCTTTGGAACTCTGCATTCAAATGCGTATATCTTTCCTCTTCTCCTTTGCTTTTTGCTTCTCTTCTTTTCACAGCTATTTGTAAGGCCTCCTCAGACAGCCATTTTGCATTTTTGCATTTCTTTTTCTTGGGGATGGTTTTGATCCCTGTCTCCTTATAATGTCATGAACCTCCGTCCATAGTCCATCAGGCACTCTGACGAACTAGCTTTCTGTATTGACCATCTGGTGATGTCCATGTGTAGAGTAGTCTCTTGTCTTGTTGGAAGAGTGTGTTTGCTATGACCAGTGTGTTCTCTTGGCAAAACTCTATTAGCTTTTGCCCTGCTTCATTCTGTACTCCAAGGCCAAATTTGCCTGTTGTTCCAGGTGTTTCTTGACTTCCTTAGCTTTAAATGCTCTCATAATTAAGAAATGCAGGGGGACTTCTCTGGTAGTCTAGTGGTTAAGACTCTGCGATTTCACTTAACAGGGCATGAGTTCTATCCCTGGTCTGGGAACTAAGGTCCCTTATGCCGCATGCACAGCCAATTATTTAGGGGGAAAAAAAAAAAAAGGAAAGAAAAGAAATGTAGGAAGAAAGTCACTCTTTTTCCTTGGGATGATGTTCCATGCAGTTGTGACACCTGGAACTGATAAATAAATTTTTGCTACCATGAGAGTAGCCAGTCTGAATCACCAATGAAAATGTGAAGCAGATATGTTGTCAAAGTGCATCTGGACAAACAAATACCTAATAGTAATTTGAAAAAAAAATTTATTTTTAAAATATTTAATTAATATGTTGTTGTTTAGTTGCTCAGTCATGTCTTACTCTTTGCCACCCCATGGACTGCAGCACACCAGGCTTCCCTGTCCTTCACTATTATTAAGTTTTAATTTAGTATGTTTAGAAGGATCCAAGGGTTACTTCTTTGGGTTATCATAGTTTCAATGAAAAACCAGATGCATATTAATATGTGAAAGAAACAGAAATTGGTATGATGAATATTATATATCTATCATAAAACACAAGTAGGATAAGAATTACTTTGAAATTTAAAAAACACTGATCATAAGAAGACTGTACACAGAAAGCTTTAGACTTCTAGGATTATCCATCCTCTCTAAGTTACTATTCTGTGGTGTTTCTAAGATCTCTATAATTACAATGATACTATTATGAATGTAGACACACAAATCACTTTCCTTAACTTGTTTAGAATGAATAAACCTTGCTCTTATGCTTAGTGCATTGCCAGTGTGATTTAGCATGTTTTCTTGGGCAATACAATTGCCTTTTATGAAACCTTAAGAATCAGATTTGAGTGGAATTGACTACAATCTCAGGTAGAAAGTGAGGTAAGGAAGATAAAGGATTGGAGCAAAAGAACATGGAAAATAGAAGCTTGGAAAACATATTATTAAACTAGTGATACTTTAAACAAATATCAAACTCTAGTTAAAGACATCCATGCAAAAGCAGGTAGAGGGAATGATACAGACGTCTGCAATTTACATGGAAATGTCAAAAAAGTGGATCGATGGATGGATAGATGGAAAGTTACAGGATTAAAATGTTAATGTAAAATCTAGGTGGTAGGTTGAAATGTCTTCCAGTTTTGTTGTATCTTGGAAGCTTTTCAAATTAAGATTTGGAGGGCGATGGGAACAAGAACATTTATATTCTGTGGTATGTGATTCCAAAGCCAGCCATGATTCCTCAATTCTTCAGCTTTCCCTTTGCAATGGGACTGTTAAGTCCTTCCATTAAGCCTGTTTCCTTTCTCCTGACATCTGAGCCGCTCCTGTGACTTGCTTTCACCAACAGAAGGCGTGTAAGTGACTGTGTGCCATTGCTGAGCCTAGGTCTCAAGGAAGTTATGTGCTTTCATTCTCTTTCTTGGAACTCTGCTTCTGCTTCCAAGAACAAGTCCAGGCTAGCCAGCTGGAAGATGACGGGCCATGTGGAGTGAGCTGAACAGCCAGCCTCCCACTGATAAGGAAGTTGATCACCAGCTCATGAGTAAGCCCAGCAAGATCAGCAGAGCCCAGCCCTAATGAGCAAAACCACCCAGCTGCCCTGTATATTTGTGAGAAATAATAAAGAGTTGTTTTAAGTCACTAAATTCGTAAGTGGCTTGTTATACAGTATTACTGTGCCAATAGATAAGTGATACAAAATATATGTTTTGAGTCATACAAGTCATTTAAAAGAATGATTATGACAGTAGATTTCCTTCCCAGAAACAGAAAAAATATATGTGAGAAATATTTCTCCCACAACCTAGTTCTAAGCAGCCACCTTTTACAAAGGAGATTATTTCCCAAAAGGGATTATTGGCCATCTGCAAATCATAGTAGTTATTGAATTAGTTCTATTGTCTAGAATTTAGTGAAAAACAGTTGTGTTCCCTTTGTTGTATTTCCAGTGAATTTGGTATCAGGTAACCTTACCTTGTCTGGTCAATAAGTGAAGATTTCTGTTACCCAACCAATATTCACCATTTTTTTGGACAAAATTTCCAAAACCATTTTCATAGTCACTCCAGTCTCTAAAAAATGAAAGTGAAAGCTGATTTTAGCAAAATCCAAATGGACCTTTGCAGTACCCAAGGTGCACACTTCTACCCCTACCCACAATATCTTCTTGATTAGCTAATGCACTTTATTTATTTAGAAAGAATGAAGTTCTAAAACACTTTGAGATATAATAAAGAGGCTTAACTTTTGTAAACCTCATATTTCCTACTCCAAATAAATCCTTATGTCATAATTAGCACACCTGTTAAAGTTTTCACTGCCATCAGATCGTCTCTGAATTACAGTCCATCCTCCTCCATCAGACATGTCACAATAAACAGAGAATTCTGCTGGGCTCTGGAGAGGTTTGATTTTGTAAAATCCACTCTGCTTGTACCCGTCATTGAAAATCTCTGAACAATCTGTTTGGAAAACAAAGTAATGTAATATTTGTCATGTGTCTTTTTTTTTTTAAAGGGAGCCTCTGAATGAGATTACTCAATACTAATGGAGACAGATAATTACATGATGTAGATAATCAGCTGTTTAAAACTGCATCTTGTACATCTTCCAGTGGCTACTAGGATGTTCTTTTTTTCCTAGATGATATAATTATCATCTGACTTCTTGATATGATCATGGAAAAAATAAAATGGTGAAATAGGTATATGGTTTCTCATTTCTGATTTTTTAGAAGAGTCTGAAATTATGTTTTAGTTAATTACAGTATATTTAAGTGAAAGTTATATTTTTATCAGACAGGACACAGGAACCTTTTTCGGGCACTAAAATGAAAGTAGAAATATATAACACCAAACAAATAATTTAAAATGGATTATCTTGATTTACAGCATTATAAATTATTCTGAACATCTGGAAATGAACTCAAAATAGTAATCTTGTTAGATTCTTATAACCTCCCAGTCTCACCAGAGTTTTTACTCACCCACTGAAATTTCTAAGAGTCCATGCCTTCTTAGATGTTTTGACAAAAACTGCAAGTTTCTATTATTTCGTCCCTGTAGTCTTCTCTGCGCTGGTATTTCTTTGACCACTGAAGCTACCAATTTGTCACCAAAAAGTAATATCTGTTTCTTAAATCACGTGAGGGTGGGATAAATAAATAACCATTGGTCTCATCTAGGCTGATCTGTGCTGAATTAGAGAACATGGTTGATATGTGTGTCCTAGGTCACATCAGTCATGTCCAACTCTGTGAATCCTATGGACTGTTGCCCACCAGGCTCCCCTGTCCATGGGATTCTTTAGGCAAGAATATTGGAGTGGGTTGCCATGCCCTCTTCCAGGGGATCTTCCCAACCCAGGGATCGAACTGGAATGTGCATTGTAGATGGGTTGTTTACCACAACCCTCCTGCCTTGCAGGTGGATTCTTTACCACTGAGCCACTGCGGAAGCCCATTCAGCAGATATGAACTCGCTATTGTTTAGATGCCCAGGCAGCTATGTTTTAGGGTAGTTGAATTAATGGCCACTGTAAAGAGATAGTTTCAAGGATACCCAATAACAGACTTTTGAATAAAAATACTATAATTTAACATCACTAACTTTCAAAATTTACCCTTATCATTTTGTTCATTTCCTCCTTTTTTAAAAAAATTTTCTACAATTCTGTAACTATAAATGGTGACGGATGTTAACTGGACTTAGTGTAGTGATCATTTCACAATATATACAAACATCGTATCATTACATTATATACCAGAAACTAATATAATGTTTTATGTTCAATTGTACCTAATAAAAAATTTCTTGCCCTGATTGACAATTCCATTCTTTTATCATATTAAGCTCTTTGTTCATTTTCATTGTTCTGATGCCAAATTGTCTATAATTTTGTTACAAATAAAATATATCCCACATTAAATAGATTGAACAGGCAATAGGAATCAGAGGAGAAATAAAAATAAAGAACCTTAGTCACTTTCTAAAACCATAATCAGGTTGAGACCCATCATATACTACTGCTTTGGTGACATGTCCATTTTTCTAATGAGTTAGGCCTTAATCATGTATTTATCTTTGAGATTCAGAAGCCCATGTGTTCTTTCCACATCCTGGATTATTTTTTTTAAATCTTGTTTTGCAGTTAAACAAGAAGAAAAAGAATGTGAAAATGATTATCTAAAATTAGTTCAAGGTTGTTCAAAAGCTTACATCTTGTGGTCAAGTACATTGCACAGCATTTTTCATTAAAATAAGCAGATTTTTTTTTTCCATTTACTTTTTTTTAAAATTGGAGGATAATTGTTTTACAAAGTTGTGTTGGTTTCTGCTGTACAACAATGCAAATCAACCATAAGTACATATATATCCCCTCGCTCCCTAGCGTCCCTTCCACCCTGCCCCACACCCCCAGGCTGTCACAGAGCACCCCGTGCCATACGGTAGCCTCCCACTGGCTATTTTACACATGGCAGTAGGCAATGGTACCCCACCCCAGTACTCTTGCCTGGAAAATCCCATGGACGGAGCAGCCCGGTAGGCTGCAGTCCATGGGGTTGCTAAGAGTCGGACAGGACTGAGCAACTTCACTTTCACTTTTCACTTTCATGCACTGGAGAAGGAAATGGCAAACCACTCCAGTGTTCTTGCTTGAAGAATCCCCAGGATGGGGGAGCCTGGTGGGCTACCATCTATGGGGTCGCACAGAGTCAGTGACTTAACAGCAGCAGCAGTCTATGTATCAATGCTTCTCTCTCAATTAGTCCCACCCTCTCTTTCCCCTGCTGTGTCCACAAGTCTGTCCACTATGTCTGCATCTCTATTCCTGCCCTGCAAATAGGCTAATCAGTACCACTATTCTTGATTCCATATATATGTGTTGATATGCAATATTTATTTTTCTCTTTCTTACTTCAGTCTGTGTTAGCTCATTAGGAAAAGAGCTCTTTGCTTACATTTAACCACCTACCAAAGAGCTGAACAGTAAAGACTCACAAGGTTCAGACTATTTCCCAAGCAAATATGGAAATAATTAGCTATAACATTTGCCTCTGGAAAACTCTGTGAATATGGAGTTTTCAGCCAACATTTTCTATTTATTCTTATTTTATGCCAACTCTGACTTTAAGTTTTTAAAAATTTTTTTATCTTCCCAGAGGAAAATGCCAAACACAACTTAAAATTCAGAGGAAAGATTTCCACTGAAAAAAAAAAACAAAAACAAAAACCCAAACAAAGAAAAGTACCACTAGCTCAATTTCTTACAGCAAATAGGTTAAGGAGCCTGCCTTGGGAAAATGTGACTTTTACTCTGATAGAAAATTCAAGAAATGGAGGGTTTAAAATATTAAATAGATATTTTAAACTATGATTTTAAAAATGCTTTGACTCACTCAACCACCCCAGAGAATAGGGAGAAGAGGGGTAGGGTTAGAGAGCTTGGTGTTCATGGGAGTTTAAAAAAGAATTTTTGGATACTTACATAATGTTAGAGTGAGGCCAGGGCTTCCTGCCCTCTGTTTGATAAACACTGTTAAACTGGGTGAGGTGAATACTCTCTGCTCAGGCAGAAAGCAAACTGTGCTGGGAGGATAAATGTGGAAGCTTCACAAAGTGACATGCCAGCCCGCCAAATGAACTTTTCCCTCTTGTCCCAGAATGGTGACTGAGAACCAAAGGCAAAGTACCCCCACATTCTAAACTCCAAGGAAGGCCAGCCTGAGCTCAGCCACATGCCACAGAGCGTGCTGGGAAATGCCAGGAATGCCATCCTCAGCCCCAGGCAACATAAGATGACACTTAGAGGAGAGAGAGGAAGTTGCAATATTGCTGTGGGGAGGATTGGTGGGCTCTTTCCTCTGAAAGTAAAGGAGAGCAGATATAATAATGTAGGTAGAGAGCTGGCATTCACTGAGCTAAAGGAGAAATGCTTTTGTAAGCATTTCATTAGATCTATTAACTTATTTGATCTTTACACCAAAGAAACAGGTATCCTTATCACTCTCATTTTATAGATGAAGAATAAGAGGCACAAAGAGGTCAAGTAATTTGCTCAAAGGCCACTTCTAGCAACATGGGCAACTGGACTTTGAACCCAGGCTTTGGTCTCTACTTTAAACACTACACATAGTGCCTTTTGAGATAGTACCTCATAAATACTGGGGGCTCCTGCACAAGGGGACATGGGTAAACCAGTGGTCGTGTTGGCTGAACAGATGATGCTAAAAGGCAGTTGTGACTGTCAACAATTAGTGTGAATTTGCTAGAGTGATCTTTTAATAAAGGCACATAATCCAATCACACCCGAAAGCTTAAAAAATACATTTAACTATATGTTTTATAAAAATCATGTAATTTGTGCATTGTTTTTAAAAATTGCCAGGTTGTATGTAATTATGTGTTTTCTACTCTGAGATGAATTCAGATTCAGAAAATAATTGATTAGTAATAATATAGTAACTTATAAATAAGAAAAAAGAAATTTATTTCTATGGATCATATACATAAATATTTAACTGTTTTTTAAATTTAAGGAGACCAAAAACATACCTTTTGGTGTGAGCAAATTTTTATATATTTTATACATTATATATTATGCTAAATATATTAAGTATTTTCTTAGAATTTATGTGTTATTATGTATTCTGTTTAGTGAGTGGGGTTTTTTTTTTTGCTTTTGATAGATTCTCCAGTAGTTTTCCTGTATGCTGAAAAATAAAGTAAAATTGAACTGGATTTATATTTCATAGTTTATTCCTCCTTCTCTTCCTTCATGCTTACAACATCTGTGAAGAATATTAAATACCGATCTACTGACTTCTGGAATTTTTTTAGCTGTTATACCCCAAATAGTTGCATAGGATGTCTATTATCTATCTTAGGGGCTTCCCTCATAGCTCAGTTGGTAAAGAACCTGCCTGCAATGTGGGAGACCTGGGTTCGATCCCTGGGTTGGGAAGATCCCCTGGAGAAGGGAAAGGCTATCTACTCCAGTATTCTGGCCTGGAGAATTCCATGAAGAGTTGGACACGACTGAGCAACTTTCACTTTTTATTCTCTATATTATCATTAAATGTGTCATAATTTTATTTTTATTAAACAATCTTTATTATTATTATTTTTAATAAACTTTGGCTTAAAATTTTTTTTTTGGCCAGGCTGCACAGCATATGGGATTTTATTTCCCCGACCAGGGACGGGACCCATGCCCCTTGCATTGGAAGGATGGAGTCTTAACCACTGGACCACCAGGGAAGTCCCAATGTTAAGTTATTGAAACATTTAAGGAAATTAGATTAGGTAAATGAACTATACCCCAATAAAAAATTAATTAAGGAAGAAGAAATAAAAATAAATTCTGACCTGCGTATTGCCTCTTGCCTCCAAGGTCAATGACACTATTCTCCTCTCCTTTATCAAGGAGTTGGACTTCCTGCTCATGCAAAAGCTGTGAGATCTTGACTTGTTGCTGCTTGACCCGGGTCTCCAGCAGGTACACTTGGGCTCTGAGCCGCAACTGCTCCTGGAGGCAGTTCTCCAGAGCCTGCAAAGTAATGTGCATCTCGTCTTACAGAAAATAACCCCCTGGAATGAGATGCTAAATGTATGGTTCAATTTTGTCCCCAGTTCCCATTTCAGAATAGTATTCTAACCAGGAAGTGTTTAGAGGTTCTAAAACCATGTATTTGAAGAAAAAGAAATTATGGCTTACCAGAATAAGAAAGTTTTGAATTAAAAAATGTTATAATCTGAATGACCATGCTAAGAGCTTTAAGAGTCACTGCTTCATTTGATCCTCATAACAATTCCATGAGGCAGGAATGAGCGCGCATCTTTGAGTAAACTTGCTCAAAAATTCTCAGCAGGCAAGGAGTCCAAATTCACATCCAGTTGAAGGTCCCTGCTCTCAATCTCAATGTCCCTGCTCTCAATCTCAGTGTCTTCTCCTGAGTGCTTTCTTAACAGGAAAGTGCTTTATGCATGACTAGTGTTGCACTTTCTAAAATAAATGAGGCTTTTGAATAATCTTTTGGTATTAACATATTTAAAAATATATTTGAATGCTTATAATCTGATGACACATGGGCATCTTTATAAAGGATGCTACTTCAGTTTCTCGTATCCCTGAGGATCTTACCCATTTACCTGTTGCTGGAAAGACGACTGAAGTCACTTTAACTTTATGTATGGTGTTTTTCCCTCAATGACTTCAAAAAAGGGATGGAGAAGCCTGAGTTTTCCAGTTGAACCAGCTACTTTCTCTAACAAAGGCAAATAACCCAAGAATGCTGCACATGAACGAGTTTATCAGTTCCTTTCTAAAGTGGCATCTGAGCAGATTACTCCAGAAATAAAGTGAATGTGGTGAGTTGGGAAGGGGAGTTGCAGAGGTGGATCTCCTGGGAAGAGCTACTGAGACCAAGAAGCTGTAATAAAGGCTCTTAAATATTCAACACTGGAAGAGTTACTTGGGGACCATGAGAAAAAAGGACGAAACACAAATTTTTGCCACTTTCCAATTTTTACTTTGACATCTGTTTGCAGTTCATGTCAGGATCTCCTGTGATAAATGCAAATGTTTGCTGAGAAATTACGATTTTTAACATGTAAGTGCTTTACACTACTTTTATATTATTTCCTTTTATAGGCATTTAGTTAGAGTCAGATATATTTCTCAATTTATATTCACATAACTTCCTGTTCCTATCTTTATCTGCTACCTTATATATATATTCCTTCCATAATCCTCCAGGGGATCTTCCCAACCCAGGGATCAACCCAACCCAGATCTCTTGCTTTGCAGGCAGATTCTTTATCAGCTGAGCTACCAGGGAAGCACCTTATATACATTTCTTTCATAAACAGGAGGACCTACTGTGTTCTGGGCACTCTGTTAGGCAGTTTGAACAGTAGATATCCTATTTGGGAAAAAAGAAAGAGGTATGTTTTTTCACTGTGAAGGACTATAATGTAAAAACAGAAATTCAACCTCAAAACAGAAAGTCTTACAGCAAGTGAGTGACAATGACGAGAGGCCCCCTCTCCCCCATCTCCAGGCCCAAGCCACTGACTCTCTCCTGGCTGTGTCTCTAGGACTATTTCTCTCTTAAAAATTTTCATTTCTTGATTTATTTATGGCTGTGCTAGGTCTTTGTCGGTTGGTGAGTGCAGGCTTTCTTTAGTCGTGGCAAGCAGGGGCTACTCTCTAGCTGTGGTGTGAAGGCTTCTCACTGCAGCTTCTCTGTTGCAGAGCACGGGCCCTAGAGCATGCAGCTTTCAGCTGTGGCGATTCCGGGGCTCTAGAGCACAGGCTCAGTAACTGGCACATGGGCTTAGTTGCTCCCCAGCATGTGGCATCTTCCTGGATTAGGGATCGAAATCATGTCTCCTGTTTTGGCAGGCAGATTCCCGACCACTGGACTACCAAAAAAGTCCATCTCTAGGACTATTTCGTATTTTTGTAACTTTCGCCTCACCACTCTTTGATTCATTCTCTCTGAACCAATTATTTACTTAGCCCCCTGAGTCACACCTATCTAAAAAATGAATAGCAAAGTCATTTTATGGCATCTGGAATTCTGCCTTGCTTTCTAACAGTGGAAGATTGGTTGTGACACTGTTAAATATGGTGAACTATAAAAATTTAAAGTGACTAAAGGATTACAGGGCAAGAATGTTCAATTTTTATATGACTATATATACAGTGTTAGTAAACTTGTTTAAAACTTAGTGGGGGAGCTTCCCTGAGTACAGTGGCTGGGATCTCACCTTCCAGTGTAGGGACTGCAGGTTTGATCCCTGGTCAGGCAGCTAAAATCCTACATGCCTGATGGGCCAAAAAAGCCAAAACATAAAACAGAAGTAATATTGTCACAAATTCAATAAAGGCTTTAAAAATGGCCCACATCAAAGAAAAAAAAATTTAGGGGTTTTCTTTCTCTTACAGCTTTGAGTAAATGAATGTTTTCTTATTTTTATTCATGGAGGGAGGCATAAGTTCATTGAAATTACTTTCAAATAATCTGTTTAGTTTACAAGGACAGTGTAAGGTAAAGGTAAAGCTCAAGGTAAATCTGAAAGAACTTTTAAATTCTTAATATCATGTAACCACCCAAATAACCTTAGTAACTCAAAAAGACTTAGTGTGAATACTGATTTTTACTCTAAAAATTTTTTTAAAGCACTTAATAAGTGCCTATTATGTGGCAGGTGCTTTCACAAATCTTTTTCATTTTTCCTCCTTAGTTTTTTCAGTGACAAGTTACTATAGACTTTTTTGCAAAAGAAAATTCAGATCAAAGCAGGAATTAAAAATATAATAGTTTTTGTAATAAACTTACCCAGCTTCCCCTGCCCATTACCAGAGCAGTGGTGACAAGGATGAAACTAAACATCTTCACCATTTTTCCCATTGGAAGAACTGCAAGAACAAAAAGAATTTAACTTATTGTGAATTTTTTATGAGACCAGTGCTGGCTGGCTTGACTCAATGTGATTCAGGAGGTCAGACACAGCTCCAGGTTGAGTCTAATCTGAGAGTTGCCAAGGAAATTCTCTTGGATTTTCCCAGGCTTCTCCCCACAGAAGGATGCTCACTGTTACCTTGTATAGAATTGAAGCAGCTTGCAAATATAGAGGCAGGACTACGGTTCTCTGGAGTGTGGAAAAGGCACAGATTCTTTAAGCACAAAGACTTGGTTCCATATTTTAGCTGGTCAGTTCCTAGTGGTGTGATCTCACATAGCTTACTATAAAATGCTCCTGATCTGTAAAATGGACATCATAATTCTTACTTTGTAGGATTGTGGCCATTTTGATATTAATTTTTCCATATACCTTGGCATATGATAAGTGCTAAATGATTAGTTACTCATTTTGTACATGGAAGCCTGTTTTTATTTTGAGAAAAAGGAAGAAAAATGTTACAACAAATAGGAGGTAATATGAATTGCTTTTCATAATGTTTTAATGTGTAGGCAGCTACTGAGATAAAATAAAACCTGAAGTTCTCTTTAAAGTTGTAGAGGAAAATTAATTTTACCACTTCTTGAGATATTCGTAAAATCAATCATGAAATCATGAGTCTTGATGAAAAATTTTGCTCATCCTCAAAATAACTTCTCTATGCCACCAGTTGTGAATTCTCATAAATTTTAGAAGCTCAGGAGCCTAGGAGGACAGAAATATCTGCATAATATTCAAAGAAATTTTATACCTATGGTTGCTGCTAAAAAAATAACTGAAATCAACTGAATTATTTATTTGTCAGCCTATTTTTATTCTTACAAAAACCTATGACCACAGGTCCTTTCCATGTATCTCTTTCTGAGTTTCCATGTAATTAAAAAAGTGGGTCCTAGACTTTGTTGCCCATTGGGATCAATTGAGGAGCTTTAAAAACATTTCCATGTCCAGGAATTGAGTCAAATGTCTAAAGGTGGCAGTCAGACCTTAGAATTTCTAAAAGACTGCCAGCTTTTTCCAATGGTCAGCAAAGTTTGGGAAGCAAGATTTAGGGATTTAAGAGACACATTTTTTTCAGTCTATTTTAACAAAATAGGTAGTTCTCAATCCTTGTGGGGCCATACAAAATAACAACAAAAAACAGCTACAATATGAGAGGGGCATTACTTAAATTCAGGGGCAAATAGCATGCATAAGCATCTTGGGAAGCATTACTATATATAATGTAAATTTTTGGAAAATGTGAAATTTTCACATTACAGAGAGTAATAAAGAGTCTCCTAGATAAACTATAAAATTTTACTTAACACAATTTTACTTCTGGCTGATGTATATTTTTATTACATACCTAGAATTGTGTTATGCATTTTATTTTATTTATATTTGACCCAAGGACTTTTTTTCTTCTAATTTTATTTATTTTTTAACACCAAAAACATTTTGCATTGGGGTAAAACCAGTTAACAGTGTTGTGACAGTTTCAGGTGAACAGTGAGGGGACTCAGCCACACATATACATGTGTCCATTCTCCCATAAACTCCCCTCCCATCCAGGCTGGCACATAACATTGAGCAGAGTTCCATGTGCTATACAGTAGGTTTTTGTTGGTTATCCATTTTCAATATTGGGCTGTGCATTTTCTAAGCACCTTATTTCATCCTCAAATAATTCTCTAAGGCAAGTACTATTATCCTCATCCTACAAATGGATAGATCAGAGATGTCAAGTCACTGAATACCTAATGTTCCTTCACGAAGCACAGGACCTAGGAACGGATAAGTCATAGTCGTGTTTAGAAGTGAGGGTGATCTTCACTGGAGAAGGTCAAGGAGCAGGGCCTCTGTACTTCTGTGCATCTTGCGTCCCTTTGTGTGACAGGCATATACATATATAGAAAGGAAGACAATGCAGAATACAGGTTCAGGGTCATGGGCCCTTCAGGTAGGAAGCCTTCAGCTCCTGTGAAGGAACATTAGGTCAGCCTGGGAGGAGAGGAGACAGCTGCACTAAACAGAAGCAGTCTGTTTAGTAACTGATCATCAGCTAGCTGCTCAGCACTGGGTCACATGCTGTGGGAAGATAAACTATAGCTGCCTCATCAAGGCAATATTTGGGGGAATAAATTAAAATAAATATTAAAATGGAAAGAAAGACAACAGAAATTTAGTATACATGAAACCATATGTAGTTAAACATAAAAACTAAATTTTTCCAGATGAACTCTCAAGACAAAATTAATTACTTCCTCCACTGTGATCTCATACTATGTTTACAGACCAATAAAGCATTCATTCACTTAGGGAACAGTGTGCGCTTGCGTGCTATGGTCCAGGCACTGTGCCAGGTGGTGGAATTATCATCCGGTTGGCTTTTCACATGTCTCTCTCCAACTGCTTCCCTTTGTCCATGATATTTTGTTTAGGATAGGGTTTTTGAAGGCAAAGGCCACATCTTGGTAACTATTGTATCCTAGCATCTAACTGAAATTGTGGTGACTCCAATATAAGTTTAGAGTTTCCCAAGAGGGAAAATCTTTCTCAGAGGGGAAAAATGTGATTTCCTTGGCATAAAACTGGTCTGTTCACAGTGACATACTTCTTCCCCTGTGCTTATCCTTGTCAGGGGGAAAACAATGAGCTAAGTATATTTTTGAAAATTTGTGTTAAGGAGGAGTTAGGGACTTTGGGTTGGATTGAACATATAAGTTTTTTTCTTTCTCACAAAACCCCAGTAGGAAAGGAGTAAAGAAAAATGGGAAAGACAGGGATTGAAAAGGTGGAGGAGAAAGAGAGAGGAGAAAACACTTTGCATGCAACGTCAACAACAGGACAAAAAGCACATGGCAGAATTCACAAAGCTGCTAAAAAAGAGTTATATTAGGAAGAGATATTTGGATTTATAAAATCCCCAAAGGAAAATAAATGGAAAACTTAATACTTAAAATATTAAAAATTTGGCTCTTAATGGGCAGCTCAGCTGGTAAAGAATTCACCTGCAATGTGGGAGGCCTGGGTTCGATCCCTGGATTGGGAAGATTCCCTGGAGAAGGGAAAGGCTACCCACTCCTGTATTCTGGCCGGGAGAATTTGATGGACTGTATAGTCAATGCGGTCACAAAGAGTCAGACACGACTGAGCGACTTGCACTTCACCAATGGGGCTAAAGCCATTATCATGATAAATTATTAGTTTGACTCTTATTTTCAGTTGGTAATAAACATATTTCTTGAGTAAAATTACAACAATTATACTGCTATTTTTTTAAAATCTCATTTGTACTCTCGTGGTCATTTACTATTTAATTTTAAAACTTACCATGAAGTTTAAGTAGCAAAAAGTAAAACCAAACCAAACCAAACCAAAAAAACCCTCCATATAATGGAGGTTTCTTAACCTGTAATAGTCTTCTACACATAATCATACAAAAAAAAAAAAAAAAAAGAAGAAGCAAGAATAATTGTTTTATTGTAAGCAAGCAAAAGAAAATAAAGACAAAAAATAGAAAATCTTCTTTTCAAACACATAAAAGAGATTTTAGAAGTAAAAAGTATTATCCCATGAGGCTAGAACACACGGTCAAAATATAATTAAAGGAAGTGAGATCATCCGGTCAAATGTCATCAACATTTGAGGAAACAAAGCTCAGAGAGGGGAAATAATTTGCCTAAAGAAATAAAACAGACTTTTACTAAGGAGATTCACATTAACTTGGAAGGTTAGTATAAAAATGTACTACCATTTGTGAATGTGAGTCACACTGTTTTTCTGACTGAAAAGAGATAATATAGTGAATGGATTATTGATTGGGGTTTCTCCTTTTTCTTTCCAGTAGGAAAAGTAATCTCATTTTTCTTATATAATGGCAACCAGATCTTCATTACTTTAATTCACTTCCAGCAGTTATCAGATACAATATTCAGGAGTCAGGAACTAAGTTATGAAAACTTTGGCATCCTCATTTTGTTTTAATATTATCTGTTGAAATTATTATATTTTTTTTGGTTCATCAAATTCCCTTATATATTTGTGGGATCAAGTATTTTATTTCAGAAGTGAATAAATCAGGTTAAAAAGAGAGCTTTAAAAATTGTTATTTTTTCCAAAAAATTGAAGTATAGTTAGAAAGCAGCCTAAATGTCCATGGACAGATGAATGAATGAAGGAGATGCAGCGTGCGTGTATATATAATGGAATATTACTCAGCCATAAAACGAATGAAATAATGCCATTTGCAGCAACACAGATAAACCTGGAGATTATCACATTAAGTTGAAATGAAGTCAGAGAGAAACAAATATCATATGATATCCCTTATTTGTGGAATCTAAAAAAAAATGACACAAATGAATTTATTTACCAAACAGAAACAGACTCACAGACATAGAACACTTATGGCTACCAAAGGGGAAAGGGGCAGGGACATTAGGAGCTAGGGGTTAACATATACACACTACAATATATAAAAAATAGCTCAACAAGTACCTAACATATAGCAGAAGGAACTATGTTGTTGCTGTTTAGTCACCAAGTTGTGTCCGACTCTGCGACCTCATGGACTATAGCCCTCCAGGCTCCTCTGTCCATGGAATTTCCCAGGCAAGAATATTGGGAGTGGGTTGCCATTTCCTTCTCCAGGATATCTTTCAGACTCAGGGATTGAATCCATGCCTCAAGTGTCTCCTGCATTGGCAGGTGAATTCTTTATCACTGAACCACTTTTTGGAAGTCACAGGGAACCATACCACTTTGCTATACACTTGAAGGTACCACTAACTATACTTTAATAAAAAGATTATGATCTTAAATCTATATCTGAATCTGGCTCTTGTGCAAGTGAAAGTGTGCATTAAAAGTGCTCTGGGAGATACTGGGAAATTATTTAACATATATACAGATTGCAATGTATTAGATTTTGTAGAAAATAAAGGGCCGGTGAAAAGCTTTGGCAGATTTCTCTTGGTCTTCTGAAATTTCCAACTCATTGCCATTAAAATAATCAAATCTGATCTTTCCCAGAGAAAGGAGGCAGCCCCTAGTCTGGCAGATCTTTAAACAATAAGGCATTTCAAAATGCTATATATATTTCAACAGTCATTACATTACTTTGATCATCTTTAGAATAATTCCTGAGACTATCTTAGGACCTCTAAAATTCCCTAGTGCATCCATGAGTAACCCCACCCATCTTCTACAATATTGATGAAATATTTAGGTATAAGAAACTTGCTTTGAAATTCTCATCTCCATCATTCATTATAATAACCATTATTGTTTTGCAAATCTGGCTTGTGGTGAAGCTATCAGATTATTCACTCCTCATTATACAATTAGTTGTATTTATTTTACAATGCTTTTGCTTTGGGCTGTCTCAAAAGTTTTAATTATTGTAAAATTGAAATAGTTTCAAATGGCGGTCCTTTGATGCACTGTATTATTTGATATAAATTGTTCAAAGTGTTAAGTCTAATTTCTTCCCAATAAAAATTGTTAAGTTAATTAATTATAGTAAATTAAAATTAAAGGCAAAATATTAACTTTAGGGCTATAAAGTTTTATAGCTCACATGTAAGTTTTAAAAACACAATCACCAAACAAAAATACATTACTAGCATGTAAAATCTCAAAAATGGTATGTTTTAAATGAGCTATTATGAAAGGATAGTAGATAGAAGAAGTTAAAAAGAATAAAAAGTTATTGAAGGAATCATATCTAATCAGTCGGCATTCTCAGATGGCAGTGCTCACACATACTAATGTGTCTCATATTAATGTAAAACAGTTAAACAATTACCCATTAACATAGACTTAAGAGACTCCCTTTGGTTATTTTCCTCTAATTTCTTCCCCCTCTTTTTTCTGGTAATGGAATATAACAGCATTTTTGTTATTTATCTCAATGAAAGTCTTAAAAAGTCAAGTAAGTTTGACTTCCAAAAGACAGAAATAAAGAACAACATATCTGGAGTTTTTACTTCTGAGGTAAAAATTATAACATGGTCCATTTCGTTTTCTATTTTGTATATTAAAGTTGCAAATCTTTTTATTTACATCAAATTCTCATCTAGTTCACTCAAAATGTGTCAGGAATGGAAAAGAGATGTAATTCTAAATTTCTTTTCCAAGCCGCAGAAGTGGACGTCTATTTAATCAACATCTTTCTCAACAGCCAACAGTTGTTTCTTGAGTTGTGTTTTAATATCGTACCTATGAAACAAACTAGCATTATTACAATTATGCCAAAGTGCAGAGAAGTTAAATACCTTGCCTAAAGTCAGAAATGAGTCAGAGGCACGCTTAGGCGAGGTCCAGCCGTTCTGCCTTCCAGGCTCCTCTATCTGCATTCAGAGTTCGTAATTACTTCTCCGCTATTTGATTAGAAAAACGGACAATGTTGATTCTGGCTTTAGTCCAGAAATAAATAGATGAGGAAATCAGTTTAACTGGAAGGAAAACTAAAAAAGGATATTCAAGGACAAGTTCTAATACTCTGATATTTTTCTTTTTTCCCCTACTATTTGTATGAATTTTTATGAAAGATCCAATAATATATCTTTATAAAAATATATCTCTGATTTTTTAACCTTTTACTATTGTGCTCATTCAGAAAATTTTTGTACTTTGACTAATTTCAGTAATGCTCACTTTAAGATTAAGTAAAACCAAAGTGCAGTGGAAGTTTTGCTTTATTGTACTAATGATAATAAAATTTTACCTATAAAGATATGGATTGTCATTTCAATTACCATATGGAGAGAAGCCAGATTTGTCTTAGTTATAGAAAAAAGTGGCAATATTTGCCAAAATGAAACAGTTTATTTGATCTTTAAACTACACAAAAATATTCCCTGAGGGGCAAAATTGTGAAATTTATCTGTAAGCACCAGTTATCCTCTGAACAAACTGTTCCTTTTGTTTTAAATTATAGAGGAGTTTTGAATGTGTAAGATGTTAGCGTCACTGATCATATTGCATAATAGTTTCATACTGGAAACCCAGGTTCATTTCCATTTTCATTCTGTTGTAACTCACACAGTCCTTTGACGTTTGTTCTTTGATCACTATTTATTAACTCAGATTCCAGTAAAAAGTTGTTTCCTTGCTGTTCTTTGTTGTTTTCTGAACTCAAGTATTACTGGTGTTCAGCCTTCCCGTTAAGCATTTTCACATTATTCCCTGAGAAGTTTTCCAGTTTATTAAGGAAAAGGTAATCCTGCTGATTTATCGGAAGGAAAAAGTCAATTAGGTTGGAATGATTTACACCCACAGGAGAAGTGGAGATTATACATTCATAATAACAAATTCAAGCTGCTGCAGTTAAATTTAAAAAACAAAGGTATGGGATTATTCGGCTGATTTGATAATTACCTCTGGTAAAATGCAACATTTTTTTTTTTTCTGGATCATGTAGAATTTTATTTATTTTTTTTTAATTTTTTTTTTGTTTTATTTTTCAGTGGGTTTTGTCATACATTGATATGAATCAGCCATAGAGTTTGAAGTAAAAACGTATTTTTTTTATCCTTGTATCCCTTTTGCCTCTTCCCTGTTCAAGCATTTAATGAGCCCTGTGCCTCCTTCCTCAGAGGAGGGACAATCATTGCAGTAACAACAGCTATCATGTGTGGCACAATTATGTACCAGACATGGTAAAAAATGAACTCATTCAGACCCAACAACCCTGTCATCAGGAATTGCTATCTTCATTTCACAGGTGAGGAAACTGAGGCACAGAGGTTTAAAGAACTAGCCCAAGGTCACACATTAGCAAGAGGCAGAGCTAGGATTCAAAGGAAGACTGACTCAGAATCTGTGCCCTTTACCATTAAAGATGGTCAGTGCTGTCTGTCAAGGATCTCTCCAGCCCTATGCCTCAAGAGAAACTTGGAAAAAGCAAATCAGACACAGGGACAGAAAAAAAAGTAAAAGTGAAAGTCACTCAGTTGTGTCCAACTCTTACAACCCTATGAACTCTAGTCCTCCAGGCTCCTCTGCCCATGGAATTCTCCAGGCGAGAAGACTGGAGAGGGCTGCCATTCCCATCTCCAGGGGATCGTTCTGACCCAGGGATGAACCTGGGTCTACTGCACTGCAGGCAGATTATTTACCATCTGAGCCACCAGGGAAGTCCCCAAGGGCGGAATTTAGGGCGAATGTCTTGTGAAGGCATGCCAGAACCTGAACTTGCTGGGAGGAATACTATCGCTGTAGTTCATGGGTGCATTGTCATAGCACAGTGGAGGAACTGTCATCAGGAAAGGTCAGATTTGTGACCTTGCACAGCTCTACCAAAGCGATGAAGTGAGAACCAGACCTGAGCTCACTGTGTGAGAAAACAATGATAAAGAGTAGCCAGTGGGATCCAGTTTTTGAGGAGATGGGGCAGGAACAGAGTGGTTGGGATGGGTACTCTACGGCACAGCTGCATCCTCCCCCGCTCTTTCTTCTTTGTTAAACATTGAAGTATAGTTGCTGTACAGTATTATATAATACAGGTGTACACACAGTGATTTGTGATTTTTAAAGGTTATACTCCAATGATTGTTATTATAAAATATTGGCTACACACAGTCACATAAGTAGAGAACAAATTTATAATCACCAAGGGGGAAGGGAGGAGTGGGATGAATTGGGAGGATGGGATTGATAACGTACATACTATTGACACTACATATAGATAACTAATGAGAACCTACTGTATGGCACAGGGAACTCTCCTCAATGCTGTGGTGACCTAAACTGGAAGGAAATTCCCAAAAGAGGAGATTTATGTTTAGGCAAAGTTCATTTACTTTGCTATACAGCAGAAACTAGTACAACACGGTAAAGCAACGAGACTCCAATAAAAAAATAAACTATTGGCTACACTCCCCCACGTTGTACAGTAAGTCCTTTTAGTTTATTTTACATGTAATAGTTTACACCTCCTACGCCCCAACCCCTCTTTTCCCCTGCCCCGCTTCTCTCTCCTCACTGGTAACCACTTAATTTATTCGCTGTTATCTGCGGGTCTGCTTCTTTCTTGTTACATTCACTAGTTTGTGTATTTTTTAGATTCCCCATATCATACAGTATTTGTCTTTCTCTGTCTTTTTTCACTTAGCATAAAGGGCACAGCTTCTTAAAAGGACTTTACTGAGCAGAATAGTGAGATTATTAGGCTTACACCTTCAATCAGCTTGTCCAGAAGTTGCATTTTACACATTTACCCTGAGAGATTATTTTCTGGAAAATGGACTCACGGATAACAGTTTCTCAAAGGATAAATAAAACAGAAAAGTAACCATATTAATTTAGAAAAGAGAATTGCTTGGTAAGATAACCTGTTTAGGAATTTACAGAGAAGATTTCCTCATGGTGGACAGATATTCAGTTCAGTCAGTTCAGTGGCTCAGTCGTGTCCGACTCTTTGCAACCCCATGAAATGCAGCACACCAGGCCTCTCTGTCCATCACCAACTCCAAGAGTTCAGTCAAACCCACGTCCATTGAGTCGGTGATGCCATCCAACCATCTCATCTTCTGTCGTCCTCTTTGCCTCCTGCCTCAATCTTTCCCAGCATCAGGGTCTTTTCAAATGAGTCAGTTCTTCGCATCAGGTGGCCAAAGTATTGGAGTTTCAGCTTCAGCATCAGATAGATATTATCCAAAAGCAAATCAAGCAAAAGGAATTTTGATGAACAAAGAACTTGAATAAAGTGCATTGGACTTAGAGGCTTTTTTCTTTCCTCAAAGTAAACTAATTAGATATATTTTTCTTCTCTGACCAGAGAATATTTTCACTGGATGACAGGTATAGTTGCACCAAGATCAATCAGGTCACTCTGGCTCCCAGACAAGATTAGATGAGCACTGATAAATTCCTTCCTTCTCCTTTTGGATTTCCCTGGTGGCTCAGATGGTAAAGCATCTGCCTGCAATGCGGGAGACCTGGGTTCGATCCCTGGGTCAGGAAGACCCTCTGGAAAAGGAAATGGCAACCCACTCCATTACTCTTGCCTGGAAAATCCCATGGATGGAGGAGCATGGTAGGCTACAGCCCATGGGGTCACAAAGAGTCAGACACGACTGAACAACTTCACTTTCACTTTTCTCCTTTTGGAAGACCATAGTCAGAGAACTCTCTCAATTAATACATCGCTTATAGCACAACTGTCATCCAAACCCTCTGGACTCTGTATTGTGTCTGTCCCTTATTTGATACCTGACCCAGTCCCAGGAGGAAAGTTAAGTTCCAGGTCTCCCCATCTCCAGTGGCTCCGGCCTGCAGCAGTGAACATGTCTGTTCTCATCCCCATCATGAACTAGACTCAGACAACTGTCATATATCCTTTAGTGTATTCTCCCAGCATACACTCCTGATGGTCACACTTTCCAACCTTGACCGCCAGTGAAGGGGGAGACACCTTGTATGGGACTTATAAAATCCTGTGCTCTGAGTATAGTGAGTGCACAACTGCGCTCATCTCACACTCTAGGAAAGGAATGCTCAAAATTCTCCAAGCCAGGCTTCAACAATACGTGAACCATGAACTTCCAGATGTTCAAGCTGGTTTTAGAAAAGGCAGAAGAGCCAGAGATCAAATTGCCAACATCTGTTGGATTATCGAAAAAGCAAGAGAGCTCCAGAAAAGCATCTATTTCTGCTTTATTGACTATGCCAAAGCCTTCGACTGTGTGGATCACAATAAACTGTGAAAAATTCTGAAAGAGATGGGCATACCAGACCACCTGACCTGCCTCTTGAGAAATCTGTAATGCAGGTCAGGAAGCAACAGTTAGAACTGGACAAGGAACAAGAGACTGGTTCCAAATAGGAAAAGGAGTACGTCAAGGCTGTATATTGTCACCCTGTTTATTTAACTTATATGCAGAGTACATCATGAGAAATGTTGGGCTGGAAGAAGCACAAATTGGAATCAAGATTGATGGGAGAAATATCAATAACCTCAGATATGCAGATGACACCACCCTTATGGCAGAAACTGAAGAAGAACTAAAGAGGCTCTTGATGAAAGTGAAAGAGGAGAGTGAAAAAGTTGGCTGAAAACTCAACATTCAGAAAATTAAAATAACAGAATATGATCCCATCATTTCATTGCAAATAGATGGGGAAACAGTGGCTGACTTTATTTTTTTGGGCTCCAAAATCACTGCAGATGGTGACTGCTGTCATGAAATTAAAAGATGCTTGCTCCTTGGAAGAAAAGTTATGACCAACCTAGACAGCATATTAAAAAGCAGAGACATTACTTTGCCAACAAAGGTCTGTCAGTCAAAGCTATGTTTTTTCCAGTATCATGTATGGATGTGAGAGTTGGAGTATAAAGAAAGCTAAGTACTGAAGAATTGATGCTTTTGAACTGTGGTGTTGGAGAAGACTCTTGAGAGTCCCTTAGACTGCAAGGAGATTCAACCAGTCCATCCTAAAGGAAATCAGTCCTGAATATTCATGGAAGGACTGATGGTGAAGCTGAAACTCCAATACTTTGGCCACTTGATGTGAAGAACTGACTCATTTGAAAAGACCCTGATAGTGGGAAAGATTGAAGGAGGGAGGAGAGGGGGATGACAGAGGATGAGATGGTTGGATGGCATCACCGACTCAATGGACATGAGTTTGAGTTAAAGTCCAGGAGTTAGTGATGGACAGGGAGGTCTGGCATGCTGCACTCCATGAGGTCACAAAGAGTTGGACACAACTGAGCAACTGAACTGAACTGAATACAGTGAGCACATTTTCAACTTAAAAATATAACTTTTATAAAAATATTTAGAACAGAACATATATTAAATATCAAGGAAAAGGTTATCAAGGCTAATCTTCATTTCAGGCAACTAACAGGGTCCCTCAGGTGGCGATAATAAAACTCCTAAATATATAAATTTCCTAAAATGTTGGTTTAGATATCATCTCATATGGAGTCCTGACAGGATATAAAACATTCTCATGTAGTGTAAGTCTGAGAAATTACTATGGAAAAGTATTTTTAAAATTAGTAAAACTAAACTAAAATCTTACTAGTGAATCACCCTACCTATTCCTATTGTCTATGTAACTAGTTTAAATTAACAGATACTAAAAAATGGGTCCTGAATTAATTAATCCATGTCATGTCAATATGAATGGTATGGTCAAGGGAATAAAGTCATTTTCCTGAAGACTGAGAGAATTGCATTGATTTCAAAGCTCTGTCATGGCTCATTATATGCTCTTGAGCTAGTCACTGCTCCTCTCTGAACCTTAGTCTTCTCATCTATGAAAACAGCTATTGGATCTAATGACCCTTATAACCCATTCCCACTTTTAAATTATTTTTTGCTTATTTATTATTGTCTCCAAGAAATCTTCCTAGAACATGCTATAAAGAAATAAAGATAGCACTAAGTCAAGTCTAACTCTTGGGACCCTATGAACTGTAGCCTGCCAGGGTCCTCTGTCCATCGGACTGTCAAGGCAAGAATATGGAGTGGGTTGCCATTTTGTTATCCACGGGATCTTCCCAACCCAGGAATCGAATCCAGGTCTCCAGCATTGCAGGCAGATTCTTTACCAACTGAGCTACACAGGAAAACCAGAACATTCTATGAAAGAGGACTGAAGTTTTATAGCAAAGTTAAGAAAGTTCATGGGTAGTGAGGCAACACTAGTAAGTATGTGCAATGGATGAGTCAACTAGGTTGGAACTGAGACTTTGGGTACATAGTCCCATGGAATTAGGAACCCCCTTCATAGCTCCTCTGGGATTCAAAGCAGAAAATCACAAAACTGCTGAATTATCCAGTTGGGAAATTCATATTATCTTTAAAAAGTCTAGTTGTTTTGCTCTGTTCCTGGCCAACTCCTGGAGTTATAGTGCCATAGTGGTCTTGAAATGCTGATGTTACCACCAGATTTCAAAATGTAAGTAATGGTGGTAGGAAAAAGTCACTTTCTCCTTCCCTAACCTAATCTAGACTTGGACACAAGCCTCTTGCCTGAAACCCCAACAAAAGCATTTAATAGGCTGTGATTTTTGTGAAACTTCTGAAACTCTGGGGATAATGGAAGGAAATTACAATGCAGAGAAGGAAAATGTTAAGCAGAAATATTAGCTATGACTATTCTCTTCTCCATAGAGAATAGAGGGCCCCCTGGGCCACCTCTCCCCTTATCCATGGACCCACACTACTGATATGTTGAAGGAATTACATAACCCCCCATGCAGAGAACGTCCTTGATCATATCCTACCCTTAATTCCTCTCTTGGTTTATTAAGAGGGGAAGAAACTTCTATCTCCCCAGCCAATAAAGTACTAACCACTAAGGATTCTTTACCTACTATTACGACAAATTTACAGATGATGCAGAAAAGTTTTGCTTTTTTTCCACAAAGTTTCCATTTCAGAATATAGTCTGCACTGTATTTTTGTATAATAAAAGCTTATTAAAGTATCACTTACCAAGAAAAAGAAAAACTTTCTCCAACGATAAGTACAGCTCTGTTTCTAGCTAAACAAAAAATTGCTACCAAAATCTTGTTAAACATGGTGGATTGATTACATATTTTAATATGTGCTTTCTTCTCAAATCTCTTTAAAATGACAGCAATGAAATAAAAAGGTATAAACCTACAATGTCAAAGAGGGCTTCCCTGGTGGCTCAGTGGTAAAGAATCCGCCTGCCAGTGTAGGAGACATGAGTTCATTCCCTGGGTCAGGAAGATCCTTTGTAGAAGGAAATGACAACTCACTCCAGTATCCTTGCCTGGGAAAGCCCATGGACAGAGAAGTCTGGTGGGCTACAGTCCACAGGGTCGCAGAGTTGGACATGAACCAGTGACTAAACAACAACAACAACAACGTCAAAGCAAACAGGAATGACATGTGAAGGAATGAGATTACAACAACTTATTGGAAGAGATTTTAGAGGAAACACAAAATTTGGGAGTGACTGTCAAGGCTAAAAATAAGCGGATTGGTGAAATAATATATAAAGTGTAGTTGGACCTGATTGCCTCTTTCCCACCCCATGTAACTCCTAACCTCTTTGTTCATATACTACCTACCACTTGCCCATTTTTTACTCCTAAAAGAATCTGATTCGGAACTTATTTTCATTTGGGAGTAGCAAGAACATTGAAAGGCAGGAGCTGCAAACAGACAAGTTAAAGTATGTATAGAAAAAATACAACCAGGCACCTCTATTGGCACAAAGCAGAAAGAGCTTAAATAAATTAAATAGTCAAAATCAAACTTCACTGAGTGAATTAGAATATATAGTCAAGGAATTCTCCCAAAAGGCAGAACAAAAATACAAGGGAAGCCAAATAGAAGAGAAAAGAAAATTAGAGGTATAGTTTAAGAAGTCAATCAGGTACCTAATAGAACTTTCAAAGAGGTAACAGGACCCAATGGAGAGTGAATTATCAAAGAAACAATACAAAAATAATTCCCAGGACTGAAGGAGAGGAACCCATCAGGCTCCTCTGTCCATTGGATTTCCCAGGCAAGAATAGAGGAGTAGGTTGCCATTTCCTCGTCCACGTGATCTTCCCAACCCAGAGATCCAACTGGTGTCACCTGCATGACAGGTCAATCGTTTACCACTGAGCCACCAGGGAAGGCTTAGTGAAGGAGATGAAGATGAGTCTATTTACTTGCCAGCCCAAGGCTTTCCTGGTGGCTCAGTGGTAAGAACCTGCCTGCCAGTGCAGGAGATGTGGGTTTGATCCCTGTCTGGTAAGATCTCCTGGAGAAGGAAGTGGCAAACCACTCCAGTATTCTTTTTTTTTTTAAAGCACTGACTACACTGGGTTTTCGCTGTCTTGCATGGGTTTTCTCTGGTTGCAGCTAGCAGCGGCCACTCTTTGTTGTGGTGCTTGGGCTTCTCATTGCAGTGGTTTCTCGTGTGAAGCACAGGCTCTAGGCTCTCAAGCTTCAGTAGTGGAGGCACACAGGATTAGTTCCTCTGAAGCATGTGGAACCTTCCTGGACCAGGATCAAACCCATGTCCACTGCAATGGAGGTGGATTCTTATCCACTCTGCCACCAGGGAAGTCCTCACTTTAGTATTCTTGCCTGGGAAATCCCATGGACAGAGGAGCCTGGGGGGCTATCGTCCATGGGGTCACAAAGAGTCAGACAGGACCTAGAGACTAAACAAGAACAAAAAATTTAAAAAACAAAACAAAAAACACCCACCTCTTGGGAAAATCATGATAAAATTTTGAATAGCAGTGTTCGTGAAAAATTGCAAAACGCTTTCAGAAGAAGTCAAAGTACATAAAAAAGTATGGAGACTCAGAATGACATCTTGCTTCTCCACAGAAAGACTGCCTTAAAAATTCTGAGGGAATTTATATTGTCCAAATTGGGCCTCTCCACTGCGAAGCTAGCAGTCACGTGTGACGTGTGAATAAAGCCATTTCAGATGTGCAACACATAAAAAAACAAACAATAACAAATAAATAAACTGCCTTAACGTAGCCTTTCTGAGAAAGTCTGACAAATATGACCCAGAAAAAAGGGCGAATGAAGATTGATAAAGAGAAAGACAAGGAAAAGGAACCAAGAAAAGGGTTGGGGTGGGAGGAGGGGGTGGGAGTGGGTTGGCGTCAACTTATCTAGACTAAGGTCTTCCTTGTAGCTCAAATGGTAAAGAATCTGCCTGCAATGCCAGAGACCCAGGTTCGATACCTGGGTCAGGAAGATCCTCTGGAGAAGGGAAGGGCAACCCACTCCAGTACTCTTGCCTGGAGAATCCCATGGACAGAGAATCCTGGCGGGCTACAGTCCCTGCGATCCCAAAGAGCTGGACTCAACTAACACTGCTATCTAGACTAAACTCCATTTCCCAGAAATCCCGATCCTTCGCCACAGCTGAGGTTCCTGTTGAGAGGCTTGCATGGCAGGATTTGTAGCTGTCTCCTACTGTTGCCTCTGTTGGCTCATTTCATCGGCATAAGATCTCTCCCAGAGTTGCAGCTGCCCTGGCTTCCCCTGGACCTTCCTTCAGCATGTGACAGAGGGTTCAGTTTCTCCAGGACACCCACAACACCAAGGTCAGAGGCAACTAGAGCTGACACAGCTTTCAGTCCGTCCTCATGGGTTCCCGCTCCTGCTTCTGGGAGAGCCATCTACCCTTCTCACTTTACCCTGCATCCTTCGAACTCATCCACCATCTTATGTCAAGAAAAGGGCCTTTGTGAGATCCCCAGTAGCCTATGTTCACCCCTAATATATCCTAGAGGCTCTGCTGCTCTGAGTGAACTCTGTTATGTACAGGATCTGAAACAGAAAGACCAAATGCCAGAGAAGGACTTTTCCAAATGCACTGTTGTTTGCTGGAGGACTCCTGGCCAGAGCCCTCAGTTCTGCTCAAATCTGGACTGCTGGCCCTCTTGGTCTGCTACATGAAGCATGTAAAAAGTTATCTTAACAGACGTTTGACAGATGTCCCCAAATGTATAGCTTCAGG
Organism: Muntiacus reevesi; assembly: GCF_963930625.1. Taxonomy (NCBI): domain Eukaryota; kingdom Metazoa; phylum Chordata; class Mammalia; order Artiodactyla; family Cervidae; genus Muntiacus; species Muntiacus reevesi. The sequence continues at coordinate 60,949,559 of NC_089258.1, read as the reverse complement.
TCCCACGAAACCTTTATCCTCTCCTGCCTCCCTGTTAAGATACAAAATGAAATGCTTATTCACTACTCTTCTTTCCAGAGGTTGCTCACCTATCTGAAATTTTTTTCCTCTGGTATCAAACCAATTCAAAATTTGTTGCTTAACAGGGCAAAGTGCAAAAGATGTTTTCTTAATTCAACTTATTTTCCCAGCAAAGAATAAAAAAAGCTCTGGCCAAGGAATGTTTTTCTTTCGATGTGTATGCAAGGACTTCAAAATTGCATATATTTTATGCTTCTGAACAATAACATCTTTCCTTAAAGAGGAAGCTTCCCATAAGATCATGTCATTTACAAAAAAAACTGTAACCAAATAAATATTAAATTCTAACATATTTAAAAACATATTTTTTACATTAAATACATGAAGAAGAAATTCAGCCATATTGTGTAAAAAATATGTGCAGAAAAAAGAAAACAAGAGCTCATATTAAGTAAAACCACATTTTAAAATACGATTTTATACCAAAGGAGGATGGGCAGTAACACAAGTGTCTGCTTTCACTCCACTCCTCAGTACAACTTCTCTGCTTTCTTTGATAAATTTGCTATAAATCTTTTTCATTCAGGTATCTAAATCTGATTTCTATGTGTGCTTTTTTCTCCAGTTTTTAGATTCTTAAAATATTATCTCTCCTAAAACATCACCCAACTAATTGGAAAAAACATGATGACTCATACATTTATGACTGTGTCTAAAAGTAGAATTCCCAGAATTATTAGCTATCCTGACAAAATTTCTGGACACGAGCAGAAAATTTAAAATTAAAAAAAAAAAATTTTTTTTTGCAATTTTCAAGTGTATCTGCACATTTGAATTTAAAAGTTGCCCTTATTTTTCATTCAGCTTTTAAAGATTTTTATTTCTTAGAAAAAATTGACAGTCTAAATATAATGCTCTGAGATACCATTCTTAGTTTCACTTCAAAATAGCTAAATAATCTGAGAAAAAGTTTTATTGTGCACAATTACACACATATTCTGATTCATTGGTTAACCCACAAATGGCTCATTACAAGGAATTAATTTTTCTGCATGTGCACTTAAGATCAGAACCTGGTGTATTAAACTCCACATTTTAAAATTTTACATTTGCATGTGAATGACTTTACCAACTAAGACTAATTCAAAAATAAAGGATAGGTGCCCACACATGTGCATAACCAAGAGTATACACTGAAGAGATTCTCCAAGACTAAAGTGTTTTCCTGTGTCCTCCTTAGAGATACTGAAGGAAAATTCTAGAACTTTTAGACTAGATCTTTTGTCCCTACCTCTAGTCATCAAAGATTATGAAATATCAAAGCCCAATCTCAGAGTAATTCATTTACACTGGTTTTTGTTTTTGTTTTGCTTGTAAGCTAAAAAAATAAATTTATCTAGTCATTGTTAGTAAAAAAAAAACAATTGAATTTATTGGAGGGATACTAATGTAAGTAACAGAACCCGTAACATGCTGCCACAAAAGACGCTGAGGAAGGCAGCATGTGTCCCGCACCGCAGCCCTTAGCAGGAGTGTGGCGGGGCTGACTGCTGTGTGCGCCCTGAATTGCTGCTGTCTGGTTGCTAAGCTGTGCTCCACTCTCTGGGACCCCATGGACCGTGACCCGCCAGCCTCCTCTGTCCCTGGGGTTTCCCAGGCAAGAATACTCGAGTGGGTTGCCATTTCCTTCTCCAGGAGATCATCCCTACCCAGGGATCGAATCCAAGTCTCTTGCATCTCCTGTATTGGCAGGCAGATTCTTTACCACTAACATCACCTATATATGTATAAGTAATATATCCCAGTTTCTTTTCCTTTATTTGCCTATTCTAATATTCCAATAATCCCTCTGTAGCCTCTGTGAGTGAAATGAGACTTCCCTGGCCACCTGCCCTTCCACTGAGCCCCTCCACGTAGGTTAGATGTCTTCCTATGTGTTTACTCTCTTATATCACACGTCACTATATCGTGTACTAGAATTTCTCTTGTCATTAAAGAGTGATCATGGACTTTTTTCTTGCTTCTGTATCCATAGCATCTAGTATATACATATCATACAATAGAGGTTCAAAAATATTTATTGTTCATGGAACAATAAAACCCCCTATGTGTAATAGTATATAATAAATGATTCAAACTTGATAACTTAAATGAAGTACTCACAACTAGACCTAATACACAGATGACATAAATTTTAGTTTCTTATTGTCTTGAAACAAGAACAAGCCTGTTGAATTTAATCTATAGAGAGTGAGGAAGCAATATGTACACACAGATAATTAAAAGTTTCATGAGCTAAGTCACTTCAGTCATGTCCGACTCTTTGTGACCCCATGGACTGTAGCCCGCCAGGCTCCTCTGACCATGAGATTCTTCAGGCAAGAATACTGGAGTGGGTTGCCATGCCCTCTTCCAAGAGCTTGTCCTGACCCAGGGATCAAACTCATATCTCCTACAGCTCCTGCATTCGGATTTTTTTTACTGCTGAGCAACTGAGGAAGCCCTAATAGTTTCATATATATTGCTAATTTAGATGGAGAAGGAAGAAAGTGATTTTTAATAATTAGAATTATTTGCGAGATAGGGAAGAGGTGAATCTGGAGACAAAATCCTGCTCCTAAATTCATTTTCTAACAATGCCAAACTCACACATCAAGCAGAATGAGAATTTTATATTCCAATAAAGAAAGGTAACAGAAGCTTCTGCTTTGATCTACAATGGAAATGCTTGTAGCAGAACAAAATTGTTACCAAGAAAAACTTGAAAACTTAGGAAAATAAAAAAGACTATCTGTGTGAAAGCATCAGCGAGCCACTAAGGCAATCAAGGCTTAAGGGGCCAGACTGTAAAGAGAAGAAAGCTGCCCACAGTCGTAATACGATAAATGTAAATTATTCTCGTTTTTTTAAAAGTGTAAACAGTTGACGGAAGCAAAAAATACACATAGGAAAAGTGTACAAGTCATTAGCATATAGTTCAGTGAACTTTCTCAAACTACTTTTTCTGTAGTGTAGACATGCTGGTGATTGATTTTTCCACTATTTTATGTCTGAAAATATTTTTGCCTTAGTTTCTGAAAGGTATTTTGCTGCATGTAGCATTCCGGGTACTCCACTGTCTTCTCACTTGCATCATTTCAACAAGAAACGCTCTAGTATCCTTGTTTCTCCCTAGGTAACATTTGTTTTTCTCCTACTGCTGGTTTTAAAGGAACTAAGTCTGTCCATTCAGATTATATTCTCCAGGAAGCTAACTGTTTTGTTCTTCGGATATTCATGAGGGAGTGGCTTGTGATCCACCCCTGTGGAAGGCAGCAGGTTTGGATAAATGGAGAATCTTCACCCAAGGTTATGCAGAGTTTTGAATTAATATGGCCCATCAGGTTATACTCTTTTGGGCCAAAACAGCCGGACTTTACTCCCTGCTTGATGGGACATGACATGTGGGCTGCCCAGGGAGGCGAGAGACCTTGGCCAGAGGTGGCTCTCTATATTGAGGGAACCCTTTATGGGGCTGACGGCACACCTAGCAACAGGGCAACAAATTCTCCCTTGAAGTGGTCATCTGGAGGTGATGCATCACCATTTCGATTATACTTGTGGATATGGTTGCAGGAATTATTCATTCACTTGGTAGAAGAGAGCAGAGTCTACTAATAGATACCCAACACACAGAAGAACTATACAAAAAAGTTCTTTATGATCCAGATAACCATGATGGTGTGGTCACTCACCTAGAGCCAGGCATCTTGGGAGTGTGAAGTCCAGTGGGCCATAGGAAGCATTACTGCAAACAAAGCTAGTGGAGGTGATGGAATTCTAGTTATTTCAAATCCTAAAGATGATGATGTTAAAGTGCTGTACTCACTAGGCCAGCAAATATGGGAAACTCAGCAGTGGCCACAGGACTGGAAAAGGTCAGTTTTTATTTCAATCCCAAAGAAAGGCAATGCCAAATAATGTTCAAATTGCCATACAATTGCACTCATTTCACATGCCAGAAATATTATACTCAAAATCCTTCAAGCGAGGCTTTAGCAGTACATGAACTGAGAACTTCCAGATATACAAGCTGGATTTAGAAAAAGCAGAGGAACCAGAGATTAAACTGCCAACATAGGCTGGATCATAGAAAAAACAAGGGAATTCCAAAAAAACATCTACTTCCACTTTCATGCACTGGAGAAGGAAATGGCAACCTACTCCAGTGTTCTTGCCTGGAGAATCCCAGGGACGGGGGAACCTGGTGGGCTGCCGTCTATGGGGTCACACAGTCAGACACGACTGAAGCGACTTAGCAGCAGCAGCAACTGCTTCATTAAATATGCTAAAATCTTTGACTGTGTGGATCACAACAAAATGTGGAACATTCTTAAAGAGATGAGACTACCAGACCACTTTACCTGCCTCCTGAGAAAACTGTATGCAGGACAAGAAGCAACAGTTAGAACTGGACATGGAACAACAGACTGGTTCAAAATTAGGAAAGGAGTAACGTCAAGGCTGTATTTTGTTACCCTGCTTATTAACTTAAATGCAGAGTACATTATGCAAAATTCCCGGCTGAAGGAAGCACAAGCTGGAATCAAGACTCTCGGGAGAAATATCAATAACCTCAGATATGCAGATGACACCACCCTTATGGCAGAAAGTGAGGAAGAACTAAAGAGCCTCTTGATGAAAGTGAGAAAGATGAGAGTGAAAAAGTTGGCTTAAAGTTCAATATTCAGAAAACTTAGATCATGGCATCTGGTCCCATCACTTCACAGCAAATAGATGGGGAAACAATGGAAACAGCGACAACTTTATTTTTTGGGGCTCCAAAATCACTGCAGGTGATGACTGCAGCCATGAAACTAAAAGACGCTTGCTCCTTGGAAGAAAAGCTACGACCAACCTAGACAGCATATTAAAAAGCAGAGACATTACTTTGCCAACAAAGGTCCGCCTAGTTAAAGCTCCGGTTTTTCCAGTAGTCATGCATGGATGTGAGAGTTGGACTATAAAGAAAGCTGAGTGCCGAAGAATTGATGCTTTTGAACTGTGGTGTTGGAGAAGACTCTTGAGAGTCCCTTGGACTTCAAGGAGATCAAACCAGTCAATTCTAAAGGAAATCAGTCCTGAATATTCATTGGAAGTACTGATGCTGAAGCTGAAACCCCAATACTTTGACTACCTGATGGGAAGAACTGACTCACTGGAAAAGACTCTGATGCTGGGAAAGATTGAAGGCAGGAGGAGAAGGGGATGACAGAGGATGAAATGGTTGGATTACATCACCATCTCGATGGATATGAGTTTGAGCAAGCTCCGGGAGTTGGTGATGGACAGAAAAGTTTGATGTACTGTAGTCCGTGGGTCGCAAAGAGTCAGACATGACTTAGTGACTGAACAACAACAATATTCCATTGTATGTATATACCACATCTTATTTATCTATCCATCTGTTGATGGATATTTGGGTCCTTTCTACCTCTTGGCTACTGTAAATAAGGCTACTATGAACATTGGTATACAATATGGCAGTTGCTTTTTAATCTCTCCATGACTGATAAAGCATAAAAGAGAACAAGAGGCCAAAATATGAACTATGAACTTCAACTGGTGAGATTCAGTGTCAGATTTTGAGTTTTAGATCATTCATACTATATGAGAATTAAAGGTAGGTTTGCAAAACAGGTAAGTGTCTTAAAAAGGACTGTTCAGCTTTCAAAAGAATAAAAAGTCCAGGAAAGATCTGAACAAACTTATGCTTCCTCTCCCCCAGCCAAACTGGATATGTGCCATTTCCCAAATACAAGTTGTACTTTCTGTTTCTGTACCTTTGCCCATGCTGTTCATTAGCCTGCAGAAAACGTTTCTCAAAGGACCTCTGATAGTCAACTCTGACCTGTAGGTCAGAACAGAGCAAAATGCTAATAATTATTTTCCTATTCTGAGGCAATTTCATTTAGCATCTTTTCATTACACTGCTAATGCCTATTTTGATTTATTCCCCTCCCCCCCCTTTTTTGTCTGTCCTTTAAATACTACATTATACATATTACAGCCAAGGAATGTTGTACATTCTAGATCATAAGGTTCTTATGTGCTGTGATCAGATGCTTAGTCATGTTTGACTCTTTGTGACCTCATGGACCGTAGCCTACCAGGCTCTTCTGTCCATGGAATTTTCCAGGCATAAATACTGGAGTGGATTGCCATTTCCTCCTCCAGGGAATCTTCCTGACCCAGGGATCAAACCGAAGTCTTTTAAGTCTCCTGAGCTGGCAAGTGGATTCTTTACCACTAGCACCACCATATGGTTATTCACTTATCAGTGACCAGTACTGCATCATCCACAGTCAACAGGCAGTCCCAGACAACAGCCCTGTCTGGTTAACTGAACAGTGTGGTTATCTGCAGTCCTTCTGCCTCCCAGCTTATATTCCTCCTCTCTAATAGCATATCTATTTCTGTCTGGGGCTTCTCCATAACTTTTTGGGGCATTAATTCTGTGCTTCCACTGCAGGAGCCAGAGGACAGTGGGCTGAGGGCGCTAAATGCTTTCTCCAGAATTTGCCTGTTGAAGGAGAGACATGAGGAGGTTGTGCATCCCAGAAAAGCAGAGGAGGCAAATGCTGGCCAGATGGTCCAGGCTATGACACAGGTGTTCTGACCTCTGCTTCCCACTTCTTGGCTTTCCAGAGCTCCCTTAATTCCTGTTCATCCTGAATTCTGATGGTCCCAGATGCCTTTTGATTATACGAGCCCCAGTTTCCAATAAATTTCAATAAAATTGCTTAAAGTAGCCAGTCATAAATAGGAACTGATACATTACTATTTTCTTGCTCCTACTCATCTCTTGAATTTCTGTTCTGCTCTGGCCTGTATAAATATATATATATATGCAGCATGCATTATATATATCAGATTGATTACAATCTTTGCAGCAAAAGATGGAGAAGCTCTATACAGTCAGCAAAAACAAGACTGGGAGCTGACTGTGGTTCAGATCATGAACTCCTTATTGCCAAATTCAGACTTAAACTGAAGAAAGTAGGGAAAACCACTAGACCATTCAGATATGGCCTAAATCAAATCCCTTATGATTATACAGTGGAAGTGACGGATAGATTTAAGGGATTAGATGTGATAAACAGAGCGCCTGATGAACTATGGACGGAGGTTTGTGACATTGTACAGGAGGCAGTGACCAAGATCATGAAGAAAAAGAAATGCAAAAAGGCAAAATGGCTGTCTGAGGAGGCCTTACAAATAGCTAAGAAGAGATGCTAAAGGCAAAGGAGAAAAGAAAACATATACCCACTTGAATGCAGAGTTCTAAAGAATAGCAAGGAGAGATCAGAAAGCCTTCCTCAGTGATCAGTGCAAAGAAGTAGAGAAAAACAATAGAATGGGAAAGACTAGAGATCTCTTCAAGAAAATTGGCAATACCAAGGGAATATTTCATGCAGAGATGGACACAATAAAGGACAGAAATGGTATGGACCTAACAGAAGCAGAAGATATTAAGAAGAGGTGGCAAGAATACACAGAAGAACTATACAAAAAAGATCTTCATGACCTAGATAACCACGATGGTGTGATCACTCACCTAGAGCCAGACATCCTGGAATGCAAAGTCAAGTGGGCCTTAGGAAGCATCACTATGAACAAAGCCAGTAAGGGTGATGGAATTCCAGCTGAGCTATTTCAAATCCTAAAAAATGATACTGTGTAAGTGTTGCACTCACTATGGCAGCAAATTTGGAAAACTCAGCAGGGGCCACAGGACTGGAAAAGTTCAGCTTTCTTTCCAATCCCAAAGAAAGGCAATGCCAAAGAACATTTGAACTACTGCGCAATTTCACTCATCTCACATGCTAGCAAATTAATGCTCAAAATTCTCCAAACCAAGCTTCAACAGTACATGAACCGTGAACTTCCAGATGTTCAAGATGGATTTAGAAAAGGCAGAGAAACCTGAGATCAGATTGCCAACATCCACTGGATCATCGAAAAAGCAAAAGAGTTCCAGAAAAACATCTGCTTCTGCTTTATATTGACTATGCCAAAGCCTTTGACTGTGTGGATCACAACAAACTGGAAAATTCTTAAAGAGACAGGAATATCAGACCACTTTACCTGCCTCCTGAGAAGTCTGTATGCAGGTCAAGAAGCAACACTTAGAACCGGATATGGAACAATGGACTGGTTCCAAATTGGGAAAGGAGTACGTCCAAGTTGTATATTGTCACCCTGCTTATTTAACTTACATGTAGAGTACATCATGAGGAATGTTGGGCTGGATGAAGCACAAGCTGGAATCAAGATTGCAGAGAGAAATATCAATAACCTTAGATATGCAGATGACATCACCCTTATGGCAGAAAGCGAAGAACAACTAAAGAGCCTCTTGATGAAAGCAAAAGAGGAGAGTGAAAAAGTTGGCTTAAAGCTCAACATTCAGAAAACCAAGATCATGGCATCCAGTCCCATCACTTCATGGCAAATAGATAGGGAAACAGAGGAAACAGTGAAAAGACTATTTTTTTGGCTTCAAAATCACTGCAGATGATGACTGCAGGTATGAAATTAAAAGATGCTTACTCCTTGGAAGGGAAATTATGACCAACCTAGATAGCATATTATAAAGCAGAGACATTACTTTGCCAACAAAGGTTGTCTCGTTAAGGCTATGGTTTTTCCAGTGGTCATGTATGGATGTGAGAGTTGGACTATAAAGAAAGCTAAGCACCAAAGAATTGATGCTTTTGAACTGTGGCATTGGAGAAGACTCTTACGGGTCCCTTACTCTTCCTCTGCTAGTCCACCAAAAGTCAGTGTTTACCAACTCCCAAATTTCTAACTCCAGCTTTCATTTCTATCTGTAACTCTAGAGGTGTCTGACCAACAGTCAACTCATAGCCTCGTTCTCTTCTGTTCCCCTAGAAGAAAAGGCTTGCCTTTGGGAGAACACAGTGAGTTGGTGAAACTCCTACTTATTCACTTATTCAATTCAAAAATCTTGGCGTTATCAGACATTACCCCTCTCCCTCATCCCTCATTTCCTTAGTAAGTCTTACTGAATCTACCTCCTAAATCTGAATTCTCAGCATCAGCCCCTTGGTTACAACCTCATCGCCACTGCAGTCTCAAATTATATCCTCAACACCTTAGCTTAGCATAATCTGTTGGTAGCTGTTCCTTTCTCCAGGGGATCTTCCCAACTCAAGAATCAAACTGGGGTCTCCTGCATTGCAGGTGAATTCTTCACTAGCTGAGCTACCAGAGAAGCCCATAATCTGTTGGTCCCTCCTCTTTGATCAATCTACTTCTAGCTTCCTTCCCATGGTGAATATTTCCTATGCAGTTAAAAAAAAAAAAAAAAAAAAAAAAAAACTTATCTGTATAAAAACAAATGTGAACACATCACTCCTCTGTTAATAAGACTCAAATGGTCCTCCATAATAAAAAAGATAAAATCCAGTTTCTTTTATGTGGTGATCTTGTCTTGGTGTCAGTACCCACTGGTAGTCAAGTAGTCCCTACAGCTAAAGCCATCTGTGACTCAGCCAAATTGGTATAGTATGAATGCTTTGAAACCTCTGCTAAAATGTGTTGTAGGAATGGATCGTGAAAACTTGAGGCCCAAGTCAGTATTGGCACAGAGCCTTCTACGCAAGCTTAAAAACGGTAAACATTTATATCTGTGAGTTGGGTGACATTTTCTGTGTATTAATTCATTTAATCCTTATAACAGCTCCTTGAGATATGTATTTATTGTTTCTACTCCCATTCTGCCAGTGAGGTAACTGAGACATAAAAAAAGGGCAAATAACTTGCTGAAGGTGGTCACATATACTGGAGTTTGATTTGAAATATTCTGGCCCCAGAAGCATGTTCTCATCCACTTGCTGAGGTGCTGTGCTAGCTCTGCACAAAGGCAGTGGGGTCACCCAGTCTTAGAACATCATTACAGCCTGTCCAGGGACCTATGCTAATCAGAGGCAAAGTGTGGGAGCCTGAGTCAATGGCAGCTGAGGGCAACCTAAACCTGGAGCATAACATTTTAAGGAGAATCCTTGTCTCCACATCTTCCCAGTGCCCCCAACCTTCCCCTCGCCAACACTCCATGAAAAGCTTCTGAGAGCCCAGAAGTGGAATCACTGCTGCAGGGGATAATGATGGCCACAGATCATACAGGGATGTTTTTAAAGATGACAAGATGAGAGCAGTAGAACAAAGAATAAAACATGGGACCCATCCTGAAAATCAGGCATAGTCTGCCCTTCTCTCTCCACTGTGGGTTTGGACTAGACTGACTCCTAAGAACCGAGTTAAGCATCCCCCACTCCATTCTTGAATATCAAGGGAGGAGATGTCAAGGAAGTGGTTCAGTTCTGTTCAGTCGCTCAATTGTGTTGCGACCCCATGGACTACAGCACACCAGGCCTCCTTGTCCATCACGAACTCCCAGAGCCTACTCAAACTCACGTCCACTGAGTCGGTGATGCCATCCAACCACCTTATCCTCTGTTATCCCCTTCTTCTCCTGCCCTCAATCTTTCCCAGCATCAGGGTCTTTTTCAGTCAGTCAGTTCTTCGCATCAGGTGGCCAAAGTATTGGAGTTTCAGCTTCAATATCAGTCCTTCCTATGAATATTCAGGATTGATTTCCTTTAGGATGGACTGGTTGGATCTCCTTGCAGTCCAAGGGACTCTCCAAAGTCTTCTCCAACACCACAGTTCAAAAGCATCAGTTCCTTGGTGCTCAGCTTTCTTTATAGTCCACCTCTCACATCCACACATGACCACTGGAAAAACCATAGCCTTGACAAGACAGAAGTGGAGGGACATGTTTCCTCTTACAGTCTCTGCTAATCAGGGTAATTAAGTCTTATGCAGTTAATTTCAGCATTCAAAGAAGACACAACCTTCTTAGAACTCCATGCTGAGGAAATGGGTCACATTAATTTTTGTAGCAGAAGAAGAACATTGTTTATTTTAATGGTAGGTCTAGCTGGGACAGGCTAGAAGCAAGACCAAGGGAAAAACACTGTTCTGATAACAAGGAATTACTGAAGAATTTGTAGTTTCCATGGGGAACCCAAGAGGAAGAGGGTGAAAAGTGAGGAGTGAGTGAGATAAGAATGGGGAGTAGAATGTGAAGAATTCATCAAGATGACAAAGTTCATGAGCAGCAGCCAGTAAGAAATTCCAGCTATGGCCAAAGATCTTTATAGAAAGGGGTGTTGATATCCATCTTTAAGATGTTTGCTGAAGCACGAAGTCTTCTTTCTCTTCACCCCCTTATACGGCTAGCTTTTCTTCAGTGAAAAGCTACCAGACAGAGGTGCCTTGTGTCCATGGTATTTTGAGAAAATAAAGAGGAAGAGGTCGTGTTTGCCTTGGGAATGATGTAGGATGAAGAAAAGGAATAGCCAAAAGAGGCTAGACTTGAGAATTCAGCAGAAGCAAAAAATAATAGAAAAATATAAGCTCCAAGGATTCCAGAAGATGTTAGCAAATGAGACTAGGTTTCCTGCTGTCTGTGATGGCGATGGGGTTACCCCAGCAGCCTCGGGGGCTTGGGATCATTCAGATAGCTGACATCTGAACTGTGTAAGTAAAGTGGGTATATTTCTTATGCCACAAACTTACATGAGAAAGATAACTGTAATTCTTATTTTTCCAATTGGATTTCAAGACTATATTCTATGGACTTGAAGAAACCCAGTTTCACTCAAATTGATTTCTGGGGCTTATGGTAGGTGAGGTCTGCACTGGGCAATGAGAACCATCTATTCCTGTTGCAGATCCTGCCCTCTCTGACTTCTCCTCAGTCATCAGTCCACACAGACTGCTGCTAATCTTCCCCCACTTTCTTTTCAGAGATGCAAGGGACAGCATCAAACTCTTTTGACTTCCCATCAGTTCTTCCTCTTTCCACAAATTCTAAGGGGTAGAAAACTGCTCTGATCCTAATTTTTTTTTTCTGAAAATGTTCTCTTTTGTCTCTGACTGTGACCACCCTTCATGGAGACAATGCATACCTATAACTATCCCGAATGGGGGAAAAGAAAATATATAAGAAAATGAAACAAACTAACACCTACAAATACTGTTCTGTTGCATTTGCTTGATATTCTCCCTTTCTTCATTAGTTCAAAAGATTCCTCACAAAATGACCACCCTGCAAAGTAGTGAAACTGCACTTTTTTTCTATTGCTAACTTCTCCTTTGATCTATCATTAATTATCTAAAAACTTCAAAAGTTCAGTACTCTATATCAGGGGTCAGCAAACTATGGCACCTGGGTTAAATCAGGCCCACTACCTATTTTAATATTTTTAAGTGGTTGGAAAAAACTAGGTGATGATTAATATTTCATGACTTGTGAAGATTATATAAAATTTAAATTTCATTTATATTTTATATAAAAAATAGTATATTTCCAATATATTGTTATGTAGGAACACAGCCATGCTCATTTATTACATATTTGTCTGACTGCTTTCACTGCACATTTATTAAGTAGTGGGATTGTATGGTCCACAGTACCAAAAATATTTAAAATCTAGCCTTTCACAGAAAAAGCTTGTCAACCCCTGCCCTACATCATTCTGTTGCCCCTACTGTCAGGGTTTTATTTTTTTCTTTCTCTAGACTGGAGTGTCCATCATTCAGTATCTCCCACTTTTTAACTCTGGAAATTTGGTACTCTTCTGCTAAAGAAAAAACATTCTGACTTCTCTTACCTGATTAATCTGAGTTCACACATTTTGCCAATTCTCCCTGACCTCAGAGTCTTTCTTATGGAAGGAGGAATGCGGTATGGGAAGTATTTTTATGGTAAAAGAGCAGAAATCACAGCAAATACAGATAGAGTCTCCCCAAATAATGGAGTGAATTGAAAATGACTCAATGTAACCCCAATCATGTTGGATACATTATCCCACCCTTAGTTTCACGCATATACCAAATCTAGTTGTCACCTACAATCTCCTTATTTATTGGGGAAAAAAGCACCCAGAGTTCATCTTTTACCGAGTTACTCCAGATTACTCCTTTATACCCATGGCAATTGTTGAGTTCTTATTTCATATAATTTTAGTTTTAATGACAGGTTTTGAAAAGTAAAAGCTGAAGATTACTTTTCAAAACTTTCTAATATTTTTCATATGAGTTAGGGCACAAAATCTCTATGAGCTTGTATTTCTTTCCATAAGGGCTTTCCTGGGTAGCTCAAATGATAAAGAATTTGCCTGCAATGTGATCCCTGGGTTGGGAAGATTCCCTGGAGAAAGGAATGGCACCCCACTCCACTATTCTTGCCTGATGAATTCCATGGACAGAGGAGGCTGGTGGGCTACAGTCCAAGAGGTCTCAAAGGGTTAGACACGACTGAGTGACCAACACTTTCACTTTTCACTTTTTCACAATTTTCCATAATTACCACTTAATTACATGATTTAATTATTAACAACCTACATCTAGTTATATTTACTATTTTTCTGTTGTAGGGTTGGTGGGAAGCTCATAAAAAATATAGATTATTTTCTTTCCAGTTTTTTATTACTACTCAGTATCTTTTTTTTTTTTTTTTTTCATTTTTTGGTCGAGAGCATGGAGGATGCATAGAAGCATCCTGTGTGACCTTGGGCAAATGACTTAACTTCTCTGGGCTTTAGTTTCCCCCTCTTCCCCCCGCCCCTTTTTTGGCCATGCTACACGGCATGTGGAATCTTAGTTTCTGGACTAGGGGTTGAACCCACATCCGTGCAGTGGAAGTGCAGACTCCTAACCACTGGACCACCAGAACCCTTTTTTAAACCCAACTTGATTTTTCCTGGGAAGCAAGCATTGTACACAGGAGTGCATGACTACAGCTCTGATCAGGTTTACAGTGAATAGAGAGGGAGGGGTAAAAACATATAGACTCCCAAGAATATATACAAGCAACATAGATGAAGAAGGGTATAGTAATTATAACTGTACAGTTGGAAAGCCATGTAAAGGCTGATCACCTGTAAATATGTATGGGATTGTTGGAATCACAAGGATTGCTCATATATTGAATGAGTGAATTTTGAAAGAAAAAGACCATAAATTGGTTAGGAAGGAAAAGAACAGTTTGGACTGATGTAAATGTTATTATTATATGTTGGAAGGGGTGATTAGGTATTTTGGCATCTAGTAATAAAAAGTCTGAGTTAAACAGTAATGAGAGATGTCATGGTAATTAGATATGGGGGAAACGGAGGATGGTAAGAAGAGCCTTGAAACATTACTTATGCATGTGGATTTGGTATAATTAGGTGATATAATTATATAGTAATTAATTGATTTAATTATTTATATTAACTATAGATAATTAATGTAATTATTTCATTACATTTTGGTTTTTCGGGCAAAAGAGGTACATAAAAATTATAATTAACACAGTGGTTTCTCATTGCAAACACTAGACAGTGTTTCTCAACTGGGACTGATTTTGCCCTCACTCCCCCCACCCCACCCTGACTCTGGAGGGTATTCAGCTATGTCAGGAGACATTTTTGGCTGTCATAGCTGGGGAGACAAGGTGCTATATGCATCTCATGGGAAGAAGCCAGGGACCCTGCCATGCACAGGACAGCCACCCACAGCAAAGAACATCCAGCCCTGAATGTCGATCACATCAAGATTGAGAAACTCTGGGTTTACTTAAGGCAGAGCAGTAAAATACTCAGATTTAACCAAAAGGTGAAAAAACTAGGCCAGAGGTCTCCAACTAGTGTCCTGTGTGACATGATCAATCTCTTTTTTTCATCAAAAAGCTATCTTACTCACAAAGCTAAGATAAATAGCAAAGACAAAATCAGTTATATTCAATTGAAGAACTATTCAAAAATTAATTTTACATTCTGCTCTTAATAGATCTTGTGTTTCTAACCATCGACATGGATGAATCTCAGAAATATTAACAATGAGTCAAAAAGCAAGTTGAGCAAGAAAATAATCAGCATGATATCATGCATATGAAGGTTGAAAACAAACAAAACTAAAAAATATACTATTTAGGGATATATAAAATAGTTACACAAGGAAAATGAAGAAATTATAACACCAATATCATTCAAGATAGTATTTATGTCTGCAAAGAAGAGGAACAAGCTTGGTGGAAGGCAAAGGAATCCTTAAATACACAGATTATATTCTACATTTTATGTTAGTAAGGGTTCTTCAGTGTTTCTTTTCTTATTGTACTTAATAATTTCCTTGGGTGTATCAAAAATCACATAAAAACAATCTTAAATTCAGTTATAATAGTAGTATACTTTGGTCACCTGATGCAAAAAGCTGACTCATTTGAAAAGACTCTGATGCTGGGAAAGATTGAGGGCAGGAGAAGGGGACGACAGAGGATGAGATGGTTGGATGGCATTACCGACTCAATGGACATGAGTTTGGGTAAACTCCAGGAGTTGGTGATGGACAGGGAGGCCTGGCGTGCTGCGGTTCATGGGATCACAAAGAGTCGAACACAATTGAGCGACTGAACACTAAACAGTGGTCACTGAAGGGTTTTCCTTTAAGTTCTATTGCCACCTGCAGGATAAAACTAAGTACTGCGAAAATTGTCTTCAATGAACATCAAAATTCATGGACGTGAAAGTTGGACTGTGGGGAAAGCTGAGCGCTGAAAAATTGATGCTTTTGAACTATGGTGTTAGAGAAGACTCTCGAGAGTCCGTTGGGCTGCAAGGAGATCCGACCAGTCCATCCTAAAGGAGATTAATCCTGGGTGTTCACTGGAAGGACTGATGCTGAAGCTGAAACTCCAATACTCATGAGAAAAGTTGACTCTTTGGAAAAGATCCTGATGCTGGGAGGGATTGGGCGCAGGAGGAGAAGGGGATGACAGAGGATGAAATGGCTGGATAGCATCACCGACTCGATGGGTATGAGTTTGAGTAAACTCCGGGAGTTGGTGATGGACAGGGAGGCCTGGAGTGCTGCGATTCATGGGGTCGGTCGCAAAGAGTCGGACATGACTGAGCGACTGAACTGAACTGAACATCAAAATTAATGAACATCAAAACAAATGAACTTCATGAGGCATTTGGATACAAAGAAGCATAAAGGAAGGGTTTCTTCTCGAGCCACACTTAAAATCTATCTGTGGATAAAGAACTTACAGAACACATTAAAGAGATCAACAATATAGCACAAAACATTATATTTTAAGTGCCCCCCTGGTCAGTGTCACACTAAATCTCAATAATACACTTTGATATTTTACACAGCATGACAACTGATTTAGTTAACCATCAGATTCCAAACCCTTGACTTGATTCATTCTGCGACCACCTTAGGCCAGGCTTTAATTACTTCATGCCAGTTACCACCTGTTCTTTGTCTCTCCCATCCTCTCACTGCTGCTGCTGCTGCTGCTGAGTCGAGTCAGTCGTGTCCAATTCTGTGCAATCCCACAGATGGCAGTCCACCAGGCTCCGCCATCCCTGGGATTCTCCAGGCAAGAACACTGGAGTGGGTTGCCATTTCCTTCTCCATCTAAACATTGCCACTAGATTAAAGTCTTAAAATGACTACTTTGTTATATCATTGCCACTTCCAAACTCTTATCTGGTTCCACACTATCTATCGAACAAAGCCCAAACCTTTCAGATCAACATTTAAGATTTTTTTTTTTTTACAGTTTGGCCCTAACCTGTTCATCCATTTTGCCGCCTTCTCCTGTTTCCCCATTCCCCACCACATGAATTCTCTGTTTGACCCTGTCTGTCTTCTGCATTATCTATTACTTATTTTGGACATACTATCTTAAAGCTCTTTTCCCTTGAACATCATTCTTCCATTTAGGCCTTCTCACCCATCTTTAATGTATGTTCAGTTTTTCTTAAATGTGGAAAACTGAGATGCAGTTTCAACCTGTATTTCTTAGAGGCCACTCATTCCTTACTTACATTTCTACCAGGGTGTTGCCCCTAATTTCACCCTACATAGATATCATAGAACTATCACCATCTTTGAGGCAATGTAACATACTTAATTCAACAGAGCTTCCCAGTGATAAAGCATCTGTTTTCCAAGGTAGGAGATGCAAGAGACGCGAGTTCAATCCCTGGGTAAGGAAGATCCCCTGGATGAGGAAATGGCAACCCACTCCAGTATTCTTACTTGGAAAATCCCATGGACAGAGGAGCCTGGCGGGCTACCACCAGCCCAGAGGGTTGCAGTCAGACACGACTGAATGGCTGAGCACACACACATTCAAAGAACATACTCTTTCTCTGCATTCCTTAAGCACTTACTGCATCATTTATTTGCCGTATTCACACACTAACACTACCAATGCTAAACTGGTTTATTTGCATTGTTGTTTTCTAAATCAGATGTGAAATTTTTAGAAACTGGGGATAATTTCATCATTTTGGGGTTCTTTCCTCTGTCCACTGCCCATACTTATTTTGAGGCCCCCATTTTAATATAAACATTTCTCAGGCTCCTCCCACCACCAGACATAAGAGCATTAGCATTTTTTTAGGGTTCATAAATTAAAAAAATAAAATAAAATAATGACCACAATGATTTCAGCAATGCTTTTGAATCCATTTGAATTGTTTCAATGCCAGTAGCTTCTATCACCATTTTGTTTTATGCATATATGTTGTTATAGGCATAAAACAAAATGGTGATAATGACGGCTTATTTCTTTTTCCCATGCATTTTCTTAAGCAAAAAATTCTTTCAAGGTGTCAGCAGACCTCAGTTTAAACTTGTGCTCTCCCACTTGGTGTTGTCAGAACTTTGAGAATTTATTTAACCTCTCATTAGTAAAATGGAACTGATGCAGAACCAGTTATCTTCATGACAGTTGTGAGAATTAAAATTACAACAGATGAAATGCTGGAACCAGTGTCCAGTACAGAATTAACATTACCTTAAGGGGGAAAAATTAAAAAAGCCTTCCAAGGTAGGCAACGTTACTAACTCTTGTCCCTCATTTCATGGATGGGGCAACTGAAGCTCAGAAAGGTTAACTTGCCCAAGGTCTTAGTGGGCTAGAGTAAATACCTAATCCATTATCCCATCGGTGGTGTGAGTTCCCATAGCACTTCGTTTTCTTATAAAAAAAAGTTTATTTACATCATACCTTATTTCTGCATCATTCAATAAAATACCTCTCAAAGGGCCGGGACTAAGTTTTTGCTACCTAAATAGTAAAAGAAGTACTTAAAAATGTATGACGAAGTGTCAAGGATCACTGCACTGAAACTGAACCTAGATTCAGTTGCAAATTACAGTAGCAGGAAGGGCTTTATTTATCTGAATTATTTATTGACATGCAGTTCTACTAAGCGGTTTTGCGAACAATTTTTATTGGTGACTGAGAACAATTTGCTCTTGGAACTCAGATGCGTCTTCTTCATTCCTCCTACGCTTATTTTGCTTAAAACAAAACTATCCCGCAACTGCAAACTGTCGAAAAATAAAGTGCTCTCGCACGCAAGAAAAGTTGAGCAGTGTTTAAAGCTTTCAGTTAGCCACATCAAAGACATTAATTATCACTTTACCGCATTTGGGGGGTTTAGGAGAGAACCTGTCAATATACTACTAACCTTAACAGGGTCGCTGATGAGAGAAGAGAATATATACACAGGGAAATTCAGAAACTACAGTTTCAGATAACATTCTTGAGATTCAATTTAGATGAAAATCATCTGGCTCTTCTAAGTCCAGCAAGGCATGAATTCAAGCTGGCATTAATTACTGACTGATGATGCTCCCACTGACCAACTGGACGATTTCGGCTAATAAACTTGCGTGGGTTTATCTCCTCAGGTGTAAAATTAGGCCCAGACTGTAAAGGCCCTTTTGGTTCCATCCCTTGCGGACCCACAAACGGGTGGAGAGCGACCCCAGTTTCTGGTCTCTCTCCTTCTTCCGGCACTTCCAGGGGCTGGCACTCCCCCGCAAAGGAAAACCGGAACGCGCCTCCACTCTTTTTCCATCTGCCAAGGCGGGTCTCCAACCACTTCCTCAGAGGCCTCGCCTCCTCGTGGAGAAGCCGGAAGCGCAGAGCATACTGGGATTCGTAGTCACATCCCTCGGGACGAACAAGCGGGCGCGTGTACCCCGAGAGCGAGTTGGCATTGTGGGATATGTAGTTTCTGGTGGTTCGTTTGTGGACTCGACACCGGGCTCCAGAGAGAGAGGTGACACCACCGACTCCAGCGGGTCACATGACTCCGGTCTAGCGCGTTGATCACACTGCGGCTCCCGCCAGGGCGAGTTTCGCCCCCACGCGGTCGTTGCCGAGGAGACGGCGCATGTCTCCCGGCGCGTTGCCCCCTCTGCAGTCCCCCCGCCCCTCTTCTCCCACCACAATGAGATCCTAAGATGGCGGTGGTTGCGGCGGTTGGCGCTGAGGAGCTGAGGTAGAGGAGGCGGCCATTGGGCCCTTAGGCAGCCTGGGAACTTGGGGCTTCTCCCTGCTGCGGTCTCTAAGGGCGGCCCGCTGCCGGTGGCGGGTCGTGGTGGGGCTGACCGCTACTCCGCCCTTGGCAGGAGCGGCTGCTTCGTTTACAGGTAATGCCTGCGCGTTCCCAGCCCTTGGCAACCGACGGCAGCGCGGCGCCGGGGCGGGAGAGCAACGGCCCTGGGACACTTGATCCTGGAGAGCCTGGCCTCGGGCCCACGCCCCTGGTGGGGCTCCTGGGGCTCCTTGCTGCTTGCTTCCCGTCCCTCTGGGCGGGCCGATTGCCCCTTCCCCCGGGCCGAGCGATGCTGATCTCGGGGTGAGCATCTAGGGACGCGTCGGCGACTGCAGGACCCCCTGCTTGCCTCCCCGCCCCTCTTGCTGGCCCCGGGGAGGAGACCGCCGTGGGGACTCGGGCGCTCCAGGAATGTCCCTCGCGAGTGGAGGAAGTGGAGTGGGGGCTACGGTTTGTTTTGGGGGGGGGGTCTCGTTTTCCATAGCAAGGGGCCTTAGTGGGCCATAATCTGCGCCTCTTCTACCTTACTCCCCAAATTCCGTTCCGTGGGGCTCTCGAGCTCCAGAATTTGGAGTGGAGAAGAGCGGGTGAGGAGCGATGCTACTTTGGGGTTGGGCCGTGAGCAGCAGGACTTACGCCGTCCCGGGCGTTTTTAGAGCTGAAGGGCCGGGGGAGGCGTTCCTGACTTGGGGGTTCCTACTGGCGAGGCGAATGCTAATTTTACCGCGCTTCCCCTCCGACCTCCCGCGGCGCCCCTTCGCCATCCCTTACTGCAGGTCCAGTTTGGATGGGCCGCGGGGTGGGGGAAATACTAAATGCCAAATGGATTCGAGGAACGTTGCTTGCTCTGCAGAAACGAGTGTTTGGGGATTAGGTCGTAGGCCCCGCTGGGGAGGCGGGGCCTCCAAACTTTTAAGCCCCGCGGCTCATTCCTCTAGAGCTCATCCTATCTGAAAAATAATTTTCTTTTTTTTTTTTTTTTTGGACCAATGCGAGGTCTGTGGCGGCTGCTCTACGGGTGACGGATCGTGTTTTGACGCTGGAAGAAGCGGAGTTTCTGGGCGCCCCTTCCACCCCCGCCCCGTAACTGCCTTGCAGACTCCGCCTTGTGCTATTCTCTGGTTACTGGAGTGGGTGGTGGTGTAAAGCTGCGGGAGCACCTGCTCCTTTCTTTCCCTAACACCTTCCAGATAGAGCCGCTGGAAACCATTAGAATTCTGAGTTTTTGAACTGAAATGTAAAGCTTGCGTTTCTGTAGTGAGAGGGTTATTTTTTAATGAAGCAGCTAGCTTTTAAATAAAGATGTTCTCATCAACGGGAATGCAAAGTTCTGGAATAGTTTTGCGTGACTGGAAGTTAATGACTTGGTCAATCTGAAGAGTAATCTTTGGCGTGGATTTTAACATTGATGGAGAAATCTGTATGATGATTGCATTATAGTGTTTTTACATTATAATTTCATTGTATTCCCAAGTGGATATTAAGGTATCGCAGTGCTGTTTGGTAGACCAAAACTCAGGTTTGGAGGATTTAAACCTGTTTATCGCTTTGTTTTCCTAAAGGTTGAAAGTACGTTGAATTTAAAATATTGATTAATTGAATTTTTCCTTTTCCGTTGATTTTCTGAGCACACTTTAGATTATAAATACTACTTGGTATTCTGTACATCACAGTGAAATGGGCTAAAATGATTTTTTTTTTTTTAATCATAAGCACACAACAGCTTTGAACTGTGAAGCAGGAAGGGAGCCGTTTCTGAGCTACGAAAGCTAGATTTGAAACAGGTAATTTGACATCATTGTATATGTTATTGGCTTTTGTATTATATTTGAAGACGACTTGATGCTGAATACTGTTATAAAATACTAGTGCCTGTAGTAAATAAATGGTCTAGGTTTGCTGCCCTGTTTGCCCTGCTTTTTGGAGTGCCACTTTGGTCTGTCTTCATACTTCTGTTTGAAAAGAGCCATGTCATTCGTAATTATTAGATGCTATGATAGTTTATGTAATACTTCTTAAAATGTCTTTGTCTTCACAGAGTTTCTTCATCTGCTCATTTGAGTTTGAATATTTCCTGTAGCAACTATTTGGATAGCCTCTTGTTCCAAATTGATTTACTCTTAAGTCATCTGGTACAACTTTTCTAGTAATCGGCTGTTTTTATTTTTTATTCCCAAACTCCTCTACTTTTTGAGCTTATTATGTATACTGTTGATTGAAGTTTGTTAGTTTCAGTTGTCTAAACTTACTTTAAATTTTGGTTTCTATACATAGGGCATTTCTATACACAAATGCTGGTTACGTAAAGATACTCTGACCAGCAGGAAGAAGTCAATGTAAGTTCACTGAGGGAAAGTTAAGAAATTGTTTGTTAAGGACAGTTTAGAAATTAATCCTCACCCTGAGGATTAAAAGTAATTTTTGTTAGAACCATTTTAGCAATAATTACTCTCTTTTTTAAAGATTGCAGAAAATTTAGTTCTCCTGTTAAAATTTTAAAGACAGCTTAATTCTCAAAATATGATGACTATATCCTTGCTTTCTAGGAAAACAGACAAATCTTCAACACACTTATGCAATAGGTTGTCTTAAGAATATAGATTGGCCATTGATTTATATCTTAATTGTACTTCTTGGTATCTTTTTCTGTTAGTTGAAAGACTATAACAGAATAAGACAAGAAGAATAGAACTCAGAGGAAATGTCAGATATACGTCTGTATTTTAGAGTCTTTAACACTGGAGTATTTGGTAAAATAAAAAGTTATAAAATCAGTCACAAATAATTCTCCTTTTAACACTTTAGCGAAGATGGATAAAATAGAATAAGAATACAAGGCAGTTGAGTTAAACTCGCTTTAAAAGACCTTGGTTTTCTCAATAGGAGACTTGGCCATTTGTTGGAAAAGAAGTAAATGTATGTGAGATTTGGAAAAAATAGAAAGTGTTCGGTGTCACACTACGGATTTTATTAAGAAGCCAGAAAAGGATAACACGGTAACATAGCAGTACACTCATCTTACAGATTTAACTGAGTGTGTACAATGTGTGAGTTCATGCTACAAAGTACTAGAGATAGAACAGTGAGCAAAACAGATAAAGTGCCTTACCTCAAGGAGTAAACCTACATTTTAAAGTGTCAGTGTGTAGTATACCTTAATAGTGGACACAGTCAATGCCATTTTATAACTATTTGACAGTTTTGAGAGAACAAACAGAAAGAATGAGTATTGAGGTTTATGCAGAATTGAGTTGATAAAATAGGCAAATTGATGAGGAGGCAAGGATGTTAGCAAGGCATTTTTGGAAGTAGCATTCTTGGGTTAAGTAAGAAAGTGAGGGGTGAATGGATTCTTGGAAAGAGAAATGATCAAGGGACAGGAGGTATTCAGCAGGGCCAAGGGGTAAGTTCAGCAGGAATGTGCAGGTGAGGCAAAACAGAATGCAAGGACTTAGGTTCAGAAAGAGATATTTCAGAAGTTAAGGATGTTGAACAAATGATCTGTCCAGAGTAGAAACAGTATTGGGATAGAGCAGACGAAATGGATGTTGTAACTGAGGTCAGAGTCTTAGAAAAATCATCACAGATGTTCAGGTCATGGAAGCAGAGAGTGACGTGGAAAGTGAAAACCACAAGCCAGTTAAAAGTGTAAGACTGTCTTGGGGTGAACAGTAGGAAATGGTACCCAAGATAGACAGAGTGGTGCTTTTGATGGTTAGCGTGTTTAAAAGAGGAAGGTCAAGCATTGTTAAATAAGAATAGTCTGTAAATGATATTCTTTCCCCATGAATCTGAGAGACTAGGAAGAGTAACGTCTTTTAGAAAGGATTTCTAAGGAAATAGTACTTTCAGAGTGGTTTGGGATTTTATTGAAGCCAAAGAAGTAGGAGGAATGTTTCGGAATAGATAGAGGATGTATAGGGAGTGAGTTTGTAATGGTCCAGTGGAAAGGAATCACAGGAAGAGCTGTTACCAGTAGAGAGTATGGGATGGAATGGCATTGAAGTTTGGGATTGGTTGTAGCAGGATGTATAGATTTGCCTAGGGAGGTATATGTAATCAATGACAAGGAAGTGACAGATTTCAAATATAAACTGTAGAGAGGGAGAAGTTTTAACAAGCCGAATTTAGTTGACTTCAGGGTTCTCATTTGCTTTTGTAGAGAGTGAGGCTATATTAAATTTTCTTGATGTGGAAACATTCTATACAGAGTAACTGTACCGTAAGATAGACCCAGTGTAGTATTTGGTACATAGTGAGGTCTAATCAAATTTGTATTGATTCAAATTGAGTGTTGTATTGTAGTCTATTCATCCTTTTCCCCCTAATACGTAAAGAGCTTTTGTTTTTTTAAAAAGAGAGTAATTATGTGCTTGCTTCGGCAGCACATATACCAAAAAGAGTAATTATATAGAGATACCTTAAGTTCTAAAAGAATTACTGAAATTTTTAATAAGTGTCAAACTCAAAGTACTATGGAAAAAGATCTGTATGGTTTTTAGGTACAGAGAAGAAATTGAGAAATCCCTCAAATGAAACTAAACAACACATAATGCCAGAAACTTACGCGTTTTCTTCTCAGTTTCCATTAAAAGTGCCTAGGATGGTTGTGTACTATGTTAAGGCTTTCAAAAGAGTATACTGGATATTTCCTTTATATAATTAGTAAAAGAAATAGCCCAGCTAATTCGACCTTTAGAACACTTGTGCAGATAATATGAGATACCAGCCCTGGTTATTTTGTGACTCTAAGCAAATATTAAAAAAAAAAAAAAAAAAAAATATATATATATATATATATGTGTATATATATATATATATATATATATATATATATACACATTCTACAATATTTTATTTGGATATGCTTAGTTGCGTCCGGTTCTTTTCTACCCCATGGATTGTAGCCTGCCAGGCTCTTCCATCCATGGGATTCTCTAGGCAAAGATGTTGGAGTGGGTTGCCATGCCCTCCTCCAGGGAATCTTCCCAACCCAGGGATCAAATCTGCATCTCTTGCATTGGCAGGTGAATTCTTTACCCCCCTGAGCCACCAGGGAAATCCTTTATTTTGATGAGAATTTCTAAAACCTTGGTTTACAAATGTCAGTTGAGATGTAAGATATTTCCAAAGACACTTAGGAGTCATTTAATACCATTTGAGAAATAATATCTGAATTTTAAAGATTTTAGGAAAAGTAATTTTTTCTTTTCTTGATTAATTTGTATTTTTATTTCAAAGGTAACTTTAATCAGTCATGGGTATTTTCATGGTAATTAATACTGGGATATTCTACTTAGATATCTGTAATACTTATAGTAAGATTCCTACAACAGGATTTTCTTCAGAAAGATCAGTCACTGAAAGTAGTTTGTCAATTGCCATGGTATTTTTACATTCAGTATCCTTGTGAGATGAGGAGACCAAATAAGACTGTCAAAAATAGCAAAATGAAACTTATAAATAATAGTTTCAACTTACTTTAGTAGGTCATAGGGTGGATGAAAGTGCTTGTTTGAAGTAAAAGGATTTTATTTCCATTCTGCTTCACACACGATCATCCATCACTTGTGCTAATTATTTTCCAGTGGCTTCAGCTTTTCCATCTCATTGTTTTTCTATTAAACCTGCCTGGCAAAATCCCAAGCTTGGATGGATTCAGTGGAATCCACTGCTTTATATCAAGGCTGATGAGCACTTCTGGGGAAAAAAATGGAAACTGCAGATTAGTGTTGTATCAGTGCTAAAAGTGAATGTTCTCTGCTGTCATCTGAACCCTTAGTGCTGCTCTTCACACTTCCCCAGCCGCTCAGATATCTTACCCTCACATATTTACCGAGCAATCTGTTTTACTTCACAGCAATTAACAGCCTCTTTCAACTTCCTACCACCAGATCTGCTAACTAGCCTGTATCCCATTCTATCCTTTCTTTCTTTCATTTCCGTGAAAGAGGTGTTCTTTTGCCAATCTAATGCTAATCATGTTTCTTAAACCCTAGATCCGAGTCGTTCCCAGTTCTTCAGAGACCACACACAGTTTGCATCTTTGTCTCCCTCTATGAGTGCTATCCTGGCAAATTTTAAATGTACTCAAGATACCTCCCTCTCTCCCCCCGGTTATATATATATCAGTTTTATTAGTATTTTTTAAAATTTTATTTTTAATTGCAAGGATAATTACAATATTGTGTTGGTTTCTGCCATACATCAGTATGAATCAGCCATTGGTATACATATGTCTCCTCCCACCCCTCTAGGTTGTAACAGAGCGTCATCTTTGGGTTCCCTGCGTCATACAGAACACATTTGAGTCAGCTCTACTGAGGTGGACAAACCTAGAGTCTATTATACAGAGTGAAGTAAGTCAGAAAGAGAAAGACATACCATATCTTAATGCGAATATATGGAATCTAGAAAGATAATACTGATGATCCTATTTGCAGGGCCCCAAAGGAAACAGACTTTTGGATACAGTGGGGGAAGAGAGAGGGTAGGATGACTTGAGAGAGTAGCATTGAAACATGTACATTACCATATGTAAGATACCTCCATTTTAAGGAATCTTTCTACTTAACCTTCTCTGCCTGCTTTCCTTCACAGAATGGTGTTTTGAAAAAAATCACCTAATGACTTCCTTTAATTTTTTCTCTTCCCCATCAGTAAATACATTTCAGTTATGGAATTGATTTTTACCAAGGTTGTCAGTAACCGCCTTGTTGCTAAATCCAGATGGACAATTCTCACTAGTTTGTTTATATGATAAAGTAATACTTGGCATTCTTATCATACCCTCCTTCTTTACACACTTCTCCCCCTTGTTGACACATTCTTCTGGTTTTGGTTTTCCTCTTGTCTTTCTGTACCTTCTAAGTGTTCTTTTTCTTTTTTAAATATCAATGTCCTTCAAGGTTTAGTCTTCTCTTACTCTTTATCTTCTCCATGAGCCTTCTGTTCCACTTTACATTCTTTTATGAATTGATGATTTGCACATCTCTGTAGCCTAGATTTCACTTCTGAGAGATGGCTGGTTGCCCACTGGACAGATTTAATTGGGTATGCGATAGATATCTCAAATGTCTCTAAAACTGAGCTCATCTTTTTCTCTCATTAATGGAAATGTGTTTCTTTTCAAATTAGTTTGAATGTATCATCATATACCCTGTTTTCAAGGTAGAAACCCATGGGTCATCCTTTAACTCCTTTCTCCCTGCCTCATCTCCCACTTCATTATAGTCGCTAAGCCATATTGATTCCGCCATAAAATTCTTCCTTGCAATGGTCCTCTTCTCTTACACACCTAGTGTTTTGATTATTAAAAGTCTTTCTATACAAATAATAGTTTATAATAATAATCATGACATAATAAAAAACTACATAAATTAATGTGTTTACAGAATCAAATTTAGAGGGTAGATATCAGTAGTTTTCAAGGTGACTTTGAGGAGGTTAAAGAGGTTAACATAAGAAAGAAATGACTTGCCTTTGTTTTCTGTTATAGGGTGAGATAGCTACTCCCATAGAGAAATCAGCTGAATACACTGAGAATGGATCCACAGTCAATAACTTCAGTAGCTTCATGCTGATAATTTTACTTCTGTAGGAGTATGCCTTCTCAACCATTTGGTATCATTACTGAGTTATAAATACTCAATATCATCTTATGTCAATCACAAATAGACAAAGTTGTGTATAAACTTTATAGACTTTATTTAGTAAATGGTCTTTAAAAATGATTTTTAAGAAATAGTTGATATATTTTCCCCAGACTAATTTTTTTTTTTCCCCAGACTAATTTTAATGTATGTTTTAAATTGTTTTAGAAACTTGTGTTCAAAGTCATTAGCTTATCACTAGCTCCTTAGGAAAAGCTTATTTTAGGAGGAATTCATCATAATAAAAAAATGAGTACAAAACATCTCTTTGAATATATTTTTAATTTATCTTAAAGTAAACTTACTTTATTATTAACTCTACTGATAGAAAATGCAACATACTGTATTTTACCAAAAAATTGGTGAGAGTTTTTACTTAAATATTTTAGTAATTTCTCTTCTAATCGCCACTTTAAGATAAATTACTTTTTGTAATGTTAGGTATTGTTTTCATCTCTATTGCTTATGTATTTTTTGAGCTCCTATTCTTTAATATTACAAATTACATCAGTGCATCTTAGAAAAAGGTAGTTGTAAAATGTTTCATTTAAATGAGTCAGTTCACTGGACATACCTCTTTATGAGTATCAGTTATTTTGCAAAGTTCTTAAATAGATTTCTAGTGTAAAAAATGTTGTAAAATATTGCTGAAAATATATAAGGTAAAGAGCAAAAATCACATTCCTACCCCGTAACCAACAGCTGCTTTCATGCAAGCATTTTTTAATATAGTAAAGATGTTAATTATATACTTCATATTTCTTTCAGATTTTTTCCCCAGCTTGTCATTTACTATTTATTCTCAGTATACATAGGATTCATTTGTGCGTGAGTAAAATTGGTTGAACATATTCCTTTTTATTTCCACATTTCAAATTAGCAAAATCTCTATTTTTAAAGCTCATTCTTTTTTCTTGTCTTTTGACTCTTTAATCTTATTCATCTATTTTTAATCTACTGGATAGTATCTTGGTTTATGGTGTAAGGCAGTCTTTTTCATCTGAGGGGGAATTCAGCTCTAATGCTCTAAGGCATCTGTTGTTTACTATGAATTAATTCTTCTGTGTGTCTGGAATGGTACTGGGTATGTGCCATCCTTGGGAGAATTGAGAAAATAGTCACTGAAATCATTTTCCTGTGTTTTGTGTTTAAGATGATGAATCCTAGTTTAGGAAGTCTGTTAAAGCTTTAAATAAACTTTTTTCAACATTGTTAACAAATTGTCCCATCAATTGAATAATCTTTTACCACTCAGTTATTGCAAAGGTTAAATGATAAACACATAAAATGTTTAGCATTAGCATTTGGCATATAGTGAACAAAATTGATGTTAGCTATAGTTAATTTTTGTCATTATATTTTTTGAATTGGGTGTATTTGAAGATTTTCTTTTTGAGTGGTGCTGATTGAACCATATAGATACTTAATGTGGTTGAATATCTTGGGTTTAGTTTTTTACTCTCTTGACCACTACAGCAACTCTCGCTTTTATTTTTCACGTAATTTTTTTCTAACTTGTTTGTTCTTCTAGATGGTTTTTAGAATTGTTCTGTCAAATTCCAAGAATCCCAGTGGGTATTTAATTAAGTCTAAAATTCAGAAAAAATGTTTAGTCTTCTCATCAAAGGAGATAGTATGTTTTTCCACTTATTCACATTTTCTCTCGCGTTTTTTTATAGAGTTTAATAGTGCTTCTTATATGTGTTTAACTGAATCACTTTGCTGTATAGCAGAAATAAGCACAACATTGTGAAGCAACTGTACTTCAATTTAAAAAATAATGTGTCTTTACATAGGGCAAAATTATATTATTCCTAGATAATTTTACTTTTTATTACTATTATAAGTGATGTCATTTCCATCCAGTTAACTTTTTCCTACCTCTTTACCTTTTTGGATTGTGTCAAATAAATTGAGTAACCTTAAAGGATGCAAGCCTGCACAAAGAGTGGATATTCCAAGGTTTTTTTCCTTCCTCTCCTTATCACTTCAGCTACTTAATGCATGCTAAACAAACTATGCCTGTGGCAGCTAAATCATTTTGTGTGTGGTTGATGCCTCACACAAAATAAAAGAGGTGGTGCTTCTTTTATTTCATAAAATCAGCTTTTCTGATACTTGTTTCTATTGCTAAGCTTCATGGAATGATTTCAATATTACAGTTTGTTTTTAATGTGTTAAAAAGTTAGTCTTGACTTGTTTTGCAGAAGATTAATTGTAAAAGCCAGTATGGCCACAGGAGGAGGTCCTTTTGAAGAAGGTGTGAATGATCAGGATTTACCAAACTGGAGCAATGAGAGTGTTGATGACCGACTCAACAATATGGTAAGATATCTTATTATTGATGGTGTGTTGTTGGCTACTGATGTTAAAATGCCACTTTCCTCTGACTTAGCCAAGTCATCCTCATTGAAACTATGTAGACACAGTATTTCTTGCTGGCCAATATATTAAATGACCCTGGGCTATTTGGTATATTAGTTGAAGACATTTTTGTTTGCACGTAACATCTTTTTTTTTTTTTTTCCTGCCCACTTCCCAGAATCCCTCTCCTGCACGTAACATATCAACTTGAGTTAGCTTAAGCTGAAAAGGAGATTTGTTATAAGAATATAAAGAAAAAAAAAGAATATAAAGATGTTTTATGGAAAATAAGTTAAAAGAATATAGCTGGGTTTTAGTAAGGGACTAGAAAAAGCAATCAGAAAGTTGTCAAGAATTATTTTTTCACTTTGCTAAATAACTCTTTGCTTCTGAGTGTCTCTACTTAACCCAACTGTATTTTCACAGACCAGTTTTCTCTCTCGTCTGGTCCATGTGATATACTGTGGCTGCCCCTTCTAAAGTTTTCAGTTACGCTTCTGTTGTAGACTGACTAGTTATCTGTTAGTTACAATTTGAAATTTTAAAATATGATTATCCTAACTTGTATTAGGTATGCATCTCTTTACCAGTCACCTGTGGCCAAGATTGGGTGGGGTAAGTAGAACAGGATTGGAGAAGGATATGGCAACCCGCTCCAGTGTTCTTGCCTGGAGAATCCCATGGAGAGAGGACCCTGGTGGGCTGCCGTCTGTGGGGTCGCACAGAGTCAGACATGACTGAAGCGACTTAGCAGCAGCAGCAGCAGCAGCAGCAGCAGTAGAACAGGAAGTTGGCAGGAACACCCACATGTGAATTGGGCTGGAGGGACAGTGTGTAGAGAAGGAAGTTTTGTTACAAAAGAGAAAAATATCCCAAAAGGTGTTTGTAAAGTAAAACTAAAACATTCTTCCAATATGGATAAGGTGGGAATTTACAGAACTTTTGAATGTGTTATGTGAATATAGCTAAGTAAATAAACATATTTTCTGGTAAAACGTTCAGTTTAGTCGCTTAGTTGTGTCAGACTCTTTGCGACCCGATAGACTGCAGCACGCCAGGCCTCCCTCTCCATCACCAACTCCCGGAGTTTACTCAAACTCATGGCCACTGAGTCGGTGATACCATCCAACCATCTCATCCTCTGTCGTCCCCTTCTCTTCCTGCCTTCAATCTTTCCCAGCATCAGGGTCTTTTCAAATGAGTCAGCTCTTCCCATCAGGTGGCCAAAGTATTGGAGCTTCAGCTTTAGCACCTTCCAATGAATATTCAGGACTGATTTCCTTTAGGATGGACTGGTTGGATCTCCTTGCAGTCCACGGGACTCTCAAGAGTCTTCCCCAACACCACAGTTCAAAAGCATCAATTCTTTGGTGCTCAGCTTTCTTTATAGTCCAACTCTCACATCCATACATGACTTCTGGAAAAACCATAGCCTTGACTAGATAGACGTTTGTTGGCAAAGTAATATCTCTGCTTTTTAATATGCTGTCTAGGTTGGTCATAACTTTTTCTTCCAAGGAGTAGGCATCTTTTAATTTCATGGTTGGCAGTCACCATCTACAGTGATTTTGGAGCCCCCAAAAATAAAGTTTGTTACTGTTTGCACTGTTTCCCCAGTCTTTCCCCCTGTTTGCACTATTTGCCATGAAGTGATGGGACCAGATGCCATGATCTTAGTTTTCTGAATGTTGAGCTTTAACCCAACTTTTTCACTCTCGTCTTTCACTTTAATCCAAAGGCTCTTTAGTTCTTCTTTGCTTTCCGCCATATTTTTTTATCATTTCATATCAGACCTTATCATATAGTACATTATTGTTCCCTATAGAAAATAATAATAGTTAACATCTGTTGCTTACTACATGCTAGGCACTGTGCTGGATGTTTTATATATGTTATTTTAAATCGTGTTTTAAAGGTGGCACTATTTTAGAGATTAGGAAACAGATTTATGAAAGTTAAATAAATTGCCTAGGGTCACACAGTGGAGCATTTCTTCAGGTAACAGTAATTGCTTTAGAACACAGGTTGATTCCTGATCTGTCTACCTATACATGTTGATTTTAAAGGAGACCAGTGAAGGTATCTATAATTTTATTTCACCAATCAATTTATAAATAGTAAGGAACCATTTTTAAAAATGCTTCTGAAAATATTTAGACTGATGCTAGGGTTAGAGTTTGGGTATTTGTTAATGATTCATGATAGGGAAGTAGTTATTTTCTGAATAATTAAAGTAATTTCAGCACAGTAATAAAATTTAGACTACATGTAGTAGAGGGAAAATGGGCTAATGCAGGTAAGTAATTGTCTCTAAGACTATGTATTTATGTGAAAATTGTTTTGTCATTTCTAACTTTAAGACCAAAAATTTTAAAGCATACCAAAATATTTTCCTGATTTGATAGAGGTCAGATTAACATTTGCCTTTACTTTTTTAAAGGATTGGGGCGGCCAGCAGAAGAAGGCAAATAGGTCATCAGAAAAGAATAAGAGAAAATTTGGTGTAGAAAGTGATAAAAGGGTAACTAATGATATTTCTCCGGAGTCATCGCCAGGAGTTGGAAGACGAAGAACAAAGACTTCACTGACGTTTCCACATAGTAGATATGTGACTCAGATGTCTGTTCCTGAGCAGGCAGAACTAGAAAAACTCAAACAGCGGATAAACTTCAGTGATTTAGATCAGGTTTGTAAATTATTTTACAAATCAAGTTATGACTATGGAAAGTACTTGCCATAGATAAATCATTTGTCTTAATGAAATTGAACTGTTTATTTCTTTTTCTTAGTTTCTGTGCATATGAAAAGAATGTTAATCAGTGGTGATGGTACTGTGTTCTTTGGAAGGCAACAAAGTCCTTATTTCTAAACTAGCTGAGAATAGGTTTTTCAGAACTTTATTATTACAGTGTTTGACTGGCTAAAATGATTTCATTTTGAAACTAAAATTTGCATGCTACTAACTGGGCAAGATAGCTGTTAAGCAAAAGAGAAGATCCTGTTTAAAATATTTTATTATTGACTAAGTGTGGAATGTGCTATTATCTCAAGTTTAGAATAAAACCATTATTTGTATTTATAATCACCGAGGTCAAGTTTAGAACTAAAAGCAAGTAGAAGTGAAAATGAACTCTTCACATTTTATTGTCTGATCTGTACTTGATAAAGTTTCTCTAAATATGCATAAAGATAGATTCCAGTCTGGTATGATGACGGTGATGATCATGTATCATTTAGTCACCTTTGTATCAATTATTGAATAGTTACTGTATGCCGGGCACTAAGTTAAATGATTTATCAGATAGTGCTTCACGTTGACACATCTTTATGTTAATGTTTGTATTAATCAACATTGATTCATTAGGTCCAAAGCCTATGTTATATTCTGTATTCAGGTATGACTAGCAACCTGAGTTATAAATATGGTTCATAATCCTACTACTTTATTTAGAATAGTCTTGCTCATAGCCATCATTTCAATTGTCTCTGACAGAGTGAGGAGTAGGACGTGATAATTGAATTTGGTATTTTTCTAAAAGAATTTTGTAGGTCTGAAGCTGCTCTGAGTCTTATGACAGATCTTTTATATATACCTCCTGAATCATTATCTGATGGTGAAGCTGACTAAGAACATTGGATTTTTTTTTTAATTTTGAAAGATTAATGTTTGTGGGATTTGGTTTTTCTTTCATGTATAGAGAAGCATTGGAAGTGATTCTCAAGGTAGAGCAACAGCTGCTAACAACAAACGTCAGCTTAGTGAGAACCGAAAGCCCTTCAACTTTTTGCCTATGCAGATTAATACTAACAAGAGCAAAGATGCCGCTCTAAGTCCTCAAAAGAGAGAAATGATTGGATCAGCACAGTGTAAAGAGTTGTTTGCTTCTGCTTTAAGTAATGACCTTTTGCAAAACTGTCAAGTCTCTGAAGAAGATGGAAGAGGAGAGCCTGCAATGGAGAGCAGCCAGGTGATAATATTTCTTTTATTATTTCATAAACCTCAGAGTAGAAGTGTGAAGATTTTAAAAAATATTTATACACTTAGGAATTTCAGTTGGGTAGAATTAAGGTACTTCCCAGGTTTCCCATGTGGCACTAGTGGTGACGAATCCACCTGCCAGTGCAGGAGTCATGAAAGACAAGGTTTGATGCCTGGGTGGGAAAGGTCGCCTGGAAGAGGGCATGGCAAGCCATCCAGTGTTCTTGCCTGTAGAATACCTCAGACAGGAGGAGCCTGGCGGGCTGCAGGCCATAGGGTTGCAAAGAGTTGGACACGACTGAAGTGACCTTGCACGCAAAGTACTTCCTTAACTTTTGCTCATTAATCCTGTCAGGTTTATTCAAAACTGTGTAAATGTCTTTTTACAAAAATGATTGTAGAAGTGGCATAGTCAGGTGAATTAAGACTTTCTGTTCACCTGTGAAATGCTGTATTGTTAATTTTTAGTAAAGAGAAGTTGGAGTAATGTGATTAATAGATTGTTGTAGAAATTTCTTTAAATGGTTATATAATTCATTTGAAAAGATAATTCTGTTTTAAAAGTATTTTAATTTTTAAAATTTATAAAGAAACACTAGAAGAATTTATATAAATAAGTTTAATATGCAGTTTTATAAAGTGAAGTTTTCAAGTGATGTAAATTAAAACTAATTTTGAAATTAATAGAAATAGGAGTTATTAGTATTGCCTATTAAGTTTTGATTAAATTGTAAATTTGGTTCAGATCTTTTGCATGTATGAATTCATACAATAAACCCAGCAGTATCTTTGGTTATTTGAAATTAAAATCTATAAAGTTGTTGCTGTTTAATAAATTATGCTCATTTTAACATCCTGTTTATTTTCATGTCCCCCCATTCCCCCCAATATCTCCCCTGCAGATTGTAAGCAGGCTTGTTCAGATTCGTGATTATATTACTAAAGCGAGTTCCATGAGGGAAGACCTTGTAGAGAAAAATGAAAGATCTGCTAATGTTGAGCGCCTCACTCATCTGATAGATCACCTTAAGGAACAAGAAAAGTCATATATGAAATTTCTCCAGAAAATTCTTGTAAGTTTTGAACTTTTTACATAATGTACTGAGTGATTTTTGTAGTCCATCAGTGTGTACCTATGGTAATGACATTGTGATTGCCACCCCAGAGGAGTTAATATATTTAAAAAAAATCGTGCCATCCCTTGTAACATTTTATTGCCCTTTTTAATAGTTGTATGATTTATACCACTAAAATATTTCAGGCTAGAGAAAATGAGGAGGAGGATGTTCGGACTATAGATTCAGCTGTGGGATCTGGTTCTGTAGCTGAGAGCACATCGCTAAACATAGATGTGCGGTCTGAGGCTTCAGATGCCACGGTAAGCAGCTTTTTAGTAATTAAAGTGCTGGAAATGAAGATACAAACTTTCCCCTTATTTTTCACAATAATACTTTTGTAGGCATTCCTTAATGAAAAATTTGTCTCAGGGAAGAAACCCTCAGATTGTTAATGCTGTATATATTCTTTTTGAACATGGAAATTTAAAAGTTTTCTTTATTAGCATAAAAGTAGTTTTAATGGTTGACTAATAATTTCTGGTCTTCAGCTTGTGAAAACCTGGGTTTCCTCATTTGTATCGTTAAGCACAGCTTTGCTCATTTTAAGAGGCATTGGGAGAGTTAAAATTCATTTTAGATGTAGTTAGTCATGAGGACAGTGTCATTGCTTGGCATGTCATCTTTTGGCAAAGCCTCCCAAGTTTCTCTGCCACTGAGGACCCATTTGAAGGCTGTTAGGATTTACATTTGTCAGGCTAGTGTAGAACTGAAGCCAAACCAGGCGGCTGATAAACTGAGCTGAAAATGGGACAGGTTAGCATTTACTTTGGGATTTATTTAGTGAGGAAAGTATATAAATTTTAACTTTGCAAAATGAGATGTATCAAAATACTGTCTTTTGGGAAAATAATCAGAAATTTTCAGAACTCTGAGGCAAGATTTGTAAAATGCACTTCATAAAAGGTAGTATGAAACTAGTATACTTGTAAACATTTTAATTTTAGCAACTGCACCTATAACAATGCATTAGTAAACTTGAAACCCTGTAGTCAGTAACGCCTTTCTTGTGAAAGGATAGACCGTGTGTATCGTTTATTTCTGAGGTGTGTTCCCAATTTCTAGCCAGCATTAGGAACTTGAGGGTTTGTTTCCTTTCAGCCTTGCCCTGCATAGTTTCTTATCTGCCTCCTTTCTCATCCTTGCCCTTCCTGATTCGAAGAGGAAACTTGAATTTTTTTTTTCTCTCCATTATTTTCACCAGGAGGTACTCAGGGGGCTTGATCCAAACGGTTGTTGAAGAATGCAGTCTACTGTGGGAAAATTGTTTTTCTGTTTACAGTGGTGTGTGGGAATAATTTCTTTCTCACATTTCCTTCTAGCAGAAATGGAAGGGTGGGGGCATGTGCATAAAGGAATTGTGTTTGAGAAGGGTGGGAACTGATATAATTGATTATAATAGTTTATCTGTATATGCTAGTGTATATAGTGTTCACCAAGATGAGACTTTCTTTCAGCATAAAATCAGGACATTTTGAAAATCAGTAACATACAGTAAATGTTAAAGTATACTTCAGTGATTGTTGTATAGCTTGGAAATTGCCTAAGAAATGATACTTATTTAGAATAAGCCAATAGTCTAGTCTATGGGAATTTAAAAGTCTATAAAGTTTTATTGCCACTTGGGGCGAGGGTGGATTAATTTTCTAAATCATGGACTGGTAAATTTTTATATTTATTTACAAGGCTGGCTTGTATGTTAAACAGGAGTTTGTATTAAGAAATTAATATGCTACACTATTTAATAAAGGAGGCATCTTTTAGTCTGAGAATTCGGCCGTGCATTGAGGACAAACTAGGGAATTCAGCTTCACAAGAACAGGTTTCAGACATTGACGTTACTACAAGTCCAAAAGGGGAAGGTGACAGACCTCCTGAGAATGACAGGGAGCTGAGGCCTAATAGGAAATGTAGCCGAAAACGTGGATTTCCCTTAAAGGTATACTTTATAATATTAACTTGGGAACCCTCTAAATGAGCACCTCTTTTGTTCATATTTCCTCTTCCTTATTTGCTTTTCTGTTGTTGCCATAACTTTTAAATTTGTATGTTATTAACATGGTTAGTTGTACAGTAATTTGCATTAGTAAAATGCATTGGTAAAAATCCCTTACTGTTTTTCTTCTTTTCTGCTTTCTTAGTCTCCTCTCCGTGGACTATGTGTGGTAGCTGTTTTTAATTTGCATTAACAAAGGACTTGAAACTTAACCCATTTTCCTTTTTGTTTTTGCTATTGAGAAAAAACTCAAAATATAACACATTCTTAAATGCTGATCATTAGTTGCCTTTTGTTTCTAATATTTGTGTCTGGATTAAATTGATACTTTAAAATCCTTTCTTATTTCCTTAGTCATTGATTAAAGAGAGAAAAAATGGACCAAGCTGTTAGCTTTCCTGTTTTTTTTTTTTAAGAATGAAATATTTTTATAGTGTTTTTGGTTTATATTTTTCTTCCCGTTGGAAATCCCTTCCCTTCTTCTTCTTTTTTTTTTTTTTTTTAGGAAAATATTTTATTAGTCAGTGCTTGTTTCCTAATGTTTTTGCTCCTTTTTTCTCCAGTGTTTGCTCTAAATGTTCTTTCTTTAGAAATTTTCCATGATTTGCATCAAGACATTCAGGAAGGGTTTAAAGACAACTATTTGTGTAGCTCCACTTAAAACAGTTTGAATAAAAAATAGCATTTGTAAAAGTGCTCCTATCCATTTGACAGAGTACAGTACTATTTTAATAATTGAGTATAGATAAGACCAATTTCATATGTTTTCTTACTAGCTTATTACCTAGGATTAGTCTTTATCTGTTATGTACATATTTTATATTTTTTGTGGCTGTTTAAAAGTGACAAAAAAAATTAAAATGACTGAACTTAACCTCTAATTATTTTGGTGTCCCACCCCACCTCCCCCAAGGTTTTGAAGATATGGTTTCAAACCAGCTGAGATTCCCTGGTAGCTCAGAGGTAGAGAATGTGCCTGCCAGTGCAGGCGACAGAGGTTTGATCCCTGGATTGGGAATATCCTCTGGAGAAGGAAATGGCAACCCACTCTGGTATTCTTGCTTGGAGAATCCCATAGACAGAGGAGCCTGGCGGACTACAGTCCAAGGAGTCGCAAAAGAGTTGGATGCGACTTAGCCACTAAACAGCAACAACATAGTGATCTTACTATAAAATGTTCAACAGAAGAGTAAAGTAGCTGATTATTTTTAAAACTAGTAGCATTGGAGGAGAAAAGGTGAATGGGGGAAAATAGATATCATTTAGAACTTAATATTCCTTTCTTCTGAAGTCTTTGAATAGCAACAAGCAGAACTTGAGTTGACAATTACTATAGCATAGTATCTGCTAGCTTTTTTCCTTAAGGCATTATGTTTGCTTTTAAAAGCTATTGTTCTGTTTTTAAGTTTCTTTGAATAATGACCTTATAAATGAATATGATTTTCTCTTGAACTTCTTTTTTGGAGTTTATTTTAATTTGCTTCTTTTTAATCTTTTGATTCTTAGGGCCACCCTATGGTAGTTCTGTCAGTACTCTGTTCATAAAGTGATTTCAGTTTCTTTTAAAAAAGCCCCAGTTCCCACTGACTGTCTTCATCCTCTCTCTGCTATGCAGAGCCTGCTGTCCACCCCCCACCTTCCTTCCTTCCCTCTTTAGCATCTTTCAAAATGTAGTATTCTGTTACAAGATTAGGGGGAAGACGTTGGTGTCTTAACCGAGGTTCCAAGCTTAAAGCAACCTTGGGAATTGCAGCTTAATAGGAAATAATTGATATTCTTGAGTTGCCTACAAGGGCAGAGTCTATTTCTTGAAATATTTTATAGACATGATATCATTGCATAATTTTTTTAAAAAGCCTTCCCAGAATGCTTTCATTGTTTTCCCACACTCATCTTCTCCCCACACTTAATCTCACTTCTTAGAGAATTCATAAGCTTTTCAAAATGCCATCTACCCACTTTTTGCTATTATTATTATTTTTTTTATCATTTCTGATTATTTCATGTGGGCTAGATTTGTCTCCCAAGCCAGATTATGTTTCTTCAGAGAGAGTTCTCAGTACTTAAGACATAAGCTAAGGATGTAATTTGGGTAAGAAACCTTGATATTAAATTGTTTAGTAAATTCTTTAATCTAATTTTAAGAGATGAGGAAATTATGAGTTAGATGGAGATAGTGGATTCTTGATTTTTGTTTTTTCCTAGATGAATTTTTTTCTTAATATGTGTAATGTTTCTTTTCTTAGTTATTTACCATTGATGCTTTGTTGGACTATTTGATTAATGTCAATCTGGAGATATTTCTCTGAGTCTTTCCAATTGAAATCTGTACCTAATTGCATCTGGTTTATATTTTACCAGTGACTTTGATGAAATTGCTTCCCTTGTGGCTCAGCTGGTAAAGAATCTGCCTGCAATGCAGGAGACCTGGGTTTGAGATCTGGGTTTGATCCCTGCGTTGGGAAGATCCCCTGGAGAAGGCAAAGGCTACCCACTCCAGTATTCTGGCCTGGAGAATTCCATGGACTGTATAGACCATGGGGTTGCAAAGAGTCGGACATGACTGAGTGACTTTCACTTTGACTTTTCGATGAAATTAATTTGGATTAGATCTGAGATGACTTGCTATCTCAGATTCATAGTTTTCTCTCACCTTTCAAATTATTTTACAAGATGTAAACAATCTTGAATTGAGCAACTAAGAAGATGACTTTTTATAGGAATGAATATAATGTTAACAGAGTAACTCCATTTGTGTTGGATGGGAGAGAACTGAGTAAACTGTTGATTTGAAAATGGGTTCAGTTTACTGGGAATTCTCCAGGAAATAGTAGCTTAACCAAGATGTGTTATTTCTCTTCCATGTTCATGCTAGATAGAGCACTGACCTGGCTTCTCTGATACATTCATCAAAAATTCTGACTGCAGTCTTCTACTTATTATTTGATCTTCATTTCTTTGAGTTCTTAATTCTGAGCCATGTACTTTTATTGCTTGCTAAGTTACATGGTTACTCATTCTGACTCAGATTACTGATGAGTTCTCCTTGGGGAGGTAAAGAGAAGAAGTTTTTGCAAAGTATTGATAAGGAATGTCACCCAGAAGGAAACTTCTCTAGAGCCATTTGTGTTCTCCTTAATTTCTCCTGGAATTAAATGTACATAGGGAAAACAGATCAGTGCATTTTTATTTTCCAAAGAGATCATTGAGCTTCTTTATTCTTCTTGGTAACTTTAGTCAGGGCCAAGGGAGGTCATTCATTTAAAGTCTATAAATAACCCCAACAAAAATTTGATAGCAATACAAATTTAAAATTGACTGTTTCTAAGCTGATAGAATTACTTTATGTAAATATTAGGTAAAATCATTACACTTTTAAGCTATAAAAATTTTAAAAGGCAAATCAATGATGAAAAATACCATTATGGTATAATTTCGTGCATAATTTGACTTAAAATTTTATTGTTTCCAAGTTGCACTTAAATTTGTCTCTGATTAATTGACCATAATATTTCTGGTTGAGTTACATTTGAATGGGTTGAAGATTAATATTTAAAATTTTATAGTTCTTTATAATTGACACTTACTCAGTCTGTTCCTCTTTTAGGCAAAATGCTATCTTTTAGGGGGAATTTCAAAGTAATTTGTGTTCTCGGACTCATCTAAAGGAGCATCTTTTAAAAGAAAAAAACATTTTTCTTTATTGTATGTTTATATGAAGTGATACAAGTAAATTAAAGCCTTTCACATCAGATAATCAAATAAAAATGCATTTTAAAAATCAAATAAAAATTTAACAAATTTTCATCTGTTGGTTTTTTTGGGTTTAAACATCCCTTCTAGGAGTGGGGCAGAACATTTTTTTGGTCTGGGCTTTTTTAGGGCTACTTTTGGGGCATTAACCTGGTATAATGTGCTTCTCCTTTTCTATAAGACTTGGATCTCATTCTTTGTGTGTGTGTGTGTGCGTGCACATGCGCGCACATGTGCATGTGTCTGTTTCTGTGTGTAGCTCCTTTTGCCTTCTTGACCGTTTTTCTTTTTGTAAGCCTCTTCCTTTGTTTTCCTTTTGTTAATTCTTCATGCTAAGTCTATGCATATGGTCTTTTACCTTGAAATTACTTAACTACCTAATTCTTAACTTGACAGGCTGTCTCTGTGTCATCATTTTCTTTTTTTCCCTTTCAAGTCTGTATCTAGGGTTGTATATGTAGTACAAGTTTATTATCTATGTTTGTATTTTACCATTGATAGTTGACTCATGAGCATATATTTTAATAGATTTAAGTGTTGTTGGTCTTATTTTTCAGGCCAGAGATCCTCAGCAGGAGCCTATGGAAGAGATAGAAAATTTGAAGAAACAGCATGATTTATTAAAAAGGATGTTACAGCAGCAGGAGCAGCTGAGAGCTCTGCAGGGACGACAGGCTGCGCTCCTTGCCCTGCAGCATAAAGCCGAGCAAGCTATTGCTGTGATGGGTGACTCTGGTATGCTGCTGTCTTAGGGTGTTGTTTTTATACGTGAGGCCCAGTAAGCAATGATGGGATTGCAGGGTAGATGCTGGTTGTTATATAACCAGATCTAGGATTGTTGCCTAGTTTAGAAACCTACTTGTAAGTCTTACTCTGTCCTGTGCTTTTCTCCGGTTATGCAGAAAAGGTTGCAGAGAAAGCTCCTGGCCATCATACTGCACCAGGCAGACAGCCGGCTCGTTCACCTCTGCATCCGAGAGTACCCATGAGAGGTAATGGGACGGGCTGTCGTTCTGTTTTTGCACCTCAGATTGATAGGGTTCTTGTTGCTTTTATTTTTGTGTTTTGTACTTAATTCAGCTAGGATTGCTATACTTTGCTTGCCTGCCAAGGAAGGGTTAAAACTTTAAGTGAGGCAGTAGATAAATGTAAGCTTCTTTAGCTTCACTATTGTATCCGTAAGGTACCCAATTGTATGCACTAGTTCCTTTGAACTAAATTTGTATCCTATCCAGTCTCCCTGAGACTCCGAAAGGGTCTTTCCTTTCTTCCTTCTTTCCTCAGAGTCCTGTATCACTTAGATGGAAATAGTATTGAGTTCTTTGGTATTGAATCTAACCTTATAGTTCTTCTCATTACCTTCAAACCTGTGTTTAATTTCTTAGTAAGTCAAAAACAAATTGTTACTTTTTAGAACTCAGGAAAACTAGGTCTAATTTGTTGTAGTGTGTCGTCCCAGTCTAATAATAATTTATCTCCTGTGGGCTCTCCATTTTAGGTTCTTACTGTAGTTATGCTGTTGTTATTCAGTTTATCATGCTGTCTACACCGAGCCCATTGGCTCAACCTTCTGATCACTGTTGTTCATAATTTAATTTTCCATTTTCATAGGAAATTTTTATGACTTGTAAGTTAACTTACTCTTTCATAGTAATTATATATAGTATAGAATATACCATATATATATAGTTGTGTATATATGGTATAGTATACAATTATAATTATGCAAATCTTCATCCCTATTTTTCCCTTGTAGTAAGCAAGTAATTTTTTTTTCTTTTTTTTACTGTACTATTATGAGTCTGGGACCAAGAGGAGAATGGACAGGAATTTAAATTTGAATTTATTTTTTGTACTAGTTCAAAAAGAATTTTAGGTTAATGATTGAAGACAGTTTTACTCTTGCACTTACGAGATTTTGCAGGAGAATACTGATGGAAAAACAAGCTTAACAATAATTAATTCTCTGGTCTAGAAGAGAGGCAACATGATTTTCATGGGAAAGAGTTTCCCTTTCATCAGTTAACTAACTTGTATGTTATCCTAGACTCTAATTTATTTTTTTCAAATAGTTTGGACTAGATACATGGGATATTATCCTGCCCTGAAATTCTAATTTCTCATTGAAAAAGCTAATAGTTTCCTTCAAAACAGAAATAGTTTATAGTATCTTTTAGAGCTGGAAAGATAACCATGGTTGAGTGAGTAGCAGAGCAGTAACTATTCTCAAAATTGTCATCAGAATACTGCCTTGGGAATACTGCCTAACGAAGATAAAAACTGGGGTCTTTTAGTATAGCTTGTATGACAAGCAAGTGCTTCAATAAATTACCTGTTCTATTGTAGAAGTCAGCAAACTGGCCCGAAATAAAGTTTCATGGAACATAGCCATGTTCATCTGTTTATGTATTATATATAGTTGCTTTTGCCCTGCAAAGGCAGAATTGGGTAGTTGAGACAAGTAATGTATTTCCACAGAGCCTAACATATTTACTATCTGAATCTTTAGGAAAAGTTTGCCAACCCCTGTATAGAGCACTGATTTTGTTGGGTGAGGTAGGGATTGAGGCTGGTGAGAATCAGCTGGGCTTTTTCAGACTCACCACTTTCCCTGCCACTTTTCCAGCCCAATTTGGTAGACCTGCTTGCACCCCGACTCTGTTGAGTCCCTATTATTTTTCCCCTTTAAAAAAATGATTTTTAATTGAAGGATAAATGCTTTACAGCATTGGTTTGATTTCTGCCATACATCAACATGAATTAGCTATAGGTGTACATATGTCCCCTCCCTCAAGAACCTCCTTTCCACCTCCCACCCTTTCCCACCCCTCTAGGTTGTTACAGAGCCCCAGTTGGAGTTCCCTGAGGCGTACCAACAAATTTCTGTTGGCTGTCTGTTTGACATATGGTGGTGTCTGTGCTTCCATGGTACTCCCTCCATTCACCTCATCCCCTCCTTCCTTCCCCTCCCCTCCCACCCTTGTGCATAAGTCTTCTCTATGTCTCTCTCCATTGCTGCCCTGCAAATAGATTCATCAGTACCATCTTTCTAGATTCCATATATATGTGTTAATATATATTTGTTTTTCTCTTTCTGACTTACTTCACTCTGTATAATAGGCTATAGGTTCATCCACCTCATTAGAACTGTGTTGAGTCCTTTTTCTTAATTGAGATGTAGCAGTTTCCCTTCTTGACTGTTGGGACAGAAAGAGTTGAGCCACAATACTAGAGTTTTGTGAGTTTTCCTTTATTTCAGGTTAGATGGAAGCATAAAATGATTAGTTGGCAGATAAGCGTTAACTAGTTCCAACTTACATTAAGTGACATTTTTAAACCCCCCTTCTCCTTAATTTGGGCTTCACAGGTTGCTCAGATGGTGAGGAATCTGCCTGCAATGCAGGAGACGTGGGTTTGATCCCTGGGTCAGGAAGATCCCCTGGAGAAGGAAATGGCAGCCCACTCTAGTATTCTTGCCTGGGAAATCCCATGAACAGAGGAGCCTGGCGTGGTACAATCCATGGAGTCACAAAGAGTCAGACACGACTGAGTGACTAAGCACACCCCCTTCCAATTTATTTTTAGCTTCTCAGAAGTAAAAGTGTTGTTTTCATTTATTTGCTTTAATGAATAGTTGTTAATTTTCTTTCTAATTGTAACAGAAACTACAGGTAGCCTGTCTGGAGTCAGCATCACCTCTGAACTAAATGAAGAATTGAATGATTTAATTCAGCATTTTCATAATCAGCTTCGTGATTCTCAGGTATCTGATTGCTGTGATTCTTATGGAGGCACTTCATTATTTTGATGTACTGGATTTAAAATCACATTAATGAAAGCAGTGCTTCTCAGACTTTACCAAGCATAGATGTCACGCAGCATGATTGTTAGAAATTGTAGATTTCTGGTCAGTGTGACACTCTACTTTCAAAATTGTTTTGATTCGCACATTTGAGATGGGCATCCTGCTGTGCTATTCCACTGCTGGACATCTTGGGACTATACTTTGGGAAACACTAAATTAGAGGAAATACCTCCTTTAAATGTAGTGATGAGTGAAACTTCCCCTTTGTATGCTTCTAGATGACACATTCTTATTTTACCTTAAAGATTGTATAGTCACAACTGTTATTGTGAATCTGTGTTTTTGCAGTGTTTTACTAACAAGGACGTTCTAAAGTTTAATTTTAGAGTTAATAAGTTATAATTTGATGACCTTTGTAAATAATGATATAAATGAAAATTTTCAGTCTGTGGGCCTTGAATATGAAAGGGTAAATTAATCTCTC
Source organism: Muntiacus reevesi (assembly GCF_963930625.1). Lineage (NCBI taxonomy): Eukaryota > Metazoa > Chordata > Mammalia > Artiodactyla > Cervidae > Muntiacus > Muntiacus reevesi. Next base: position 60,904,903 of record NC_089258.1, on the reverse strand, counting down.
TCCACTGGAAATGAGTATTGACAGTGCATTATCTCCTGTCTGCTGACCAACTTAAAATGACCCAGCTACTTTGGAGAGTTTCAGCTACTTTGGAGAGTTATTTAGCAGTATCTAGTACATTTTCTCTGGTGACCCTGCAGTGGCTCACCTTGGAGAAACTCAGATATTCAAAAGGAGATACATACAAGAATGTTCATGGCAGCATTGTATTAATAGCAAAGCAGAAACAATCTAAATGTCCATGAACCGGAAAATGGGTTAATAAATTATGATATACACAGAATGAAATCCCATAGCCAGTTACAGTAAATGAACCAAAGCTAATGAATGAAAATGAATGTTTAAGAAGGATACCACTTAGCTTATCTTTTAAAATGTGTAATGAGTGCATATTTTTTATGGATACATACATAGGTATTACAAAATAAAAACATGTATGAGAATGGTAGATGTCCAATTCCAGATTGTGGTTATCTCTTGAGAGAGTAATTAGTTGAGGTTTTGTACATATAAAGCTTTAGCTTTAATATTATATCCATAATATTTCTCTTAAAGAATTGATGTGAATGTGGCAAAGTATTGAGTTAGTCAAAAAGTTTGTTGGGGTTTTTCCTGTAACATCTTAATATTAAATATTGAAACTGGACTAAAGTCGGTGGTGGTTATTCATTATATGATTCCCTAATCCTTTGTGGATTTACGTTTCATAAATATTTCATTAATTTTTTTTTAATAGGAAAGAAGTGTTAGGAAAAACTGATAGGTAAAGAAGTTCATGATGGTGATTCTAAAAAGATGGCAAGAGAGAGGATGAGATTTCTGAAGGTTTATTCTGTATAAAATGTGGCATTTCTAGCACTTAATTTAGATCCAGGTAATAACATCCAGAAATCGCCACTGTGTAGTTATTTGTGTCTATAAAACAGTATATATCACAGTATATATAGTGGCACATCAGGAAACTCTATGTAATTGGGGAAAAGGAAAGACATATGCTTACCCAGCAGCACAACCTGCACAGATGTTTATCTCTTTTTATAAAGAATATTTACACATCTTTAAAATGAGAATGCAGCCTTGAATTGCCTTTATTTTTCTTCTTCTTTTTTTTTTAATAAGCCTCCAGCTGTTCCAGACAATAGAAGACAAGCAGAAAGTCTTTCATTAACTAGGGAGATTTCTCAGAGCAGAAATCCATCAGTTTCAGAGCATTTACCTGATGAGAAAGTCCAACTTTTTAGCAAGATGAGAGTGTTACAAGAAAAGAAACAAAAAATGGACAAACTGCTTGGAGAACTTCATACACTTCGAGATCAGCATTTGAACAATTCATCATGTAAGTAAATCTGACTTAGCAGTGAGTAGAGGACACATAAGTATATATGTCAACGTGTAGTAATTACTTTGTAAATATTTGATGAACGAATGAATGCATAGTTACTCAAGAAAATTGTAATTTTTGTGGTGAAATAGAACTTGTATGTGAAACATTTTTGAGTAATAAAGCAATGTAATGTAGAGCCAAATAGATGGTACATATGTTCTATAAAATTTAAAATAAAAGATGAATTTGGGCTTGAAAAATTGGTAGCATTTTAGAAAGGGAAAAATATCAAAGTGCTTAGATACTTGGACATAGTAATGCTGCATTTCTTAGCATATCCAAAATTTTTCCTTAAAGAAAAACAGCCAGATTACTACATTTGTTTTAAAATTATGAAACAGATTTAGGAAGTATTTATATGAAAAAAACTGAGATATGAAAAACTTACTTAGTGCAGAAAGTTCCAAACACCACAGTTTTTGAAATATAGAAATAGTCATCTCAGGTGGGAATAGAAAAGGAATACAGTCAGCCTAGTTATACTTACTGTATTACTATATTATATAGCTTATACAGCTATAAGCTATATTATATAGCTTAATATACTAGGTTAAATAATTATACAACCATCTCTTAGTATCCATGGGGGGATTGGTGCCAGTACTCCCACCCACACCCTCCACAGATAACAAAATGTGAGGGTGCTTAAGTCCCTTATCTAAAATGGCATAGAATTTACATATAACCTAAGCACCTCTTCCAGTACTTGAAATCATCTCTGGGTTACTTACAATACGTAATACAATGTCAATGCTGTGTAAACAGTCAACCAGCATGCTGCAGATTCACGTTTTTTTTTTTTTTTCCTGAATATTTCCTGTCAGCTTTTTGTTAAATCTGCAAATCTCTTGGATACGGAGGGCTGATTGTACTAGTTATTTATATTGATTTATAACTAGTTAGTTATATAAGAAAACCAATGGTCATCTCAGTTATACTGTAGAAACTGTCTTTTCCGACCTCAGATGTTTTACTTGCCTTTGTCTAATTGAGATCTAGTTTCTTTGTCTTCATTTAACCTCATCCTTCTCCAAGTCTGGTCACTGCCTCTTCCTCAGTTGATAGTAGGAGCTGTACATTGGAAATTGGAATTGGCAGGGTCAACCCCGTTATTCTCTAGCATTTCAGCTGCTGTCTGATCCACCTCTGGATCCCTGTTCCTTGTTCTTCAACCTAATTCTCTGCCACCCTCAAAGAAGTGTACTATTTCCACCCTGAAACACACTCTTCTCTTTCCCCCAACTTGAGCTACTCCTCCCCCTCCTCCAGAGTGTAATCCAATCCCAATGCTTATTCTTCCTAAACTGATGATCATAACCAAGAAAAACGTCTTTAAGTTTTTCAGAAGTTGTACTCAGAGTCTTGTGGTCAGTTTTATATATATAAAGAAAGGAACACTCTGTCTACTGAGACTAAAAAATGATATTTTTCTCTGGGAAAAAGCTCGTGAAAGCAGCAGCAAAAGGTAAAACAGTCAAGGAATAGAAAGAAAAGACTATTGGAAACCAGCTGTAGCAGGTGATAATGTGGGCAACAAATGATGGTTGTCATTGTGAGAAAGATAAATGATAATAGCTTAGAGTGGTAGGAGAGAGAGAAGCACGAAGATTCTTAGTCTTCATTCATTGTGCTTGAAAGCATAAGATATCTTTGTCTGATCTGTGTGGACAGAAGAGTAATTACAATGCAGTTCAAGAGCTGAAGAGGATTAGCCATCAACCAATTAGAAAATCTTATTACATTTCATGGTGTAATGTACCACAGTCACTTTTAACAATTTTGGTTTATGTTTTGGAACAAGAAGAGTTCCATCTTGGAGACCAGATAGAATCCCTCTGGAGTGGAACATTCTCAGGGACCTGATCAGCCAGGGCTGCCCCCTAAACCTGTAGCTGGTGGGCTGCACATCGTACACAGTGGCTGCGTTAACTTAACCTAGAACCAGATTGATCTGAGAAGCACTCATGTTACTTTTTCAAGGTAGACTATCATAGTCCTTGTTGATTTCCATCTTGTCTTCCTGTTCTTCTTTCCTTTCTGTTTTAACTCTGGTTGGTTGAGGGACTTGTTAATAAACAAGTAGCCTGGATGTTATATGCTTAAGTTTTACATTTTAAAGCTGCAGAATTTAAGATGTTAATGACTTTTAGTTTTCATTTTTCTTTATCCAAGCAAAGTGTGAATGTGTTTTTTGATGCTATATTTATGTATGTTACCTGGCTTTTTTTTTTTTTTTTTTTTTGGTAGTTGTACCTTCTTCAGCCTCTCCACAAAGGACTGTGGATCAGAGAAGTACAACCACAGCTCCCTCTGCTCCTGTAGTCTTAACACCAGTGGTCAATGGAGAATCCAATAACCTCACGCCATCTGTTCCTTATCCTGCTGCTGCTTTAGTTTCTCAGAATCAGAATGAAAATGAAGGCCACCTAAATCCAACTGAAAAACTCCAGTAAATAATTTCTACGCACATTGTTTACATAGATTTTAGTTGAATCATAGGGTCAAATTTGGGGTTTTTTGTTGAAAATTCTGGAAAAACTGAATTTAATATGATAAACATTCTTAAGTGATACAGTGGAAGAGTAAGTGTGTGTATTATACATGTGTTTTTGAGTTATCCTAGAGAAATGTAATTTCTGTGAGCTAATGTATTCCTGGGGTCTTCTCAGGTGGCACAGTGGTAGAGAATCAACCTGCCAGTGCAGGAGAGGCAAGAGATGCAGGTTTGATCCCTGGGTTGGGAAGACCTCCTGAAAGAGGGCATGGCAACCTGCTCCAGTATTCTTGCCTGGAAAATTCCGACAGAGGAGCCTGGTGGGCTACAGTCCATAGTGTCACAAAGAGTCAGACAAGACTGAGTGAGCGAGCCCAGCAGTACATACTATATTCCTATTTTACAAGTGAAGGGACTGCAGTTAAAAGAGCTGTGTATTTTAGCCCAGACTATGGAGTCAGATAGCCTTGAAGTTATATTTCACAAGGCTGTGTGACTGTGGACAAATAGTATCCTCACTAAGCCTTTTTCTTTGTCTGGCATAATATATTTGATCATAAAGGTGTTTTAAGTATTAAAAACTATTGGCATTATTCCTGGAATTCAGTAAGAACTCAACAACCTAATTATTATTAAATGTGACATACTTTATAGATCTCTATATATTGTAGACAAATTGAGAATCTTCTGTAAATGCTCAGTAATCCCTGTATATCGTATTTGCCTGAGAGGTACTATTTAAATGGAATATTTAGTACTTCACATTATTGATACTTATTAAGAAACCTAGGAATATCTTTGACATTAAGATTTAAGCTGTTAATGTTTGTACATGTTTAAAGTGAGCAGTTTAAGGAGAATTTCTTAATTTTTGTCTGTACATTTTTGCCTGTTCAGATATAAGGTGATGAGATTTTGAATAACCCGTACTTGAAATTAAATTCATTGTAGTCTCATACCCTGGGTATTTGACTGAGTTTAACATTTGTATGTGTTGGCTGCTACTGTATGGAAATAGTTTATTTTACTAAAATGGGTGTTAATTTGTATATATTTATTGTTTATCAGGAAGTTAAATGAAGTTCGAAAGAGGTTGAATGAACTAAGAGAATTAGTTCATTATTATGAGCAAACATCAGATATGATGACAGATGCTGTGAATGAAAACACAAAAGAAGAAGATACTGAAGAGTCGGAATATGATTCCGAGCATGAAAACTCTGAACCTGTTACTAACATTCGGTAAGAACTTTTTTTGCTTTTCTAACATATTCATTCTAACAGTACTTTTAATATAGAACAGAAAACCCTCAGTGGAGTACTTACTGTTTGCATTTTACTTAAGCTTTTCTCCTGTAAGTCTGCTGTTTGTTCAGGGTAATCTTAACTTGTCCTGTAAAGAAGAGCAAATAGGGATGTATTGAGTACAGAAGGTCAGTAAATTTGCTGTTTGTTACATCAAATATAAGTTAATTATAAGAAGTATGTAACTTCTAATTTTCCTGCATCTTTATTTTTTGGTGTAATTTTAATTTTTTTTGTTGTAATTTTTATTTAAGATATTTTTCTTCTTAAATTTCTGGATAGCTGAAGCTAGTGAAATGCAGGAGCCATTTATTTAAAAGATGAAATTAAATGGGGAAATAGCCAATGACGTTCATAGTTTGGAATTATTTTATTAGTAGTTCTAAAACTTTGATTTTTTAATATTACATGTATTTTTTTCCTTTAAGTAACTTGAGGTTGTTTTCCTTCCTTTCAGAAATCCACAAGTAGCTGCCACCTGGAATGAAGTAAATAGTAATTCTAATGCACAGTGTGTTTCTAACAATAGAGATGGGCGAGCTGTTAATTCTAACTGTGAAATTAACAACAGGTCTGCTGCCAACATAAGGGCTCTAAAAATGCCTCCTCCTTCAGGTATGATTGGCTCTATTCATAGACACTTGTACCATGTTCTTCGTAAGTGGATTTTCTTTCTTTAGAGCTCTTAAGTTCATTAAGTTACTGATTTCACTGATGCATATTTTCAGCAGATTGTCAATACAATAGAGAAGGAGAACAAGAGATGCCTGTCGCACAAGGTCAAGATGAGGAGGAGGAGGAGGAGGAGGAGGAGGAAGCAGAAGATGAGGCCCTCAGTGGAGCTTCACTGTCTAGTCACAGCAGCAGCCTGGTCATTGAGACTCCTGAAGATGCTGAATTTGAACATAAGATCCAGAAGCTTATGGCTGCAAAACTGAAACTTAGACACTTACAGAACCTTGTTGCCATGGTGCAGGTAAATACTGCTTTTTTTTTTAATCTGTCAAAAAAAGTACAGTCTTGTAAAAGGTGTGTATATGTTTGATGATAATTATGTGGGTATAAGTATACTAGTATATGTTTATTGAAGTCTAACTATATAGTGGTTTATATGCTTAGCACTTTACATGCCATATTACCAGAGATCAGCAAACTTTTCCTAAGGGTGAATTAGTAAATATTTTAGGCTTTGTGGGCCAAACAGTTTCTGTCACAATACCCAGTACAAAAGCAGCAAGAGACAGTAAACAAATGAGCATGGCTGTGTACCAGTTTAACTTTATTACAAAAACAAGTTTGTCTTCCTGCCAGAGATTCTAGTTCTGTATCATGTAGAACTCAATAACATCTCAATTAGGTGGGTATACATACAGATTAAAAATGTTAATTGACCACAGTTGTACTATTGTCAGAGCCAGAGTTGAGGCTTCTAGCTGAGATCTTAACTCACTTGATGTAGAAAAACCATATGTTGTCTGAGTTTTATTCAGTAAGACCAAATAAGTAAAAGTTGGACCTTTTAGTTGTAAATTTTAAAAAAGCCATTTGTATATATGAACATAAAATTACATAATTATTAATAGACTTCTAGACAGTGTATTTATTGACTGTTGTGGTCCAAAGTTATGACTAGCTATAAACCTTTTTAAAAATGACTGAACTTTTAAAAATCAATCCTTTTCATCTGTTACATATATAGTTCTATTGTTTTCTCAGCAACGTAATCACTGTATAGAAATATCCTTAAGAGTGTTTCTAAAGTATTCAAATTTATATGATTTTTAAAATCCAGAAATCTTCTGGTAAAATTAGTGATTTGTTTTCATTTAGGTTTGCTTAGCTTATGTTACGTCAAAAAAATGAAGTGTATATAACCACACTAATAAATGTATAGAAAAATTTTTTTTTGGCGAATAAAAAAATTCAAGTGTTATTTACAACCTCTCTTGAAATGCTTATTTTGAATTACTCAGCAGAAAGATGACTGTGTACTTTATTTTAAAATAAAGGAAACATTACTCGTAAACTCCCTCTGAACTTTAATAATCCCATTCTCCTTCACAGAGATTGCTGTACATTTAAATCAGTTTGCAGTTGTAACAAAAATTACATGAAAGTTTTGTTTTTTATTTCTTTGTGTTTATATAGATTGTATTATTTTACAACTTGCTTTTTTTCCTACTACACATGTCAGAGATTTCTTCATATCAGTGTGTTGTTTTTCAGCCGCTAACTCATGTCTAAATCTTTGCGACCCCATGAGCTGTAGCACGCCAGGTTTCTCCGACTACATATCAGTGTATATATACCTCTCTATATGATTACATAGATAAATAATGAAATATAAATAATACCTTATATGTTTATATATACATATACGTTGTTGTTGTTCGGTTGCTAAGTTGTGTCTGACTTTGCAATCCCATGGACTGCAGCGCACCAGACTCCCGTATCCTTTACTGTCTCCTGAAGTTTGTTCAAGTTCCTGTCCATTGAGTTGGTGATTCTGTCTAATCACCTCATCTTCTGCAGCTGCCTTCTTTTTTAACCTTCGGTCTTTCCCAACATAAGGATCATTTCCAGTGAGCCAGGTTTTTGCATCAGGTGACCAAAGTACTGGAGTTTCAGCTTCAACATCAGTCCTTCCAGTGAATATTCAGGGTTGATTTCCTTTAGGATTGATTGATTGGATCTTCTTGCAGGCCAAAGGACTGTCAAGAGTCTTCTCCAAGCACCGCAATTTGAAGTCATCAATTCTTCAGTGCTCAGCCTTCTTTATGATCCAACTCTCACATGTGTACATGACTAATGGAAAAACAATAGCTTTGACTATATGGACCTTTGTTGGCAAAGTGATGTCTCTGCTTTTTAATATGCTAAGTTTGTCATATCTTTCCTTCCAAGAAGCAAGCATCTTTTAATTTTGTGGCTGCAGTCACCATCTGCAGTGATTTTGGAGCCCAAGAAGACAAAATCTGTCACTGCTTCCACTTTTTCGCCTTCCATTCACCATGAAGTGATGAGACCAGATGCCATGATCTTAGTTTTTCTAATGTTGAGTTTCAAGCCTGGTTTTTCACTCTGCTCTTTCATTCTCATCAAGAGGCTCTTCAGTGTATCTTCACTTTCTGCCATTAGAGTGGTTTCATCTGCATATCTGAGCTTGTTATTTCTCCCAGCAGTCCTGATTCCAGCTTGGGAATAATAGATGAGAAATGATGAATAACTTGGTGGCTTATAGATGAGTCAGCTTAACTTCAGGTTTATGTTGAATGGAGCTCTTTTGACATGTATGGAAAAAAAAGAAAACTGCAACCCCAAAGGATTAAGGGGCCTTGTCCCGAGAGCTTTTTAAAAAATGATCCAGAACTCCCCAAGTTTTTATGTGTTTAAGGTTGATAAGTTTTATTTATTTTATTATGGGTAGTTTTCTTTTGCTTGTGCCTTTACTTGTATCCTTTTTCCCAAGGGACTCAGGAGAAGTTCTAAACAGTTATATAGTTATCATGATTGTATAAAACTATCATTATTCCTGATTAGATTAAGTGAGACAACTTATATGCTCTGTAAAACCTTATAATGTCTTTTAAGTCTCCACTTGTCCATCTGATGTATCTTAGTCTGTAAAACAAGGTGTTAGTGCCCTCCAAGAGTAGAGTCTCTGTTTCCTGTCCTGTGGAAGTTCTATAATCAAACCCTAGTGGCCTTCAAAGTCAGATTCCGTAGGGTTCCCAGTCCCTTTGCCAGATCCCTAGGCTGGGGAGACTGATGGGCGGCCTAGAACCTTCACAATAGTGCGAGAGCTTCTTTGGTATTATTGTTCTCCAGCTTGTGGGTCGCCTACCCACTGGGTATAGGATTTGATTTTATTATGATTGCAACCCTCCTACTATCTCATTGCGGCTTCTCCTTTGTCCTTGTATGTGGAGTATCTTTTTTTGGTGGGTTCCAATGGCCACCTGTCGATGGTGGTACAGCAGCTAGTTGCGATTTTGGTGCTCTCTCAGGAGAAGATGAGCACTCGTCCTTCTGCACTGCCATCTTGAACCAGTCTCTTGTAATACAACATGTGTTACATCAGTAATTCTCTAGTCAGTTACTTTTAGTGTTGGAGTTTATATCAAGTGTTCAGACACCCTCATGTAACAATCTGAAACTTAAGGGTATTTTTTTTTTCTCATACTTTGGTTTTTCCATTTCTTATTGTGTGAAAATGCCTCATGGTCCATCTTCGGTATCTTTGGGTTGCAACTCAGTTTCTTTTTAAGCTTACCATTTTAGTAATGTATTAGCTTAGCTTTTAGATCTATGAGAAGATCAGAGTAACACCATGTCTAGAAGCTTAAAATGGATTAGACAGGTTTGCAATCTAGTCAGCTTCAACTCTAAGATTTTACTAGAATTCTATATCCAGCAGTTAAAGTTTCAGTTGATATCTGCAGAGAAAGCGTGTATAAAGTGTACAGCATTAAATATTTTTAAGAAAATGTGACAGATGACCTCCAGTCTTAACAGTTTAATAAGTACATTGATTTTAACAGAAGATGTGGACCCACTGTTAGGAAGATAAGTAATTTGTTGTTGTTTTTGTCTTTCCAGTGACACATTTGAGTTGGTACATTCTCATTAGCTTTTCTTTTGGGAGCCATTGGTACTTGTTTCACAAACTAAATACCAAAGTGAGGAAATGGAAAACTAACTGAGCAAGTGATACTAGACATAAATTATTAAATTGTTGATATAAAAATTACATCTGAAGAAAAATCTCATATCAAGAGGTCCCAGCTTCAGTGATACAGTTTTTATCTTTTTCATATAAGCTGTTTTTTGATAGTTCATAATCTGGTCAAGGAAGGAAAAGTCAAACTAGTATTTGCCATTACTGGGTAATTGGCAGCTCAAATTATTAATGTACAGTTTTAGTTTTAGTACTTTATTTCCTGTCATTGGTAGATGAACTTCATTATTCTCTAAAAATCATATGCTGTCCCTACTGCTTTCAATTTTATGTGAATTTTACAACCAAGTCATACTTACTAGGGTATGAATTGGATAATGTCTTTACATATCAAGATCATTTTAATATAATGATGCTATTTTAGGATGATGATGCAGCCGATCAAGGAGTTACCTCTGTGGAGGATTTCTTTCCAGCAGAAGACACCAAACAAAATGCAAATAACACTAGAGGAAATACCAATAAAACACAGAAAGATGCTGGAGTAAATGAAAAGGCAAGGTATGTTAAGCTTCTGACTTTCATGTCATAAAATTTTAGAAAGTCTCCATAGGTACTCTACTACATCGTGTTTAATGCTGTTATCAGATTTACTGGAGTCCACAAATGTAATGTCAATTTAATTATAGAGAGAAATTTTATGAGGCTAAACTACAGCAGCAGCAGAGAGAACTCAAACAATTGCAGGAAGAAAGAAAGAAACTGATTGAGATTCAAGAGAAAATTCAAGAATTGCAAAAGGCATGTCCTAACCTACAGGTAATTAGGAAATTTCTTTGTTTGTCTGAAGAAAGATGTTTAAAACCTTAATGTCAATTGAAAGTACTCCTTGTCTTTTCTAGTACTGATATGATAGATTTATAAGTCTTTTATGATTAAAGAAATGGATGGACAAATGAAATGGGTTAGGGATGTACCTTTATACTGTGAAAGATAGCACGTAGGAATTAACTCTGATTATCTACATTCTTTCACTTGTTGGGCTGCCTGGCTATTGATTCAGAAAATGTGTGTTCATAACTATTTATTATATTATATTGAGATATTTTGGTTTGAACTTTGCAGTTAAGGGAAAAGCATTTCCATTTCTTCCTGGTCTAAAATTACATGGTAGAGCTGTTAAGCTACCATGAGTTTTTTTTTTAATAAAATATTTTATTTGTAGTTTGAATATTATATGTATATATGCTTATCAAATAGTACCCCACGCATGGGTGTTTGAGATTGAGCAAAGAACGTACAATCTTTGTCCATGTCACATAATCAGGAGTAGGGTTAACATGGGAGGGAACTATCTGTTCTTTTTGAGGTTTTTCCTATACTTTATTGTTATGAATAGCTTTATTTATGAGTCAGGTTTTGTTTTCAAAGAAAAGGAAATGTATCAAGTGATATTTCTAATATAACTGTTTTCTAGATGTTTGTCTTTCATTCTTTGTCTAATTCTTTTTTCTTGTTCCCAATCTATATACCCGAGGAATATATGCCAGAGTTGGGTTCAGTATATGACATTTTCTACAGTAATATTTTATCCCTCATGTCCTGTTCTGGAGGGTTGGCAATACTGATCATCTTTACCCTGCATTTTCATCTTGTTTTCTTATGTTAGGTTTTCTTTGAATCATGATGGCAATTGAGGTGTGGCAATAACAAACTAAATATGGTACCAAAGCCCTAGAGAAGTGGTGAAATAATTACTTTTATGAAATTAACAATTACTTTAATTCTTCATAATAGTTTTTATTAATTCTTTTTTAGCTGTCAGCTGCTAGTGTGGGTAATTGTCCCACAAAAACACATATGCCAGCTGTTACTTCATCCCCAACCGTTAATGAAAATGAAGCCAGTACAAGCAAATCTGGTTTTGAGCCTCATGATTCTTCAGTGGTAGATAATGAGGTATTGTATACTGCACCTTGTCTTAAGTCATGTCTTAAGGAAGAAAACTGAGTATCTGTGAAACATGTTTTTAAATGTAGCCTATTATGTGCCTTTAAGTTGTGGGAAGAAATACTTTTTTCCAAAAAGTAATTAAGTTGAGATACTTCTAAGTATCTTTAGTCTTGCCCTTTATTAACAGATATTTGGCAGAATTGTATGTAAGAAATAGTTACAGTAAGTAGTATTCATTTCAATTAGGAAAACTTTTCCTTTGGCATTTTATTTATATGTGATTTATGGAAAACATAACAATTTTCTGTCAATAGTTGATGAAGTTAATATGTGCATGTTCAGTCGCTCAGTCATGTCTGACTCTTGCAGCCCCAAGGACTGTGGCCCAGGTTCCTCTGTCCATGGGCTTTCCCAGACATGAATACTGGAGTGTGTTGCCGTTTCCTCCTCCAGGGGATCTTCCTGACCCAGAGATGGAACCCTTGTCTTTCATATCTCCTGACTGTATTCATTAAGAATTAATGGTTGCCTAATTTTTTCTACTTTATTACTAAAGTAGCGTTTTGACCTTCATGGGTGTCTCAGTGTAAAAAGGATAGAGTGAGGATAGAAATTTTTGTTGGTATTAGCAATAGTATTAACCTGTTTTTCTTTAAGGCTGAAACAAATCCAATATTTACAGTAACTTGACTGTAAGTTTTGAAATAACAGGTATGGTCAGATATGCGAAGACATGAAATGTTAAGGGAGGAGCTACGACAGAGAAGAAAGCAGCTGGAAGCTCTGATGGCTGAACATCAGAGGCGGCAAGGTCTGGCCGAAACTGCATCTCCAGTGGCTGTTTCATTGAGAAGTGATGCATCTGAGAACCTTTGTACACCTCAGCAAAGCAGAACAGAAAAGTAAGAGAGGTGTTTAAATCAGTTTAAAAAATACCACCTATTTAACACTTGTAGGATTGGCAGCCTCATTTGCCCTCTGCATCATAGTACAAGTCTGCTGTTGCAGTGAGGCTTGGGTGTTAAGCATCACCTTTGTGACTCAATCCAGCTACTTTCTGTTGTAACTTCTCATAGCATCACCTTTCTCTCTTTTTAAAATTTTTAAAAAAATTACTAAGACACTTGACCAAACTGATAGGGATTTTCTTGAGGGTTTTGATCTAGAAAACTATCACTCAAAAAGTTGAGGGAGGTTTACTTTAGGAATGAGTCCCAGGGGATATGATTACGAGTTTAATTTATTTGAAGAATTGTTTTGTGGAAGTCAGAGTAAACATTTTATATTACAGCAGTTGGAGAGTAACAGCCATCACATAGTTAATTATGCCTAAATGAAGTTTTATATATATATATACCCATGTATCCATATACATGTAGATAGATATATATAATTTTTTTTGGCAGGGGGTTACAGAGTTTGTTTCCTAGTAGGAGGTGAAGTAGCTCATCTCCAGAATGATCTGTATTTTGTCTCAATCTCCAGAACAATGGCAACTTGGGGAGGTTCTACCCAGTGTGCCCTGGATGAAGAAGGAGATGAAGATGGTTACCTTTCTGAAGGAATTGTACGGACAGATGAAGAGGAGGAAGAGGAGGAGCAAGATGCCAGTTCCAATGATAACTTTCATATGTATCCTCCACACAGTGCAAATCGTAACTCTTACAATGTAAAGGAAACTAAAACTAGGTTAGTTTCAGTGTTTTAATTTTTTGCTTGATTTTTAAAGAGTCTCCCGTCTTTCTGACACCAAGCAGTTCTTCAGTTATCTGAACCAAGTGCATGTTCCACAATATAATTCAATCCCAACACTAACTACCTGGAGTTGACCAGACTCCACAGGTTGGAAGGCTCAGTCCTAAGAAGAGTGCCTTCACTTTAGATGCAACTTTAAAGTCTTGAGTCTTCAGAGCACCCACACTTCTGTCTGACTTGGCTACAGATTTGGGGGTTTCCATAGCTCCTTTTGCCTTGCTGACAAAGGTCCGTATAGTCAAAGCTATGGTTTTTCCAGTAGTCAATGTATGGATATGAGAGTTGGACCATAAAGAAGGCTGAGCACCAAAGAACTGACCCTTGAACTGTGGTGCCGGGAAGGCTCTTGAGAGTCCCTTGCGCAGGAAGGAGATCAAACCAGTCAATCCTAAAGGAAATCAACCCTGAATATTCATTGGTAGGACCGATGCTGAAGCTTCAATATTCTGGCCATCTGATGCTAGGACCTGACTCCTTGGAAAAGACCGTGATGCTGGAAAAGATTGAAGGTGGGAGGAGAAGCGGGTGACAGAGGATGAGGTGGTTGGATGGCTTCACTGACTCAATGGACATGAGTTTGAGCAAACTCAGGGAGATAGTGATGGACAGAGAAGTCTGGTGTGTGCATTTAGGACATGACTTAGTGACTGAACAACAGCAACAGACTCTTTCATGTTCCATAATTTGCTGAAACAGCTCATAGAGCCCTGGAAGGTACTTACATTTACTGACTTACGAAAGATATTACTCAGAGAAAGAAACGTGTAAAGCATGGGTGGGTTGGGAAGGAGCAAAGAGCTTCTATGCCCTATCTGGGCACATCAGCCTCCTAGGACTTCACTGTGTTCAACCCAGAAGCTGTCCTCACCATGCTGTTTAGGAATTTTTATGGTGATTTCTTTACATAGGCAGAATTGATTGAGTCATTGGCGATTAAGCTCAGTCTCCCTCCCTAAAAGTTTGGGGAATGAGGCTGAAAGTTCCAGCCCAACATCTGGTTAATTTTTCTGGTGACCAGTCCTCATCATGAAGCTAACTAGGGTTTGCCAAAAGGAGCACATTATAAATAACAGAAGGCAGTCATCACTCAGGAGATAGTCAGGAGTTAGGAGCTGTGTGCTGGGAACGTGGGACAAAGACCACGTAGGGTATTTACTTTATCACAAGAGTGCTGTTGTCAAGGTAGATTCCAGCTCAGTAGGAGGAGGGTTGATTATCTTTGATCTTCACTCTTGTTTTGGGGAATTAAGCAAAAATAAAAATCATAAATAGTAAAAAGATGTGTCAACAAAGATATCTACTGCATTGTTATTTATAACCGAAAAACATTTCATGTATAAAAAGATGGTTAAGTAGTTGCACTTGATGGGATGTTGTGTGGCTAAGCTTTAAAGACATGAAGAGTGGAAAAATGCTTGTGATACAGTATCCATAATAACTTTTCATTTTGAAGAATACAGAATTATATGGACTTTTCTCTGTAAAACATAAGTGAAAAAAGACTGAAAAGGAATGCAAAGTGATACGGTACAAGACTAGAAATCCAGAATTTTTCTCTATTTTACATACATTTTAAGTCCAGTGAACTTAAAAATAGACTACAGGCATATGGAACAAGCAGGGTATCAAGGTTTTTTGCCAGATTTAAAATTACATAATTTTAAATTATGTAATTTAAATTTAATTTAAATACATAAATAAAATAAATAAAATTAAATTTGAATTATGTAATTAAAATGACATAATTACATAAAATGACCTGATGCTTTAAATCTTGTGTTAGGTGGAAGAACAATCGCCCTTTTTCAGCAGATGGAAATTATCGTCCTTTAGCCAAGACAAGACAACAGAATATCAGCATGCAGCGTCAGGAAAACCTTCGCTGGGTGTCCGAACTCTCTTACGTAGAAGAGAAAGAACAATGGCAAGAGCAAATTAATCAGCTAAAGAAACAACTCGATTTCAGTGTCAATATTTGTCAGACTTTAATGCAAGACCAGCAGGTAAAGTTTACTCTGCAAGTAAATTTTTTTGATCTTATTTTTGAAGCAGTACATTTATCTCAAGTCATTGGTAACTGTTATGGAAAATTTTTTCTTTCCACAGACTCTGTCTTGTCTGCTACAAACTCTTCTCACGAGTCCTTACAGTGTTATGCCCAGCAGTGTTGCATCCCCTCAAGTGCACCTTATAATGCACCAGCTGAACCAGTGCTATACCCAGCTAACGTGGCAACAGAATAATGTGCAGAGGTAATTTGTTCCTTAGAAGTAGTGAGGATGTATACTCAGTGCCAAAACTCAGTTGTAGCACTGGTTTTACAGTGTAAAAGCAAGGGTTTTATGGTTACCTTCCGAGAGAGAAAGGCTGAACCAAATTGCATTTTTGAATTTTCTCTGATTCCTGAGAATTTTATAAGCAGTGATTTTGCCTAATGTTTTCTTTTAATTCTGTGGACCTGACTTAAAAAAAAATAGCTATGGTTTTCAACTTTACACTTAACCTTAGGTGAAAGTATTTGTTGTCATTATGCCTATCTGATAGACGTGCTAAGTGTAGTTCTTGTTCCAAAGGCTAAGTTATTAACTGTGCAGCACAAGCAAATATTTGTTGTAGTAAACATCAGAGCAGCCAGTTTATTCCACATACTGGAAGTTTGTTTTGTTTTTAATTACTGTTATTTAACATTGTAAACTCTTTATTTGTTTTTTTATTTTGGCTGGGTTGGGTCTTCATTGCTGTGTGGGTTTCTTCTCTAGTTGCAGTGACCGTGGGCTACTCTGTAGTTGGCACAGGCTTCTTATTGCAGTGGCTTCTCCTGTTGCGGAGCATGGGCTCTAGGGCACCCAGGCTTGAGTAGCTGCGGTTCTCAGGCTCTCGAGCACAGGCTCAGTAGTTGTGGCACATGGGCTTAGTAACTCCGTGGTATGTGGGATCTTCGCAGACTAGGGATTGAACTCATGTCTCCTGCATTGGTAGGCGGATTCTTTACCACTGAGCCACCAGAGAACCCTGTGTTCCACATACTGTTGAATCATTTATATATATATATATATATATATATATATACACACACACACACACACACGTATACATATATACACACACACACACTTTCTGGATGTACTTGACATAGATGGCAATATAACTAATCTTTAAACTACTGACTCCTTCAATTTTTATAGGTTGAAACAAATGCTCAGTGAACTCATGCGCCAACAAAATCAGCATCCAGAAAAACCTGCAAGCAAGGAAGGAGGCAGTGGTGCATCACACCCTCCTTCTCCCAGTTTATTTTGTCCTTTCAACTTTCCAGCTCAGCCTGTAAATCTGTTTAACCTACCGGGCTTTACTAATTTTTCGTCATTTGCACCAAGTAAGTGGCCAAAAACTTAAAGAAAAATAAGTAAATGTAGAGTCCTTGAGACTAACATTTGTCTAATACGTGGATTTTTATCAGTCACTTTTGGAATGGTAGGAAATGTTTGCAAAGAAAAATATAAATTCTTTTCTACTTTAATTCTTTATAGTGAATGTTTAAATTGAATATGGTTGCTAATGAAACCAAATAAGTTATGAAATGTTTGCTTAGTCTTACATCTTTGAATTATTCCACAACTGTTTATCAAGGAGAAAGAAATTAACCTGTCTACTGACTGCTGTACATCAGGCATTCTGTAAGATATTAGGAGAGGAGAGGTGCATAAGACAGCACCCTTCTAGAGGAGTTTCATGTCTTTGTAGGGAGATAATACCTCTAGACTAAGGGTGACTATTTGGTTCAGGCTCATATTTACTTTTATTTAGTTCAGACTTTTATTCAGACTTTTCTCCACCTATCATGTGCCATACAGTATATAAATAAAAATGGCTGGAATTCAAAGATGAGAAAGCTGATGCTTTAAGGATTTTAAGAGTCTAGTGGAGAAGCTAAAAGTGTCAATAAATGCTTGGTGTTTTGTCATGGGTGCTGTAGGAGTGGTGCAGGTGAGATTGAATAGCCTGCTTTTTGCGGGGACAGGATTGTCGGCAAATCTGTTTTTTCCTACAGAAAGCGATAGTAAAGCTAAAGAACCAATAGAACTTTTTTCCAGGGAGATTAGAAGGGAAAGGGCTTTCTGATCAATGGAACCACTTAAGAGTTGCAAAGCAGTCGTAAAGTGTGGCTAGTGTTTCAGGCCACGGCAGGGGCAGAGTAGTCCATGTGCTGGAACACAGCAGAGGCCCTTGTGCTGGGCAAAGAAGCTTGGACTTTCCGTTGCTTACTAGAGGGGCCACTGGCGGACTTTGGGCAGAGGAATGCATGAAATTTGTATTTTAGAATGATGACACTAGTCATTGTGTTGATTGAGATTGGAGGGACAGAGCTGAGAGTATAGATGGTGAACAAAAGGCTATTGCAGTAATAGCAGGAAGGGGACGATAGTTTGACCTAAGGCATTGACGGTAGTGGTAAAGAAAAAGGAGTAATTTTAAAGATGTTCTGGAGAGAGAGTGATCAGTTAGGTGAGTCGTGAAGAGAGAGGAGCTGAAGGTGTTTGCCAGAGAATATACAAAGAGATAAAGGGTTGGGAGGGTTTTGTAAATATAAATATCCATATATCACAGTGTATTTTCTTAATGGGATTGTAAAAGTAATGGTGTTAAACAGTTTAACAAGGTTTTTAGTTTTTGAGTGTGGGTTAATACTGGCAGTAAACTTTTTTTGACTAGGCTGTTTAAGTAGCAAATAATATAGGCAATTACACATACTGTTCCTTTTTGTCATAATATGCCTTCTACCTATGGCAGCTCTGTTCAGAGACTGTTCATTCTTCATCAGCTAATTCAGTTTCCTGAAACCTTGTTCCCCTTCTCCCCCAAGTTGTTAGTGGCCCTTTTGCAAATACCTCTGACGCAGCACTGTATATTAAAGTATGTGATTATATTTTACTTCCCAGTTAGACTGGAAAGAACCTGAGCTTTGGAGTCATGCAGACCTGAGATCTAACCTTCGCTTTCATTTACTAGGCATTTGATCTCTAAGCCTTTTTTCTCACTAGTACAATAAATATAGTACCTATTTCACAGCATTGTTTTGAGCATTGAAAGAAGTAACACATAACACACCTACGGTAGAGTCTAATGCACCTGCAGTAGAGTCATGCTTACTTTGATAAATATCATGTATTATATTTTCTAACTTTTAACTCTTAAGGAGGTGGGGATCGATATTTATCTTTGAATCACCAGTGCTGAAAACATAGTAGGACTGAGCTATAAAACAGTGATTAAATAAATGAGTGATGTTGTTTAGTTGCTAAATCATGTCCAGCTCTTTTGCAACCCCATGGATTGTAGCCCACCAGGCTCCTCTGTCCATGGGATTTCCCAGGCAAGAACACTGGAGTTGGCTGCCATGTCCTTCTCTAGGGGAACTTCCTGACCCAGGGATCAAACCTTTATCTCCTGCATTGATAGGTGGATTCTTTACCACTGAACCACGCTGTTACTTTATTTTAATTAGTTTTTGTTTTGGTGGATTGGAACGGCACATTTAATTAAAACTGTCTTTCAATTTTGTTTTAAGGCCAAAGGTGCTTCTGTATCTTACCCATTGTTTTTATTTACTAGGTATGAATTTCAGCCCTTTATTTCCTTCTAATTTTGGAGACTTTTCTCAAAATATTTCTACACCCACTGAACAGCAGCAACCGTTAGCCCAGAATCCTTCAGGGAAAACAGAATACATGGCTTTTCCAAAACCTTTTGAAAGTAGTTCTTCTATTGGAGCAGAAAAACAAAGGTACTTTATTTTAAACATAATCCATTATTTGCTTAAGCGTCACTTGGTGATTATATGTATTACATGTCATTTGAAAATGTAATTAGGGAGGATGTTTGTGATTGGCTTGAGAGTGTTGAGAATGAAGCTCTGACTTCTTACAGAGGTCTCTCAGGCATACACCTGCTGCTAATGCTGGTTCAGGAACAGTTCAGAGTTTTGATCAGTGTCCTGTGAGATTCAGTTTGCAACTGTAAGACTGATGGGGAGCACGTGTAAATCCATGGCTGATTCATGTCAATGTATGGCAAAAACCACTACAATATTGTAAAGTAATTAGCCTCCAACTAATAAAAATAATTGGGGAAAAGAAAAAAAAAGAAAGTGTAAGATCTAACCTATAGAGTGTCTTTGGCCTTGATTTCGTATCTTTCTTTAAGATTATAAACAGTTCACTGTTCATTGGTTTAGAACTGGAAACTAACATTAACTACTGGGGGGTGGTTTTTATAAAGTGCTGACTTGTTTGATTCATAGCCCCTGATTAGAGTATGTGCCCAGAGCACATCCAAATGTAGTGTTGAGTACTATTAGATTGTAAAAACAAATTTTGCCAAAAAAGTTTTAGTGATACATGTTATCAGTTATAGTCAAGATTTTCTTTGTTTCTTACACATTTACTATTTTTCAATATGATATTCTTCCCAGTTATAATTCTGACTCAAATAGTGTGAAAGACTTATTGGCCCAAGTTAATCATTCTCTAAGCATTTTTATGGCTCAGTAAATAATATTTTTAGTGATTGTTTTAATCCAGAAAATGATTTTGATAGCCAGCTTGTAAAAATATTTAACTTTTTTATTGTTATTTCCTTCAGAAAAACTTTAAAAGGATGAAAAATTAAAGATTCATTGAGCCTAATACTTGTTCTGTCAGAAATATCTATATGATTTTGTCTTTCCTGTTCCTTTATAAATATATGTCACATTACTTTCCTTTTAGTTACGTGTTGGGGCATGTCTCAAGCGCTTAGCATTTTGATAGTTTTTAAATCATAAACTTTTTTTTTAACATAATTAACAACAAATTCTTAGAATTCAACTTCATGTTTGTCTTGAGGAATCCTGTGATAAACAGCCCTGAACTTGTTGATACCTTTTCTTAGCTGTACTAACCACTTTTTCTTATTAAGTCTCATTTTATTCTGTGAAAGTATCCTATTGTCAGAACCTGAGACAGTGTTCAGTGCTCAGTTGCCATTCAAAAATGGTTCAAGCAATGGACTTTTATTCAAAACTTTAGCCTTCCTGTTGAAAGGTCCCTACTTCAGTATTAACTATATTTTATATATAATTGGTAGTTAAAAATAAAGGATGGATCTGAATGTTACTATTTTAAATATTTGACCACTTCAGAAACATTGTGGTCTTGAGCTGAGATCAGAAAACTTTTCCTATAAAGGCCTGGCTAGTAAATATTGCAGACCATAGAGATAACCATTTGTCTATGCCATTTTTGCACAGAAGCATTCATAAACATAAACAGTTATGTAAGCATATGAATTGTTGTGTTCCAATAACATTTGATGTATGATCAGTGAAATTTGAATTTTATATGATTTTCATGTGTCACAAGCTATTTTTCTCTTTTTTTCCCCCCAACCTTTTAAGAATATAAAGATCATTCTTAGCTCTCAGGCCATATAAAAACAGCAAGCTGAATTTGGCATGTAAACTGTAGGTCTGCTAATCTTTATTTTGAGTTACTCCCTGTAGATCAGTGTCTCCTAAATTATATTCTTAGGAACAGTTGTCCATGTCAGGTTCTGTAATAAAAAGTTTTGTACATGCTGTTCACTGTGTTCCCTTCTAAGACATTTGTAAAAGGACATTGGCATATTAAAAGTTCTGAGAAGTGCCTGTTTAACTTTGTTTTGCCCATTTTTTCCCCACACTTAGATAACCAGTGAATTCCTGTTAACATATTAAAGGATGTTTAGTAGATAAAATTTGGAAAGTGACACTAGACTAATAGAGCTAAACAAGGTTTAATGTGCAGAGAAATAAATTACTAGTTACATGGCCAGTTGTCTTCACCAAATTTTGGTTATATTTGGACTGCTGTAGGTGACACAGATCCATGTATGTTTCCAACTATGGTTCTTTTTAAGTTGTTTCTGTGTTGTTTTTACCTTTTATGTCCCATCCTCCCTTGATTTTTCTTTCCCACTCTTTTCCATCTTGAATGTTGAATCTTTAGTTTGGAACTTTCACTAGTGAAAATGGTTTAGTGAGAAAGGTCCAAAATTAAGTTTTAAAGTAATTTAGTAAATTAGTCTGTGTAATATGTTCATATTTACTGTGTATTTGGTGGGAATGTTTTTATAGCCTGTTGACAATTTTTATTTATCTGACTCTACTAGTAGACTATAAATTAAGTTTATCTGGAATTTTCCATAGACATAGAAATGTATTATTGTAATATATAAAAACTTATTTTCATTGGTAAGGAATCAAAAACAGCCTGAAGAGGAGGTGGAGAACAGTAGGACACCATGGTTTTATGACCAAGAGGGTGAAGGAGAAAAGCCATTTCTCAAGACTGGATTTGCAGTGTCTGTAGAGAAAACAACAAACAGTAATTGCAAAAATCAACTAGATACCAGTAGGAGAAGACGCCAGGTTGATGAAGTGTCCTTAGAAAGCTTTAACAGTATGCTTGACCCAGTAGATCCAACAACAGTAACTAAAACATTCAAGTCAAGAAAAACATCTGCACAGGCCAGCCTGGCATCTAAAGATAAAACTCCCAAATCAAAGAGTAAGAAGAGGCATTCTACTCAACCGAAAAGCAGAGTGAAAAATATTGGTAAGTACTGAAATTAGTTGACGGTTGATAAGCTTAACCATTGGTAACCTTACTCTCACTGTTGTAAATAATTGCAGTGTAGCTAGATGTGTAGGTGCTATTTAGACCCACTTGAACAAAGTCATTTTTTAGTTACCTTTGAACATTTTAAACAAAATGTATCAAGTAGGATTTAATGTTGTAGATATTTTAAAACATGGCATTTATTCTTTTTAGTGCCTGGTTAAAACTTCTTATGTTTCCTATGTATGGTGGTTCCTGTGAGCTTGGAAGTTTTTAATATTCTATAGTTTAATTTTACATGTAACACTTTATTCATGACTTCTGGCTAGATCTGTGGTGGATTCATTTAAAGAAATGTGACCCTCTAACTACATTGCAGTCTTTGAATATCATGTAGATGAAATCACTTTTGGAATAAGTTTGCTCTTAATCCTTCAGGAACTGAACCTTAGCTATTACGATAAAACATTAACTCATATTTTATTGAAGCTTATCATTGAATATCACATTGAAGTTCTCTTTATAGTGTTCACTGCATGCCACTGTTTATGATTTTTGAAGAATTTACTGATGTCCAGTGCTAGGTTAAAAATACATTTATTAGCTAAAATCTGAAATATTATAGCTAAACGATGCTCCTTCCAGTTTGCAAGGGACACTTTTTGACTGTGGCCTTGAAAGGTTGTTGTGTGTTCAAGGATATATATAGTATTTGGTGCTTGAGAACAAAATATTCTAGGCTTATAATCAGAAAAGTTTGAAAACTGACTGTACCCACTGACTCCCTCTCTTGGAAGCTACAAAACATATAAGCGTAGTAGGAGATCCAACCAGTCCATCCTAAAGGAAATCAGTCCTGAATATTCATTGGAAGGACTGATGCTGAAGCTGAAATTCCAATACTTTGGCCACCTGATGTGAAGAACTGACACATTTGAAAAGACCCTGATCCTGGGAAAGATTAAGGGCAGGAGGAGAAGGGGACGACAGAGGATGAGATGGTTGGATGGCATCACCAAATCAATGAACATCAGTTTCGGTGAACTCCGGGAGTTGGTGATAGACAGGGAGGCCTGGCGTGCTGTCATGGGGTCACAAAGAGTCAGACACGACTATGCGACTGAACTGAACTGAAGGGTCCCGGGGCACTCTGTAGTTAAAAATCCACTTGTGAACTTTGGCAGCATTTGTCTCAAGCATTTTTGGGTAATGGAACCCTTGAAAAATCTGATGAAAACTATGAACATGAAAAAGAATACATGTATATATTTTTTTCCCATTCCAATACTTCGTGTATCCTAAAGTCCTGGACTCTTAACCTCTACTGTCATGTAGAGAGTATGATTTGATGGTTAAACAAATGGATTTGAACAGGGGCAGAATTTTTCTCAGCATACACATTATCATCCTTGAAATAATTTTTCAGTTGTGTAGGTTTGAGAGGAGCTGGTCACTTAGCAGATTAGTTAGTGATCTGAAACCAAATGAATGAAAATACATTTGTGCCTTCTCCATGGTCACTCTTGGTGCCACTAGAGAGCATTTGAGTAGATAGTGATCACTTATCGAGAGACTGTCTGGGTAACTGAACATCATATTAAAGTCTAATACCTGCCCCAGCAAAGTGCTTTTTTCTCTTGTGAATAAAAGGAGGGAAACTTAACATTTGTTATCCCAGCATTCTCTCTTTCAACTAATTTGTGCGTACTAGGACAGTGCTTCTTTTTTTTTTTTCAGTGGGTTTTGTCATACATTGATATGAATCAGCCATAGAGTTACACATATTTCCCATCCCGATCCCCTCTCCCACCTCCCTCTCCACCTGATTCCTCTGGGTCTTCCCAGTGCTGCTTAAACGTTAACATTTCATACAGATCTTCTTGGGAATTTTGTTTAGTGTCAAGAGTCTGATTCAGTCAGTCCCAGGAGGGATCTGACAGTCTTCATTTCTAACACGCTCCCCAGGGTTGTTGACAGTATTGACGTTGTAGTCTGTGGACTACAGTTTCAGTAACAGGGTCTTAGAGACTCTGAACCAACATTTGGCCATGGCTACCTTAACCTAGAAATCCTAGAAATACAAATATTTGTATTTTTGAAATTTGTTTATTTTGAAGAATTATGGTTCCAGATACACAAGTCAACTTTTTTTTTTTTACCTTTAGGCAAAGATGGACATTCTAATCTATTTGCTGTCACATTTAAGTATAAAAATATTTGCTCAAAACACAAACATTTGTCAAAGAGGCATTTAAGACCATCTGTCAGTGAGAGTTCCCCTTTAAGGCTCGCACACAAAGATAAAAGACCTAGTAGGAGAACCAAATTAATATATGCAGAGTTAAAATAATATGTAGCAAAATCAGATGACCTAAATCCTTGCTGTTTAGAATGTGAACCATGACAGGCGTAATTTGTATCATCTTGGGGCTTATTAGAATTGGAGACTCTTGGGCCCCACCTTACACCAACATGACTTTTTAGTACACGTGTTAGCAAGATTCCAGGTGTTTTAATATGCACATGTGCATATTAGAGACTGAGGTGCTGAGCCAAACCGCTCGTTTATGCTTCTGTTCTCTGTGGGGTAGGAGCAGCCATGACTTCTTAGAAAAGAGCATGTTTACTTTGTCTTAAAGGAAGTAGGGATGGAGGTCGATAAGAGGGAAGATTGAAAAGCATTCCAAATTGTAGTAACAATAAGAAAAGTAGTATAGAGTCAGGATGAAGCAAGAAGAGAGTTTGAGAGAACTGTGGAAAGAAATAGGATATGGCAAATAGACCAGTACGGTGGGAGTTAAGTTGCTATTTTGTGAGATAAAGCATGGACATATATACTGTCTCGTATGAACTGTTAATCTGTTTTTTTGCACATGTTAACAGTCTTTCAGAGTTAGTATGCTAAAACTTCGTTTAACTTTGTTTCCCATGATGGTAGTGTACCAATGGTGATAATCTTTAGAAGGTCTTTATATATGAAGATATGTATTATTGAATGCAAAGTAAGATTTTACAAATTGTGTGCTAATCATTTTTCAAACTTCAGTTCAAATTCAGACTTTATGAGTTTAGCATAATTTCTTCGCATTACTGGATGAGTACTTGAGTTATCAGACATAAAACTTGGTTATCAGACCGATAATTTGGCTCTACGCTACCAGGCCTGTTTCCTCTTTGATGTTATTAGAGGAGTAGAAGCACATAGTTGAGATGGTCCTTGTTCTTTTGGGAAATTGGTTGGGACTGTTTGTGTAATGACTTTGGGGTTCTACCCAGCCCTGAATCTTTCCATTTCTTCCTTTCCCCGCTCTTTGTGCTCGGTAATGAAGACTGAGGTTAAATAAATGTCCAGCATCAGGCAAGACAAGTCCTGACAGATATGGCCCTCTTTAGATCCAAAGAGTTTATTTCTCACAAAGTCAGGGAAAGGAAGGGTAGCCAAAAGTGCCTGCTCCCTGAGTCCCTTATTCCACCACAAGGGTGACCCCGAGTCGACAGTCGCATCATGACTGGTGGGACAGCCTGTGGCTTGGGGGCCAGTGCTGGGCTGTAGCCAAGCTGCAGCACAGAATGGACATGTGCCCTCAGTGGGGTGAGGCAAACTTGGTTTCATATTTTATCAGAGCCCAGGAGGACGTGAGAAATTCTTTCATGAAACCTTTCAGGGGAGAGAGAGAGAGAGGGAGGCTCCTGTGTTCCATGTTACAGGGGGACGGTAAGGCCTTCTCCCAAGATTTAGATTCATTGATGATTCAGTCCTTCTCTGTGTGGCTACATGGAAGGTCTCCAGGAGGCCATGGCTGAGCTCTTTCCCTATAATGGTGATTTAGCTGGCTGTGTCAGCCACTTTTGCTGAGGAAAACAGAATGGAGGTAAGGGAAGGAATGATGAAGTGAGACAGGAAATAACCCCCTTATATGAATAAGGAACATCATAGTTACTGCTGTTGTTGTATCAGCTGGCCTGGCGAGTGTTACTCTGAAGTATTACTAACTTTAATTAAATCTCCGGCTTTCCTGTAGAATTACTGTTAAAGTGCTCCAAAGAGAAACTAATCAACAGTAGTACCCTAATTTTGGAAATCTAGCCCTTGATATTTTATATCTGAGACTCATGTAAAATCATGGTTCCCCCCCCCCCCCCTTTTTTTGTAACATCTTAAAAATTATAGCATGTTGCTCTGAACAATTTCAACTCTTTTGGAGGATGACTGAATTTTTTTTTTAACTGCTCCCTGAAGAGAATTTTGTGTATGCTACGTAATACATATTTTAATTTTGATTAGAATTCATTCAGCACTTTTCACATTCAGTAACAGCAGTCAGAAACTTAATTTCATTTATATAAATATTCTTATTAGAACGCATGCTTGGTCAGTCATGTCTGACTCTTTGTTACCCTATGCACCATAGCCCATGAGGCTCCTCTTGTCTATGGGATTCTCCAGGCAAGAATACTAGAATGGGTTGCTATGCCCTCCTCCAGGTGATATTCATGACCCAGGGATCAAACCCGTGTCTCCTGCATTGGTAGGTGGATTCTTTACCACTGCGCCACCAGGGAAGCTTTTCTTACTAGAATAACATACTTCATTTTCTTTGATCTATGTTTGCTGTTAATTAAATGAGCAATAGTACTACCATTCATATCATTTTACCTGTTACTTTTGGCAAACATACCTTTTATTGCTGTTTTGTGTAATAGTCTACAGTAACCAAGAGAGCTCTTTTTCTAATAAGCTTCATGCAAAATGAATTAGGGTGGCTTGAGAATCTGAGAGACCAACAAATAAATCAGGAACCTGTGTATGAGATGATAAAGTCCTAACTTGAATGATGACTTTAGAGAAAGAAAGGGAAGTTGAATCCAGATAGGATATCACAGAAAAGAAACTGACAGTATCTTGGGAGCGTATTTATTACTAACAGTAGGTATTGTGATTTGGAGATAGAAGCAGCAAGTCTTTAGGATCTGCTAGCTCTTGCAGAGAGTGTCTGGAGCAAAAGTCAGAGCTCTGTGGTTCTCAGAGAAAACTTGGTTGGAGGAAATCCATGCAACCCCTTCTGTGAGAAGGGCACTTTGTTCCCTTCCAAGAATAGCAGTCTTTTGCCACTTTCAAGGTACTCATGGGAAAGGGTGTCACTGGAAAAGGAGGTGGCATCCTGCCTACCCTGAACATGGTAGAGCATACACCTTTGCAGGGGATGAGACTGAGGAATCGAGAGACTTCCTTTTATTGTCTTGATGGGAGGCTGACAACTTACTAGCCTGAACATTGCTTCACTGTAGTCATGAGACTTCCAGGCACTCTCAGTGTGCTGCCACTAAAGCTCCCCAGCAGTTGGGTCCAGCCTTAAGGGTAGACGAGAGTCATGACTAACCCAGTGACTGTAACAGTGCACATAGAAGGGACCAGCAGTCAGAGAGAAGACATAGAAGCTGACCACTAGAACAGGTAAAGTCTAGTAAAAACAGAATCATTGAAGGAAACACTCACTTGTTGAAATAAGAATACGTAAGCAGATAGAATTATTTTTAAAAAGCAGGTTGAGTTATAAATTCTTTAGAACTAGACAAAATGATTTTCACATTTAATGTCTAGATTATTTGAAAAAGAGGATGAATGCTATTAAGTTCCAAATTACTGGCCTAGAAAATTAAAGGGAAGAGCTGTGTCATTGCACAGAGCAGAAAGTGCTGTGCCGTGTTTAGTTGCTCAGTCGTGTCTGACTCTTTGCGATCTCATGGACTATAGCCTGTCAGGCTCCTTTGTCCATGGGCTTTATCCAGGCAAGAATACTGGAGTGGGTTGCATGATTTCCTTCCCAACCCAGGGATCGAACCCATGTCTCCCGCCTTGCAGGTGGATTCTTTACTGTTGGGGCCACCAGAGAAGCCAGAAAGTACTAAGAAATAAAAGAAAGAGGGAAATGATTATAGGCATAAAGACAAATCTTGGGAGCTGATAACACAAGGAGTTCTAGAGAAGGAAAAAAATAGATGGGAAGGCAATTATTTTTTTTTTTTTTCCCGGTTTAAATTTTATTCTGAATCTTCATGGTCAATGTTATCATTGTATTAAGGTGTTCAGGGCTCGCCTTGGATAGAATATTTCTTTTGAAAATGAGTTTTCTTTTTATTTTGTGATCTTTTAAATGTTGCACCGACTATGCTTCATGCAATGTTATATCTTCATTTGGTTAATGTAATGTCTAGTTCATTTCCAATAAACACATTGCTGCCTGGCGTGGGTGCGTGCGCGTGCCTGTCCGTGTGCCTGGCCGTCGCTCTCTGCTCTCTCAGGAAGGTCCCGTGCTGGGCCCGCGGCGTGGGGGCAGGGCGGGCCTCGGTAGGGCGACAGGGCGGGGCTGCCGCGCTCCGGGGTGTTTGCGCACCGGGCAGGATGGGCGCCTGGGGCCCCCCCAAGCCCGCAGGAGGCTCCAGGGACCGCGGCCCCGGGCCGAAGCCCGGGAAGGCAATTATTAAATAATAAAAGAGTATCTTTAATGAAGGAAGACTCAAGACTGCAAATCAAAATAGTTGACCGTTGTCTAGCCAGGAGACACAGAGAGAATGTACACACCCTCGAGTTCTCTTCTCTGACAAAGTGCTCATCTTCACCTGTCAAGATGAAAAGAAAATGTTGGCGTGTCCTATCTTTATAGAAACAATGTATGAATGAGATAGAGACCTGTATATGGTGGAAGGTGAAAAGGAGAGGTAACAGTTCAGTAAAGAAAGCAGTAGTTTAATCTCAATTATTAATATAAATTCAGAAGTAAAATATGAGCAAATTTAATCTGCCAGTCTCTCAAAAGACTATTAGAATGTTGAAATGTAGTCATGATTTATTATCAGGAAATCTGTCAGCATAGTTTATTGTATCAAATACATTACAGGACAAATCATGTAGTCATAGAGGTAGATTAGATAGAATTTTATGTTATTCCTAATGAAAATGCACCTAAAAAGGGAGGCAGTTATTTAACTATAATAAAAGCTGTTAGCTGATGCCAGTTACAAGCACTTTTGTAGTGAAAATACTCCAGAGATAGAAATTAACTGGGATTCCCTCTCTGCCACCATCATTATTAAGCATTGTTTGTGAAGTATCTTGGCTAGATTAAATGGTTGGAATAAATGTTTGAAAAGGTGGGAAGCATATTTTTATTTTTTTCTTAGCTAGCCAAAGAAACACTGGAAAAGAGCTACCTAAGTTAACTAAGTAATTATGAAATAAGGTTATGAAATAAGTGTGTAAATATTTTTCTTTATCATAGTATTAATAATACCCAGTAGAAATGGAAGTGGTGGGAGAGTATTTTCTTCATAGTAGTATCCAGAGCTACTGGGACAAAAAATCCTAAGGAATAAATTTAGCAAGAAATGTACTAGATCTATAGAAAAACTGAAGAACATGAAATAAGATTGAGCAAATATAAAAACATAATTGTGTTCTTAAGTTAGAATGTATAAAATTAGTTAATGTCAGTTCTCTGCAAATTAATAAATACCTCAAGTGAGATTCCATTTTGAATCTCCATGGATTGTTTTGTAAACAGGGCAAAAGATTTCAAAGCTTATATGGAAGGAAAGATGTCCAAAATTAGCTAAGAAAAGAAGTTAGATAGGACTTGCCTTACCAGATGTTTAAACATACTGTAAAACTTCTGTGGCACTGGAATAAATAAGTTAAACAGATGGAATGTCCAGAAATAAAACCCAACAAATAAGGAGACTTAATGTATCAACCAAGCTTGCATTTTAATTCAGTGGAAAAAGTGTAGGTATAACCAGCTATTCATGTGGAACAAAATTAAGTTGAATTTCTATGTTGTGCTAGATACCAAAAAGCAAATGTAAAAAAGATTAACAACAAAACTTGGAAATTTTAATAGAAATTTTGATAGAATGTATATATATAACCTATGGTTGGGGTAGCACTTCCCTCATAGCTCAGTCGGTAAAGAATCTGCCTGCAATGAGAGAGACCTGGGTTTAATTCTTGGGTTGGGAAGATCCTCTGGAGAAGGAGGTGGCAACCCATTCCAGTATTCTCGCCTGGAGAACTCCATGGACAGAGGAGCCTGGCAAGCTGCAGTCCATGGGACCACCATCATGGTTGCGAAAGAATTTTTAGGTCAAGTCATGTTATTTACAAAAGGTATATAAAAGCAGACATTTGATTATTTAATACCCCTTATTCTGTCTATTATGGACATATATAGACTAGATATGATTCTTATATTTATTAATATTGTAAAATTGTTAACTTGGAGTCTAGTAGAGAATTTGGGTTATGTGAGGTCTACCATGTAGTTTGAGTTGGGGATATATTCACTGAGGTGAATATCAAAGGACAGTGAAGTGTTAGAATTTATTACTGTTACCCCATGATTCCAAAGACTATTACAAAGGTATTTCTAAGACATATTCTTTACTGTTTTGATTTCTTTTTTTTTTTTATTTCTTCTTAAACAAGGCCCTCACAACTTTATAAATTGAGTTACTCATACTGTTTCACTATGGAAATTAATTTCCCTTTCAGTTTGAGTTAGTTGCAACTGATAACAGTTGTCAATTTTTTTACTCAAGGGTATGAAAGTGCCAGTATGTCTAGCACATGTGAACCTTGCAAAAGTAGAAACAGACATTCAGCCCAGACTGAAGAGCCTGTTCAAGCAAAAGTACTCAGCAGAAAGAATCATGAGCAGCTGGAAAAAGTAATAAGATATAGTAGGTCTACAGAAATATCTTCAGGTATGTTCTATTTTGGTTTGTTTTAATTTAAGGACTTATTCATTCTAGATTTGAAAAGCTATATTAAAACTAGCTGAAAATTGATCTATCACACTTTCCTATCACGTGTAAGGTTTTATAGTAGAATTTAAGTACACAATTCTTGATACCAAAAATGTAAACTGGAAATATTAATATATTTTATTATTACTGTGATACTGTCTTTTGATGCATTTTGATAAAACTGTGAATAAGCAAACTAGTTGACATTAATTTGGTTCTCCTAATTTGAAATTCTGATAATATCTGAATAAGAATTCCATATAAAATCTTAACCATTCCCCTGCTTAAGATCTTCGGCCTTCACCATGCCTACAGGAGAATGTCCTGTTGCCTTAATGCAACATATCTGGCCAGCAGAGATTTGATTTCTTCCTGCCTGCCTCTCCAGACTCCTTTCTCACACTCTCTGCCTTGAACTTGACTCTCTGAGTGGCACTGCACTGACATTTTTCATAGCCACCGCAAGAGTTGTCTCACCTCGACAGTTGCCTTTTTTGCCTCAAGTCCTTTTCTTTGTAAGCCCTTTTATCTGCTGGCTCTTAAATAAAATCTTAATTCTGCAATTATATCCAAGTCCAAGCAGGGATAGGTTCCCTTTTCCTTTTTGTTTTTCTGTCAAAGCCTGTGTAAACCTCTTCTGTCGCCTGTATTACATTATACAGTATTCACCTGTTTAGTGTCTGTATTGCTTTTTTGAGTCCCTTGGCAATAGATAATCTTTTTTCATATTTGTATCTTAAATGTTAGCGTGGTACCTGACACATGGTAGGCACTCAGTGAGTGTTTATTGTATGAATGGAGTCATGTATTTGCCACCATTTTAGTTTAAATATGTACTGGTACTTTCCTGATTTATAAAGAATAAGTACCTCTCAAAGAAATATGGAGAAAGTCAGTAAATATGAACTCTAAATTTTCAGTTGTCCAAAGACCCTTCGTGAAAATGATAATCATAACTACCATTTATATTATGCTTTACTGTTTACAAATTAAATAAATTATTCATCTCATTTGAACTTCATAATCCTATGAATTTATTTTCATTTTGTAGATGAGGAAACATTATCACAGGGGGTACCTATTTTTTCTCAGTGCTCATAAAATACCAGTAATATAAACTGGTCTGATTTAACTGGTTCTTGGGGGAAAAAAGTCATGCCTTTAACTCAGTAATTGTACTTGTAGGCATGCATTGTAAAGGAAACAAAAGTGAAAGAAGAAATTGGGATTTAGGTGTTGACTAAACATATTGATTCCAACTATATTAAACAAATATCTGGATTAAAAAGTGTATGAACATCAGAGTATTAATAATGGTTTTATTATCTTTAAACTCCTCTATTTTCTAAAACTTATAATGAGTTTATTTTTCATAGTTTGAAATGACTTCTTCAAGGTCATATTGCTAGCAAATGGTAGAGCTGAGGTTTCGATCCTAGTCTCCTCTTAAGTCCAGGATCCTTTTGTCTATACATCAATTCTGTTGTTCTGACCCCAGCATTTTATTGAAATTTTGTAGTTTCCATCTCCTTTCACTATCTTTATCAAATAGTGATGTTGTCAAACAGTAAACAGTTAGGCGAAGGTTGGGAAAGGGCACTCAATTGATAGGCTTAATAAATTAGTTATCATTACATAAATAGTTAATAGTTGGTCGTAGTACTTCAGATCTTATTACTGTCACTTAGAAACATAACCATCAAATTTTGATGAACTAAAAAATGTTGGAATAATATAAGTATTCCTTTTTTGCAGAAGACTTAATTTTAGTATTAACCATTACCCTAAAGTTCTTTATAGCATGTAATAGTAGTTTTCGTTACATGATTCATTTGATTGTAACATCTAAGACCGCTACTATTGAACTGTATACAGTTCAGTACAGTCCTCTTGTCCCTCGAGGATTGTGGAAAGTTCCCCTTGATGTGTATGCTTCTAAGAGTGAATGGTGAAAGTTTACTATATGAGGGTCATATCAGTCATATGAACACAAGTTTATAGCAGATCATTTGATATTTTCCCCAAAGAGATTATTTTTAAATAGAGCATAAACCATACCTTGTGATAACTTCAGTTCAGGCAAACGATTTTAAAGAAATTTGCTTATTTCTTTTTTTTTCATTCATTTATTCATATTATAGACCCTGTCTTTACTATTCATACACATTTTATGTTCATCCTTATGTCTGCCCTTTCCTACAGCACATGCTAGGAGAATACTACCGCAGTCTAGCAGAAATGCATGCAATGAAGCGCCAGGTAACAATCTGCTTAGTTCTGGTGTCCGCTTTGTGTTAAATTTTACCATTGGTCCTAAAAATCCTTAGTTTTATTGTTCTAATTGTTTTTTTAGATTTAGTTTAGTGTGTATATATTATTTCGCTGGTAAAAGTGAAAGAGAATTCATACTCATTAAATTCTGAAGCTTTTCATTTATTATTTTTGGTTGGTAAAATTGCCTGCTCTTCTCCTACTTTCATTTTCTGTTAGTGTGTGTAACATAATCAACACATTCATGTGGGTAATAGAGAACTTTTTTATAATTTAATGTTTTATTTGAAGTCATTTATTTTGTATTCTTTAAATGCTTATGAGCATTAATGTTTTTGGAAGCAAAAATATAGTTGTTTTTATTCTTAGCTCTGATTTACAGTGTTATGTATTGTGTATGATTTCTGTTGTAGTTCTTATTTTTTTCTTACCTGTCCACACGTGTAAAAAAATAAAACATTGAACAGAACAACTGTGACATGCAAAGACCATGATTAATAAAGGCCATGGAAAATTGCAGAATGCTGTTTTTATCTTTAAACTATGAATATTCATTAGACGTGTATGATTTAGAATTGTAAATATTCTTTGATGCCTCCTCTGCTACACATGAGTGAAAAAGAAAAGTCTGTTATGAACCTTTAGGGGAATTTAAAGAAAAACAAAAACAAGGATCTGTCACAGATGAAGTTAAATATATCAGTGGCACTTCCTAAAGAAAAGAACTCTGAAGAAAGTAGGATAAAAACAAGATGGAGACATAGAAATTTGGCTGAGGGCAAAGATTTTTCTAGGTTAAACTAGTGCACCTCAGTCCAGAAAGAGAATGGTAAAAACGTTCCACTTCTCTATTGTAGAGACGAAGCATATGTTTGCTATAATTCATTATTTGGAAATAATTTAGTCTTTAGTGATATATGATTTAGAGTGATCATTTTATCACATACAGAGGTATGAAAGATGTCGTTAAATATGCTTTGTTCTTATATCTTTAAGATAATAATTTTTTAAAACAACTGATCAAACTACAATATAGTGTATGAATTGGGAAAGTTTGTATGATGTTACATCTTATCTGGATTTCTCCTATAAGTAGAAATTTCCTACAGAGATAGTTCCAGTTCCTGCTCATAATAAATATTTTTATAGTAACAGTGCATCATAGTATATCATTTCATTTTATACTCATAAATGTCTGAGGCACAGTAGGGACATTGTGTATTTATTATCCTTATTATTTTATGCTTGTGGAAATTGAGGCCTGAGGATGTTAATTTGTTTAGCAAGTTAATGGAAAGTTTTTTCATTAAACCACATTTGCTTTGCGTTTTAAAAATATCTCTCTTGGAAAAAGTGAATTAAATCTTAATGATCTTTCAATATTTATTTGAAAGCACAATGTATTAAAAAACACTTAACATTTCAAATTCCCTGTCTTGAAAATTTAGCACTACTTTTTGTGAACTTAAAATGAACTTAAACTTAAGTATTTGTCTATTTGTGGTTCTACAATTACTCTAGAAAGTTCATAGAGTTTGATAGCTATAAGAACACTTGGAAATTTTTTTTCGTAGAGAACTCAAAATGGGAACAGTTCCTAATTTATGTTTTTAAAAGGAAAGGTATGATTGTGTACCTTTAAGGGTGATAACTCTTTGTTATAAATAAATATATGCAACGGAAATGTTGCTAAATAGAATGATACCTAGATTCCCTGAAACTGAAAAGTTCATTTGGGTCACTGCTTGCTTCAGCTTATACTGAGTGTGTCAGTAAGACACTGTAGTAAAATTGTGCCTATTTTGTTACATTTAGAAATTCAGTTTTTCATCAGTACAGCAGGATAGTGGAGATTTGAGAATCAGTAGACCTAACTAGTTAAACCTTAGAGTAGTTGGTCTCCTTGGCAGCATTTAGTTTGTTCTCAACATTAGCAAAATTTTCTTTTCTGTAAAAAAGTTCTTAGTAGCAAAAAAAGAAAATGATTTGCTATTTACTTATTTTATTCAACTGCTGAAAGATTTCCACTGATTATTCCTATGAAACATGTAAAGTTTTCCAGATATTTTTCACTGAGAAATAACTTTGGTCTAAGTAATGCTAGATAATGTTATTTCTCTAGAAAGTAGTATGTATCTTGAGATTTTTAGAATTATTTTTATCCTGGTAATTATTAAGATTCTCTTTTTACTTTAAAAGCTCTGAGATAGAATTGTGTTCTGATTTTTAAGTAATTTAAAGTTGAGAGTAATGATGCAAGTTAATAGAAATAGTCAGGAATGTATTTCACCAATCTTAACTTTCTGATCTTTAATATCTTCCAGAAACCGGGAGTGACTTTTCCATGTTCGAAGCTTTGCGGGATACCATTTATTCTGAAGTAGCTACGTTGATTTCTCAAAATGAATCTCGTCCACATTTTCTTATTGAACTCTTCCATGAGCTTCAGTTACTTAATACAGACTATTTGAGACAGAGGGCTTTATATGCATTGCAGGTATCTTGTACCTAACATTCTGTTTCCTCTGCTTTCTGGTACTGCCAGTTTTCCCAATTCTTTCTGTTTACTTTCTTAGATTGAAGTATGTCATTGTTCCTTAAGTATTTCAATCTGTTTCTTTATGTATTTCCATGCTATTTTAATAATCTTCTTATATAGCTTAAGTGGCTTTAGGTAAAAGTCTTTTTCTGACAGTTTTTCGTTGTATTGTCCTGTTATATCTTCCTCATAGTTAATTTTTGAGGTTGGGAGGATTGCCTTTTTTCTACTCTCTGCTTCTACTTTTAATTTTGTGATTAAACACAAATGTTTTTCATAAATAGCTGTCTTCTCTCCTTATATTAGGACATAGTATCCAGGCATATTTCTGAGAACCATGAAAAACAAGGAGAAAATATGAAGTCAGTGAATTCTGGTACTTGGATAGCATCCAACTCAGAACTTACTCCCAGTGAAAGCCTTGCTACTACTGATGATGTAAGCTGATAATGATTAATGAAATGTAGACATAATTTCAATGTGCAGCTAACAAGTTTAAGTAGTTTGTTAATAAATTGTGATTATACCCTATATTTAGTTTTTAGCTTTTTTCGAAAGCTAAGTGTAATGTATTGCTTAATTTTGAGGTGAGGTATAAAATTCAGTCAAGATAGGATAGCAAACACTGAAAGTTATATAGAAATGATAGCTTATAAGGTCTAAAATAACCATATTTATATCTCCTTTGTCCAACATAGGAGTTGAGTCATAATAGCTCAGTTGGTAAAGAATCTGCCTGCAATGTAGGAGACCCTAGTTTGATTCCTGGGTCGGGAAGATCCGCTGGAGAAGGGATAGTCTACCCACTCCTGTATTCTTGGGCTTCCCTTGTGGCTCAGCTGGTAGAGAATCCTGAAATGTGAGAGACCTGGGTTCAATCCCTGGGTTGGGAAGATCCCCTGGAGAAGGGAAAGGCTACCCACTCCAGTATTCTGGCCTAGAGAATTTCATGCACTATACAGTCCATGGGGTCTCAAAAGAGTCAGACATGACTAAGCAACTTTCACTCAATCACACATCTAGTAAAAATTTTTGTGTTCATTCAAGACACAATTAGATCACAGAACCCTTGAGTAAATACAAGATAAATTGTGTTTTAGGGTTAGAAGAGAAGGTAGACAAAAGAAAGCCTAGAAGAAAATGTAATTTAATGTATTAAAACTGTTGAAGAAAATTTTGAGTAAAGTAAAAAGGGCCTGGAAATGGAATAGTGATGAGGGAAGTATATATTTTCAATAAACTATGTTCTCCAAATAGCACCTACTTTGCACATAGTGGATTGAATGTATGCCAACTGCTAGGAGACTGAGGAGGTGATGAGCTCAGTATTTGGAAATCATCTGTTTAAAGGTTCAGACCCTGATTCTATTTTAAAAGATTATATGTGTGTGGTCCTGGGATAGCAAGTATGTTCTTTTTTATACCACCTTTAGCACCTGAATGTTCATGGATCAGAATACCATAATTGATTAGCAAATATCTGCTATGATTATGGAGTTGGAAGCATATTATTGTGTTTTTTTTCATGGTAATATGATAACATGAGCTTTTTTTCTGAAAAGATAGTGTTTTTTCCAGAGATCATCTTCTTTTCTTCATGTATAGTAATTTCCTTACAATTATTGAGGACTTCTAAATTTTTGCTCTATTTTTGCTCCTGTGTTTAAAATGGTACTTCCCCAAGTCATCTTTTCTGCTTAAAAATTTTCTTCACTAGTCTCCAGCCCTTAAACTACTATGAACATAAACCTGTGTACAAAAAGTACATGATTTTGATTGACTTTATTACCAAATATAAGTTACTGTAACAGATTGGTACTTGGGATTAATTGTTATTATAACCAGTTGAAAATTGTGGGCTCTTTTTTGGTGGGAAATGAAGTGTTCCATAAAACATAGGAGGTACTAGCTTATATTAAATTTATTAACCTTGAAATGACTGAGAGCATGAAGAATGTCTTTTTTAAAAAATCTTTTTTAATAATTTTATATCCTTAACTCTAGTGCCTTTCTTTTTATCCAAATTTCATATAGGCAGCATTACTTTCAATTATTTTAAAGGATTTGAGCCCATTGTTTTGCACCATCAACAGTAAATTTGGAAAGTTGAGCTACAACTTATGATATAATTAACCTGACAAGCTTTTAAAGTTAAATAAGATTTAAAGATCCAGTAATACTTTGTAAGTAGGTGTATTAGCTTAGGCTGGTTCACTAAAATACTGTAGACTTGATGGCTTAAACAACAGAGATTTTATTTCTCACGATTCTGGAGGCTAGGAAGTCCTAAGACTGTTGTACCAACAGACTCGGTTCTTGATGAGGACCCTCTTCCTGGCTTGCAGATGGCCACCTTCTCCCTGTATCCTTGTGCAATGAGAGAAAGCTCTGACGTCTCTTCTTTGTCTTTAAAGGGTCATCAAGGGGACTCTACCCTCGTGACTTCATTTAAATCTGATTACCTCTCAGACGCCCTACCTCCTGATGTCTCCACATTGGGAGTTAAACTTCAGTATATAAATTTTGTGGGGGACACAAAAATTCATTCCATTACCATAGGGACTTGGCAGAAATAACTATACTTAGAATTACTTTTAAATAACTAAATCAGTTCTTTAATTTTCCATCTAAAACTTAAATTCTTCATTTATGTCATCGTCTTCCCTATATTAATGTCATTTAGTCAGGAGCAGTGCTAGCATAACGTCCAGTGTTTGTATCCACAGATCCAGAGCAGTGCTA
Organism: Muntiacus reevesi; assembly: GCF_963930625.1. NCBI lineage: Eukaryota > Metazoa > Chordata > Mammalia > Artiodactyla > Cervidae > Muntiacus > Muntiacus reevesi. Next base: position 60,866,344 of record NC_089258.1, on the reverse strand, counting down.
GCCACTAGAACGTTCTCCAGTGATGGAAATGTCTTACAATCTGCATTGTGTAGTACAGTATCTATTAGCACACGTGGCTTTCGAGCACTAATGTGGCTAACGGGATTGAGGAACTAAATTTTAAATGTTCTTTAACTAGCTGCATGGCTAGTGGTTACCATATTGGGTGTTTATAGAGTCTCATTCTCCATGTTACTAAGCCAGGGTCCTTGGAGTTCCATTTATGGAGGTTTTCACATACCTTTTAGGGCATGTAAACATTTCCATGCCATGAAAGAGAGAACTGAGGTGGTCATCTGGAGATTATAAATTAAGGAGGAGGAGGAATTAAGGTTTAGGAAGAGGAAGAAACAGTTTCCATCATCTACTCCAGGTGCTGTAAAATGGCAAAGGCACATAGACCTTTGGGTCTTGCTTGAAGGTGTAACAAAATGTTTCTATTTCTTAAAACATGTTCCCTCATGCGAGAATTTCCTTTATAATCAGGGACAGACCTTTCATTTCATAATTTAAGAGAAGCTTTAAAAGATCAGTAACTAGGAAAGAAGATAGTTGTGAAATGAGTTGCAGTCAAAATATTTTTGAGACTCCCTCCTACTCACACTGTACACAAAAATAAATTTGAAACTACTTTATAGTACTAGAAGGAACTTCCCTGGTGGCTCAGTGGTAAAGAATCCACCTTCCAATGCCGGAGACACAGGTTCTATTGCTGGGTCGGGAAGATTCCCTGGAGGAGGAAGTGGCAAACCACTCCAGTATTCTTGCCTGGGAAATTCCATGGACAGAGGAGCCTGACAGGCTACAGTCCATGGGGTCTCAAAAGAGTCAGACACAACTTAGTCACTAAACAACAATAACAGCACTGGAAAAGTTAAAACTTATAAAACTTACAAAAGAAAAGAAAACTATGATTTTGACATGAGAGATTTTGTAGGACACAGCACTAAATATGAAAGGAAAAAAATTAATACATTGGACTTCATCAAAATAAAATCCTGCTTTTCAAAAGATACCATTAGGAGAAAACAGCCTTAGTACATATATCTGGCAAATGACTATATAAAAAGCCTGACTATATAAAGGACTTCTAAAACTTAATTGTAAGAAATCGACTCAAGGGACTCCCTGGCTGTCCAGTGGTTAAGGCTTTGTGCTTCCAGTGCAGGAGGCCTGGGTTCAATCCCTGGTTGGGGAACAAGGATTCCATATGCCATGGGGTGTGTCCAGAAAAAAAAATCAACTCATGAAAATGGGCAAGAGATTTGAACATGTACTTCACAAAAGAAGATATATAAATGGCCAGTGTGCAAATTAAAACCACATGAGATTCTACCTCACACCTGCTAGAAAAGCTGAAATCTAAAAGATGGACAATAAGAAGTGTTGGTGTGAACTTGAGAAATGGTTGGAACTTTCATACTGCTTTTAGGATTGTAAAAATTGTTAACAACCACTTTGGAAGGCAGTTGGGCAGTTCTTGTAAAGTTAAACATAAACTTGGCATGTGACCCAGCAATTTCTCTTCTAGGTGTTCATCCAAGAGAAATGAAAACATGTCCACAAATACTTGTACACTAATGTTAATAGCATCTTTAGTCATGATAGCCTCAAACTGGAAACATCAACAGATAAATGGATAAACAAACAGTGGTATATCCATACAATGGAATACTATTTCAGCCATTAAAAAAATAATGAACTTCTGAAACACAGCAACATGGATTAATTTCAGAAACATACTGAGTGAAAGAAGCAAGACACCGAAAAGTATATACTGAGTGATTCCACTTATATAAGGTTCTAGAAACAGCAAAACTAATCTCTGGTGATAGAAATCATGTGAGTGGGGAGTAGAGGACACAAAGGAACTCCGGGCTGATGGAAATGGTCTTATCTTTAGGAAAGATGGTTGCCTCAGTGCATATATTTTTCAAAACTCATCAGACTGTACACTTAATGGGTGCATTGTTGTATGTAAATTATGTTTCAATAAAAATTTTTAAAAATATAAATGATGCTGTCAGTGTTTTTCTTCTGATATGAGACAACCAGATATCATAGTAAATTATTAGATATTGTTAGAGTTTGAAGATAGAATTTCCCTGAGGGTGTGGAAGTAATGTTACCTTTTCCAAGTTAGAATTTAATTAGTAGGTGGTACTATGTATTCTCATCTCCATAATGACAAAGTGTTCTGCAAAGTTACTTAATATTTTGATATTCTCTGTGACTCTGTATTCAACCATATAACTTTCATTATATCACAGTTTTAAGTGTTTTATGCAAATAGTTTCTATGTTAAATTTTTAATATTAATCATAAAATTTTTAAAGGAATACTAGTGACTTTTATTTGTTTTTTTAAACTACAACTTAGGAAACTTTTGAGAAGAACTTTGAGAGAGAAACACATAACATAAGTGAGCAAAATGATGCTGATAATGCTAGTGTATCTTCAACTTGTGAACCTTTTGCAACAGATGTTCTCGGTAAGCAGATTTTTTTGTAATCTTAGAACATGACTTTAATAAAGTCTTTGAATTGCATTGATAAGGAAACAAAAGTTTAGTAAGGGAAGGTGTGGTAGAAAGAATGTGAACTTAAAACACTATCCATCCATCAGTCTAAATTCAGCCATCTCTTGACTGTTAACTCTGACTTTGGGCCAGTCATCTCACCTTTCTGACTTTCTGCATATACTTAGGAAATGGGGTCTTTTACCATGCTCTGTTCTTGTGAAAAATATGCAGTTTTCTAGCATGCATAGTAGAAGTTCAGAGAATGTTCATTTACCTTAAAGAAAAAGTCATCCCTTGTCAGTTCTGTGAGAAGAGACTCTGAATGCTCAGTTGCCATAACAACGACATGCCATATATATTAGGCAATTAATGTTTAATAAGTGAATGAAATAATTTTTTTTACTAAATGTTGAATTTCAAAATAAAAATCATCTAGTTAAAAAAAAGAAAAGGTCATCTTCTAAGATCTTCTAGTTAATCAGTAAAAAAATTTAGAGGTAGCATTGCCTCATCCAGTCACATCTTTAATAAAAATGTGAACTTTGTAATTTGCAGTAAAAACCGAAATTTCTTAGCATATATAATCATTGTTAGAAACCCAGCAACTCTAAGACATGGCACATTGCATTTTTTCCATCAGTAGTAAAACAAAAGCTTAGAAGATCTCATAGATCAGAGAGTAAGAAGCCCCAAGTCCTAAATTTGGAAAGAAAATAAGAGAAAAGAAAGATGTCTGTGTACCTGATTCATTTTCCAGGCTGTAGCATATCAAAATGTCCCCAAGTATTTACTCATTCAGATTTCCAGGACACTTAGTTGATAGAATAATGTCCTGTAATTCTAGTTTTTGTTTATATGATGAGAACAAGATTTAGATGATTTTAAGAGTCTTTTCCATGACAAAAGAAAAGGGTCAAGCCTTGCTGTATTGTTAGGTACCTATCTTTTAGTAAGTAGTAAGTTTTCCTTTTGCCTTACTAAGTATTAATACAAGGACTCTCAACCCTAGCTCTCTCTAGGAGCTTCGTCTATTAAGTATTAGTACCTATCAAGATTGTACTGAGCTCATGTCATTATAGAGAAAAGGCACTCTATAGCCAACCTTCTCCCTCAATTGTACCTACTTTCTGAGTTCTCAAGCAATTTTAAATTGTACCTGTTTATTTTCATTAGCTGATTGTTTATTCACAGTCCTTCAACATTAGCTTTGTCTGAAGTGAGCAAAAAAGAATTGGGAAATCTCATTCTTAGGTCTTGTCTTTACCTTAATTGCTTGTATTAGGTTGGATTATTTACATCAGAATTTGCATGATATTTTGAAGTTATTTTTTATTGTACTGTTTATGTGGAATAACATATGGACTTGAGAGTCTAAGAGACCTGGGTTCCAATTCTTGATTCTGTATTTAACTGGCTGTGAAACCTTGGGCAATTGCTTAAGTTCTGTGAAAATGAGGGTACTATCATCTACTATATAGGGTTATTTTAAGGATTAAATGCATCTGGTAATACATGCCAAGTACCCAAATAGTACAGTATCTGAAACTTGTTAAGTTAGTTTTTCTTCCCTATATTCAGACATTATATTTTTATTAGAAAATTTTTTAGGATACATGAAAAAACTTTACTTTTATATCTTCTAGAAATATTTCTGTTCTGTACACAGGTGACACTGTGATTCACTTGGATCAGGCATTAGCCAGAATGAGAGACTACACGCATATGAAGATGGAGGCTGAAAGTGGTACAGATGTGAGGTGCACCTGCAGGATCATTGAGGATGACGATGGTGCTGCCGCCACAACCACAGTTAACAATAATTTAGAAGGTGTGTTCTTGAATTGACTAAAAATCCATATATAAAGAACCAGGAACCTCACCTGATGTATAATAGGAATTTTTTGACCACTTTTCTTTTAATTATCAGTGGTACTAGAACTACATGGATGTTCTTACTTTAGTATAAAATCAGAATTCAATATTATTTAGAATTTTGCGTAAATGTATACATTTCACATCATAGACTTCATTTGCTACTGTAGCATTTTCTTTTTTAAAATAGAAACTCCTGTTATTGAAAATCATAGTTCACAGCAACCTGTGAGTGAAGTTTCTACCGTCCCGTGTCCTAGAATTGATACTCAGCAGCTGGACCGGCAAATTAAAGCAATTATGAAAGAAGTCATTCCTTTTTTGAAGGTAAGTAATAATTTTTAAAAATAAATAAATGTTCTCTTTTATATTTTAAAATTCATGCCAAAGACTCCTTCATAGTAAATTAAGAAAATAGATAAAAGAAAAATCTAAAACCACTCATAATTTTGTTACCCAGAGATAGCACCTGTCAATATTTTGTCAACCTTTCTGTAATATTTTGCCCACATATATGTGCATTCCACTTTTTTCAAATATTAATGATACCATAAACATCTTTCTAGATCACTATTTTTCTATTGCGTATTTTTTAATGGCTATACACGTTGATTCATTATTTATTCAAAAATTTTTGTGGAATACCTACTTTATGCCAGGTGTTGGGACATAATAATGAACAAGTCAAGGCCTTTGCTCTCATGAAGTTTACATGCTAGGATGAGAATTTGGATTTTAAAAAATAAGTAAATATAAAACATATAAGTAGATGTATGTCAGGTAGTCCATGCAGAGAATTAAAATAAGGTGATGTGATGGTGTGTTTTTGACTGGATGGTCAGGTAAGTCGTGAAGAAGGAACATTTATGCAGAGGTGTGAATAAGAAGCTAGCTTAAGCCAAGATCATTCCAGACAGAGAAAGGCCTTGAAGTAGAAGCTTGCTTGGCATGTTGAAGAAACTGGAAGAATGATTGTATGGCTGTAGGAAATTGGTGTGAGATGGTGTTGGAATAGGAGGAAGGGCCAATTATGCAGACTGTCATAGGCATGGGTCAAAGCTTGGATTTTGTTGGAAGTTCGAATGGGAACTCTTAGGAGATTTTAAGTAAGAGAAAACAAAATCTGATGTTTCTGGAGAATTGAGTATAGGGGTCAGAATAACAGTGAAGCAGGTGAGAAATACTCATGACTTAGACAAGGGTGTGGTACTAAAGATGGGGCACAGTAGGCAATTGGGGTATATTTTGAAAATCAGCAGATCCTACTAATAGTACATGAGGTCACCTAAAGCACAGCACTAGATAAGAGAAGGGAGCCTAGAATTAGGGCCCAGGATCAGGTGATCAAACATACAGATGTTGTGCAAAAGCCAGAGTTGACTAAGTAGGACTGCCAGTAGTAAGTTATATGACTGCTACTGTGGGGGTTGAGTATTCATAGAACAGATTTCCTGTTAATTATTTTATTAGTTCCTGTTGTTAAATGTTTGTGTTTATTCTCTTCTGGTTTCTTTTTCACTGTTATGAAAAATGCTTAAATGATTTAGCTAAATTTAAATATGCATCCCATTTTTATTTCCTTTGAAATAATTCTTAGACATAGAATTTGTAGCTTTAAGGGTATGAATATTTTTAAGGCTTTTGAGACATTATGCTACATTATCCCTCAGAAAGGTTAACAATTTATATTCGTAGCAACAGTGAGACTATGAGACAAGTAAAGCAGTACCATTTTTTGTTTAATAACAAGGAAGAGGGGAGAGAAGGAAACATGCAAAGTCAGGACTGTTTTCTGAGATGGGACTCCTATATTCTCATTTAAAATGGAAATTAAAAAAAAAAGAGGTGAAAAGACAATCTTTTCATTCAGAGTTGTGAAACTACAAGATATGTTGTCATCAGATTCATTTTTTACAACCTACTTGTACTTGCCAGTGTGTTAGATGCTGACAGCAAAAATTTTTGTTTCCGTTCACTTATATTTCTTCCCTTGGTGGAAGTAATTGCTTTCTTTGAAATATTTTGAGAGAAGAGAGAAGAAGCATTTCTAAGAACTGTTTTCTCCGAAGAGACTTGATAGCCAAGAGAAGAAAGAGGATCCATCTGTCTAACGCCCAAATTATTGCATGTAGAGACTGAAAACCTTAGTCTCTTCCTGAGCACCCGCAGCAGCTCCAGATGGTTCTGTCTCTGCTTCCTCTTCTAATCTTTCAACTCTCCTCCTGGCATTACTAGTGCTTCGAAGGCTTTGACACTTGCTGATGCTTCTGTCTAGAATGCTGTTTCTTCACATGCCTGCATGGCTTTTTCCTTTGAACCCTGAAGGCTTTAGTCAAATGTTATTTTTTTGGTGAACAGATCTCCCCTTTCCTTACCTGCTTTTCTTTATCTTCATAGTGCTTGTCACCTTATAACCTATTTAATATTTGCTTATTGATTTTGTCTGTTTCCCTTGTTACATGTAAACTCTGTGAAGTCGTGAAGATTTACATCAGAGATGTTAATCTGTTTTGGTCACTGTCTTACCAGTGCCAGGAATAATACATGCACGTAGTAGGTACTCAGTAAATACTTCCTGAATGTTAGTAAATGAATTGATCTACCAAACCTTGACTGTGGTTTTTAAACTAGTCAAGTATATAGCTTGAAATTGTTGGCCTACAGGATCCAGATCAGATTGAGCATTGCTCTTAAAACTTCTGCAGCCTGATCCCAGCCTCTTAACTGTTCCTTCCACATGCACTGTATCCTGCTTGACATTGTTCAGAAATGCACATTGCCCGTGTTACTTCCTTTGCCCAGATGCCCTTTATCCTTCTTCTGTTGGTCTTATCCTTCAGGATTCAGCTGAAATAGTTTTGTATGTATTTGCTGGCAGAATTTCTCCTTCTTTTCCCTGCTTTTGGGAAACTTGGTACCTGTCTTTATTAGAGCACTTATGACAAAGTATCACGATTTTCTGCCCTGTACCCTGCCAGTAGAACAAGATCTGTCTCAATTTCTTAGTACTTAATACTCAAGAAGGACTTCAGAGACTAGATAAAGGGAATTTGAGGAGATTAAACAAATACACCAATTTCACCAATTATTTTTGTGCCCTTACTAAAATATGTTTTCACCCGCTCAAATATTTATATTCCTATAAATTATAAGAATATGTACTGTTTTACTCTATTTAGGTTATTGCTTACTTCCATCTTAGCCATAAAGAGTATTGCCTTTTTTCTTTTACATTTTTGTGTTCATGTAAAGCAATAAATACTTTTAAATGTGTCTTTTTTGTTAAATTAGGTATATTGGTAGTGATATTTATTTGATATGTATAATTATTTTCTAAATGTTTTAAAAAAATGTAAATAACTTACCTTCATGTGTAGGAAAGGAAACCATCTCCGAGATTTTTGTTGCATTTGCAATTTTGTGTCTGATTCTATTCTTCATGAGGATTTCCTTGCTAAATTTATCACTTCAGACAATTTCTGAGGCCAACAAAATGAGAACTAATGATCTGATTTCAGCTATTTTATTATGTCTCATTTCACTTCAAATCTTGATTTTTTTGGGTAGACTTCAGAGGGCTGCTTAACATCTTCCAACCCACAGGATGTCAGCAGTGCCAAGACTGAGGAAAGTTAGCAGATAACACAGGAAATTTGGTGGAAGGTGAAGTACAGTTGTGCGAGTAGTTGAACTGAACTACAAATAGGCAGGCATACAGGCGATACGGAAACTATGGCAGGAATAGTTCCTTAAAGTACAGACAGGAAGTAGTGGAAAATGTTGAATCAGCCAGTTTCTTTTATTGGCTAGTATCTGGTACGGTGAATCAAAATTTGCAAACCTTTTAATGTGTATGTAGTGGGGAGTTGGCTGTTCTTATGAACAAAGTCTCCAAATGTGCATCTAAAAGCTGAGGAGCTTATGCAAGAACAATACAATCTCATATATCATGTGGATTAACACTTTTTATACAATAGGTAAGTTATAGCTTAACCAACTAGAATTTTTCTCAGGAGCACATGGATGAAGTATGTTCTTCTCAACTTCTAACCTCAGTAAGACGCATGGTTTTGGTCCTTACTCAGCAAAACAATGAGAGCAAAGAGTTTGTAAAGTTCTTTCATAAGCAGCTTGGAAGTATATTACAGGTAAGAGTTTGTACTTGTATGACTTACCAGTATGTACCATGTGGTTAGGACTTTTTTCCCCCTATTTTCTGGCATTACACAATTTATTCAAGTAGATGTTCATTCTAGCATCCATTTGGGATGACGCTGTAATACTTTTTAGGTTATTCCTTACTTAATTTAAAAATATTGTATTAGGCCCTGTGTCTTCATTTAACTTTACCATCTCTAAGGCTTGTCCCAACTCTAACAAAATTTTGTTTTGATTTTTCCCCTACCTAAGAACAACATTTCAAGTTTGAAATGTTTAGAAAGTATTCCTTGGTATTTTCTAAAATAATTTTTTTTCTTTTACCAATCTGGGAAATAGTGGAAGCTGGAAACTATTGATAGTAGAGACTTCTTGGGCTGTAACAGTAACTAAATTATGTAATGGTAGTGGTTCGTAACTGGGGGCAGGACTAGCAAGAGTCCTACTTAGTAATATTCTTAGTAATAGTAACCTATTGTTTTTTAGCCTATCTTAGACATTAGTTTTAAGTTTTTCAGTACTAAAAAGTAATAAAATTGTTTTTCCCTTCATGAGTATTATAATTCAAATTTGTTAATCATCTATATTTCTCTACCCACAGTTAAAGTTTGCTATAATCTTAAAGTGATTTGGTTTATCTTTGAATAGGATTCACTGGCAAAATTTGCTGGCAGAAAACTGAAGGATTGTGGAGAAGATCTTCTTGTAGAGATATCTGAAGTGTTATTTAATGAATTGGCTTTCTTTAAGCTCATGCAAGATTTGGATAATAATAGTGTAACTGTTAAACAGAGATGCAAAAGGAAAATAGAAGCCGCTGGAGTGATACAGTCTTATGCAAAAGAGGTGAATGACATTCATTTTGATATAGAAATAGTTGTGATTAGTGTATAAATGTCCATTTTTATCTTTATGAGTAAATGAAATCATACTTGACCTCACCAAAGTAGTTTTTTTTTTTTTTCGTAATATGAGTTAATCATATTATAAGTCAGTACATACACCAGCCACTTGCTGACTCTCAGGAGTAGCAGCAGTGGCTCAGCATCAGGGATGCAGACAGGAACAGGTGGCAGGGGATTGGCAAGTGTCCACTCCACGTTACGGCCGCTTACCCAGAAAAGAGAGGAGGACTGGGATCTGGCTCTTGGCCAGCTGCCTGCCGTGGCTGTTGTCAGTCACAGTAGATGCCCCAGGAGAGTCAGCACCCCAGCCAGCACACATGCTTGTTATTAGTTAGGACCTTGGTTGCACATCCCTGTAGCTCCTTATGCCCTGTTGAATTAGTCTTGATCACATACAAAATTGGATGTTTTTTCCCCTCAACTGAGGCATACCAGGAGGCTTTTCCTCTAGACACCAGCACTCTTTTCTTGACTCCCTAATCATGAGAGGAAAAACAGGTCAAGACCCAAAACAGAAAGAGATAACCCTTCTTGCCGAAATCTAAAGTAGATAAAATCAGGCTATCTTTTTCAAGCTTTTCCTAATGTTTTTCTTCTAGACATAAGTTTCAGATCATTTCAGCCATTACTTAGAACTTGAAGAAAATAGAACAGGATGATATGATAAAAATGATAGAAAGGACTGCTTTAGATGGCAGAATCAAGAGGCTCCTTCAGGGGATGAAATGTGAGCTAAGCTGTGGAAAGACAAGAGGAGTTTATACTGAAGGTGAGAGGAGAGAACTGTTAAGTGTAACAGTGCCAGGCAGACAGAACCATTAAATATAAAGGCTTTAAAGCAGGATTGAGTGTTTTGGGGAACAGAGAGAAACTAGGGAGGCAGGAACACTTAAAATGAGGTGAGCCTGTAGGAGATGAAGTCACAGAGGTAGATAAGACAAATGTGTGAAATCTTAAAAACTGTTGTAGGGACCTTATATTTTATTTTATTCTAAGCATAATGGCAACTCATAGGAAAGTTTGAGAGAGAGGAGTATCATAATCTCAGTTTAAGATTTGTCAGGCTTCGTTATTGAGTAGGAATTGTAGGTGAGTAGAGAGAAGCAGAGAGACTGCTTGGAAGATTGTTGCAGTTGTCCATGTAAGAACTGGCTCAGCTCTGAGTGTGTAAGAAATGGGTAAGAAGTGTCTCAGCTCTGAGTGTGTAACAGCAGATACATTAGGATGATTGAGTCAAATGCAGTCTAGTAGTTCAGATGTGGGTAATAAACATAAGGTACAGGCTGATTCTGACTTGTGCATTTGGGTGAATGAAGGACAATTTACTGAGATTGGGAAGACTGAAGAGAGACTGGGGCTTTAGAAGGAAAGAAATCAAGATTTTTGTTTTGGATATAGTAAGTTTGTGATGTCCCTTAGATATCCAAGAAGATGTCAGGTAGACTGTGTTGCTTTTTGTTTTTCTTCATTTAAAAGGTTTATTTAATAAGAGTTGAATTTATATTTCTAAGAGAACACTAATCTCTTTGGATGGTGGTTTAAAAATGCAGGATTTGTTAAAGTTTACTGAGTACTTAAGTGTGATAATGAATGATCACCCCTGAATTCTGCCTAACCGATTTGCTTATAGGCCAAAAGGATTCTTGAAGGAGATCACAGTTCACCTGCTGGAGAAATTGATGATGAAGACAAAGTATGTGCTAATTTAGTGGCTTTTGAAACAAAAGATTAAATAATTTTAGTAACTTTTACCTTACTGGTAGAGAGCAAAGTAGATCATAAAATGTCCTTTCTTCTGACAGAGTTTTATTTTCTTTTAAAAACAACTAAATTTAAAACCATTCTTTATATTTTTAAATTAGATAATGACTTACTAATTTTTATGATAGACTTACTGTATACCTTTAAAAAATGTACTTTAAGGAATTAATTACTCGAATTTATTTGTGGCTAGGACAAGGATGAGACGGAAACAGTTAAGCAGACTCAAACGTCTGAGGTTTATGATGGTGACGGCCCCAAAAACGTGAGATCTGATGTTTCTGATCAAGAGGAAGATGAAGAAAGTGAAGAATGTCCAGTGTCTATTAGTAAGTCTGAAGGCTCTAGACTAGGCTTATGCATTAGTTCTTTACAGATCACTTAATGAAACAGTTTGTTGGAGTGGAATGAATATAGAATTAGGTGTCAGACAACTCTGAATTTCAGTGTGACCCTGACTAAATTACCAGTCCTTTCAACACCAGTTTTCTAGTACTTAATGGTTTTGAAGGTTTTAGATACTGTATGTGAAGCACTTACACAATGTAGGCATGCAATAAATGGGAGCTGTTATGAAGTAAGTGTTAAAATTTTTACCAAAAATTGTGTGTTAATCAACTTAGATTTGTCCAAAGCTGAAACTCAGGCTTTGACTAATTATGGAAGTGGAGAAGATGAGAATGAAGATGAAGAAATAGAAGAATTTGAAGAGGGACCTGTAGATGTCCAGACGTCACTTCAGGCTAACACTGAAACTACAGAAGAAAATGAACATGATGATCAGGTATTCCAGTGTAGACTCACACACTCTCCACCAGTCTTCCTATGACACCTAAAAGCACGTTCTTTTTAAACATGTTAAAATCAACAGCTTCCCCATTCTCATTTTCCTGAGTACAAACTTCTTTAATATCCTTATTGAAATCTAAAACACTTATTATTTTTTTATTTAGCAATGTTTTTACATTTAAAGCACTTAAAATATTTTAATAACAAATCCTGAAAACTATGTGATGACTTTAGATTTTTAACTTTTGATTTTTCTAGTTATACATGGAAGTAGTATGTAACAAAATAAAATCATTCTCCTTCCTATCCTCACCTCATCCTGCCCCAGAGGCAAAACTTTGTATGATTTCTTCTGCTGTTTACCCTCTATCTGAATAATATGAGTCTGCATTTATTCATTCATTTATGTGTTAGACATTACCTTTTGAATTCTGTTAGAGCAGGTGAAGACTCTCAGGTCACATATGTTCCTCATTTAATCATGTCTTTTGATTAAATCTGTATTTAATCAAATATTTAGATTTAAATGAACCATGCAAATATTACTAGCTGTTGAGCTAAGCAGATAGTGTTTATTGCTTAGTCTTGTACATTTTTTTCACCTGAATTTAATAATTGTCTCATTTTTTAATTTATTTTCTTTGATCACATACCCAAGTGCTTGCTCTGATTTTCTTCATGAACCAGTCTGTCAGTTTTGTCCTTTCCGGAGCTTGCTTCATTCCTGTTCCATTCTGGGTCTGGCTCTTCTTTAGCCCTATAGATAGCTACCAGCTAGGGAACGCCGTCTTTCGTACTTTTAGGTCTCAGTTTCTGGAATCAGATCTTGCCTTTCTCTTCCTTGGTTTATCACCTAATTTTGGTGGAACACATCTTGCAGTCACTCTCTAAGAAAGAGTGCAAAACATATCTTGACATTTTTTTCTCCCCCCTGCTCAGTCATGTCTGACTCTTTGAGACCCCATGGACTATAGCCCACCAGCCTCCTCTGTCCATGGAATTCTCGAGGCAGGAATACTAGAGTAGGTAGCCATTCTCTTCTCTAGTTGCCATTTTATATTGTCTAAGAAAACTCAGTGTTTCTGTGTTGAAAATCATTTCCCCTCAGGTCTTTGAAGGCATTTCTTAGTTCTGATTTTTCATATATGTCCTTTTTCCTCTCTAACTCTAGAAGTTTTTCCACCTGGAGTTCTGAAATTTCACAGTGATAATATGCATTGTTGCAGGTCTTTTTATTCACTACACTAGGTGGACTCAGTTGTCTTTTTAATCTGTAGCATGTTTTTCAGGATTGGTAAATTTTCTTTAATTTTCTTTATTTCTTCCTCACCATTTTCTCTTCTTTTCTTCTGAAATAAATGTTATCAGGTGTTAATTAGCCCTATTTTCTTCTTTTCATTTTATTGACACATTGATCTTTCTGTTTTATTACTTTCTGGGAGATTTATTTGACCTTAACTATATGATAGTATCTTTAGTTCAACTGTCATAATTTTAATTTCTAAGTACTTTTTTCTGTTTGTTATTTCTTTATAGCACCCTCTTACTTCATGGGAGCAGTATTTTCTCTTACCCACACAGAGGCTTTCTCCAAATATCCACTCTACCTTTGGTGCTTACATTAAAGAATAATACACCAAAAAGCCAGTTGAAATTCTTTTGGGCTTTACTGTGGGGCAGCCAAGTAGATAACTCTGATAGAAAATGCTAAATGTCAATTCCTATTGGAATAGTTTAATATCTCCAAAGTAGGGAGGGTCCGCCCATCTCCTTCTACCTGGTAGGAGGTCCCTTTCCTTGGCTCTTGGTGTTCTGAACTTGGATGTAGGGTTAGGGCTGAGGGTCCCACCATTATACAGACTTGCCCTAGATCTTCCGTTTCATTTTGACACTTTATCCTGTCATTCGTGCTTTCCATGGTGGCCCCCAGGCCTGAGACTAGCTCATTTCCTCCAAAATATAATCTCCCATTTTCTGTTGAGCCTGGGGAGGGAATCTTAAGTGTAACAAAATATAATCATTCCCCTTCCTATCCTCACCTCATCCTGCCCCAGAGGCAAAATTTTGTATGATTTCTTCTGTTGTTTACCCTCTATCTGAATAATATGTGTGTGCGTTTATTTATTCATTTATGTGTTAGACATTACTTTTTGAATTTTTTTATAGCAGGTGAAGACTCTCACCCCACCACTGTATTCCTTCCTTCCTAGAATCTGGGGCATCTAATTATGAGGTGAATCTTCAGTTTTCTCTCCTTCTACAGAAAGCAGTTAGCTTGTTCATCCTTCTCTCATTTCCTTCAGTTAACATCTACAAATAAGCAAGTATCTTTTAGTTTCATTTAATAGAGAGTCAGGCCTAAAAAAACAAATAGTAAAATCTATAATACTCCAGTTCTTTGTGTTATTCTGAAGTTAAGAAAAGTAAATTTTTTAAACTTAGCCATCTTGAAATTGCAACCACAGCCTTCTTGAAACACTTCTAGAAGATTATTTTAAAATTTCCTTGTATGAAGGTCTCAGGTTGGAAATACCATTCATCTCCTGTATAGTGACTGTATGTTTAGGTCCCACTATTAAGACATTATTTTTTCCTTCTAGGTTCCACAGCATGATTTTGAAAAATCATCAGAAAGCAAAAATGTCCCATCAGAACAAGAACCCACTACTAGTAAAGGTAAGAAAAGTTTAAAATTTCCATGTTAAAATTATCTGCAGTGTCCTTTATGTACTTAAAAACAAAGAAATCTAAATTCTTAGCTACTGCAAGTTCAGAGGTATTTTGGATCTGATACATGTCTTTTTTCTCTCCCTAAATCCTTTGTAGAAAATGCTAGGGCCTTGTTTCTGCAAACAGCTATTAAAGAAAAGTTGACAAATATCTAAACACAGAGACAAATTTTGTAAAGGAGGTAGTCTGATTATACATTTATACATTTTAGTCTTTATTTGGTGCAATAGTAAAACTTAATGACAGTTGCATTACACTAATGTTAAGACTTTCTTTTGATGACAGGTGACCAGGATAGCACTCCTGTGAAGCCCTGTTATCTCAATATCGTGGAAAATGAGCAACCTTTAAATAGCACTGTCCAGAAGGACACTCTCACTACCATCGACTCGTCCAGTCAGCCTAACCCTTTGCCTTTACCTTTAACTGAAATTGAAACCTTGGTGCCTAGAGTCAAAGAAGTGAAATCTGCTCAGGAGACTCCTGAAAGCTCTTTGGCTGGAAGTCCTGATACTGAATCTCCAGTGTTAGTGAATGACTATGTAGGTATCATGTGCATTTCATTTCTGTGCCCCTTTCTTCATTTGCAGGTTAACATTTCTAGTATATAAACACAACTCCACTTTGTGTTTGGGTTTAGAAACTGTTGGAGCATTTTTATTTCTCATTCAGACTTAACTTTAAACTCAAACAGAAGAGTGATAGTGAACCAAGATGACCATTTCAAAACCTAAAATTCTAGTTTTGAGAACCAAAGAGATGAACTGTATGTGGTAACCTTGAGAGAGTTCATTTGACAGCAGTAGAGTCCCTGTCTATAGTGAATGATGAAAAAGTAAGCTAGCGTTTATATTTATAATTTGCATTTATAATGTAAGTAGGTAAGTTTAGTTTTTCTCTGGAC
Source organism: Muntiacus reevesi (assembly GCF_963930625.1). Taxonomy (NCBI): domain Eukaryota; kingdom Metazoa; phylum Chordata; class Mammalia; order Artiodactyla; family Cervidae; genus Muntiacus; species Muntiacus reevesi. The sequence goes on along the minus strand of NC_089258.1, from coordinate 60,850,704 downwards.
ATTTGTTTCAATTTAATTTTATAGCCAATAGGTTGTTTTTTGGATACTTGGGGTGTGTATGTTTTATATACTTTGTCTTTTGGGTAAAAATGAAGGGATTTGTAATAATGTACCTTTAGGTCTAAAGAACATGTTTCACATATTATTTAATCAGCATCAGTTTTCTTCCCAAAGATATGTTTATAATATAATTTCAAAGCTTCTCAGCAAAAGGGGATTTATAGTATTTCAGAAACAGTAGAAAGAGTAACTATCTTAATTGTTTTATTTGCTTCACTAATAGTAAAATTTTCCATTGAAAACTGTAAAAGTTACTTATTAGGTTTCTTATTGTTATTATTTGATGAGTGCATAGAATTGCTACAGAAGGCATTTGCTCAGAATTTACTTGACATTAGATCATAGAAGGTCCTGAAGTTGGATTTCAGGCAGGGAACACTATTAAAGGTCTTTGCACAAGAAAGTGAAATGGTCAAAGTCACGGATTTTGAAGATGAATCCGATGACTGTATAAGAAGTGTTGTCAAGGAATCAAAGTTGAGAGTCTCCATTATCATGTAAATACAAACTGAGCTGAGTGAGAGAGGAATGGGTGAGAAATGTTTCAGAAAAAAGAAAAACTTAAGGTTTCCACTTGGGTAATTGGTAGAATGATGATACTATTAAAAACCAAAGAACTGGGAGAAAACGCTTCAGGTTTCAGAAAAACAGTGTGAGGTGATTTTTAATAACTTTTGTGAATTACTAAATTCACACCTCATCTTTCTGTTTGAGCTTCCATCCAGTTGATATTGAAAGTCTTATGTTTACTTATATTCTTCTGAATACAGCTCTGATGCATTGTTAATATATCAAGAAATGAGGGCTGTTCTAATTACTTTAGCCCTCAATGTAACTACTGCTGTTTCTCCCTTTAGCCTGTATGAACGGGCTCTTTGTTTTGTAAAATGGGTGCCCAGAAGCCTCACTGTGTGCCCACAGTTACAAGTGTGCAACCCTTCATGTTGAACTCTAGATTTCTGTTCTATTCATTGAGCTAAATATGGAAGAAAAGCAAATATGACAGAGTTACTGACATCTATACACACGTGAGAATCCACTTTATCTCTTGGCATGGATGACTTTGGTTTAGATCCAGAGATAGAGTGGATTGCCTTCATTAAATATAATTTGTTAATCTTACAGGAAGCAGAATCTGGTAACATAAGTCAGAAATCTGATGAAGAAGACTTTGTGAAAGTTGAAGATTTACCACTTAAACTGACAATATATTCAGAGGTATTTCGCTCTTTAATTACAGTTGTCATTTATAGCAGATATTGTGAAGATGAAAAGTGATTTTGTATTTTTAATTTTCATTCTACAGGCAGATCTAAGGAAGAAAATGGCAGAAGAAGAACAGAAAAACCACTTAGCTGGTGAAATATGTGAAATGCAGACTGAAGAATTAGCTGGGAATTCTCAGACACTAAAAGAACCTGGTAAGAGTTAGCAGTTTTAATCATATCACACTGAAAAGTTACTGAACCTTGATACCATCATTTTGTTTTAGTTTTTAAAATGTGCTACTAGTACCTGGAATATAGAAGCCAAACATTAGAAAGGAAGCATAATTCTATAAAAATGTTAGTTCCACTGCCCAATTTATAAAATAGTACTGTCAGATAATTTTCTCTATTTTTAGTTTTAACAGTGTAATAGATGCAGATGGCTTAAGAAAGAAAGGTACCGAGAAGTGAGTGATGATTGGCAAGAGCCCATTTCTTTTATTCACTGGTTTTCAGTTCTTTTGGAGGAAGCCTTTTATATCTCTGTATACTATTATAATTTTCCTGAACTTTAAAAATTAGATAATGTTTCTTATCTACCCAATGAAAACTTATTTAAACCTACCTCTTCTTTCAATGTTTATGTTGTTTTTGGTTTTTCTGTTACCTTTGTTCTTACAAATGTACGCATTTTCTAGTTCTGTCAGTTTTGGTCATTACCCAACTGCTTGTTCCTCCGCTTTTCCTTCTCTGTTCGGTTTACTCATTTCATACTTTATTGACCTTATTAAACACACTTATATTCTGTTTTTGTAACTATAAGAATGAAATCTTTTATACTTTCCTGAAGATGATTTTATGGTTCATTGCAGAGCCAAGTGATAGTCCCAGGAAATCTGAGGAGATTTCCTTCTTTTTGGGTCTAATAGCACAGCCCAAGGGCCACTCAGAGGAAAACGTTTCTTGCATCAAGGTCAAGGATTTTCTGTTTGTTCATCAGTTCATTAAACTCAAGATTTTTTGTTTTTTTAAGAAATAGGGTGACGAGAAGAGAAACCAAATATCAAACCTTCAGTTAATCTCCCAGTTTTCAGCCCATTCCTGCTGTTAGGGCTTCAGTTAGTACCCTCTCCCCTGCTGCCTGTCCTCGCGTATCTGGGCTGCAGCTTCCTCCACCCCGCCCTATGCCTCCAATCTGCTCTCAGCATTCTGGGAATTTGTTTTTATCTTCTGTCTTCTGGTTCTCTCACAACCACCCTTCTTTTGTTGGTCTGAATTTATTCATTTTATACTTTTTGTCCCCCCAATGGGTTTTTTGGTTTGTTCTTTTTTGAGAGCAAGTATCTGCTCAGCCTGCCATCTTAAGATGGAAACCCTTACCTATGTCTTCTAAACTGTTGGTGGTATCATCAGGGAATTATTGTAGCAAAGTAAGTTTCTTTTATAATAACTTTATATTAAAAATGAAAGTTTTAAATGGAAGAGGAGAGCAATATTAAATAAATTCTATAAGGTCATATTAACTCAGTAAATAATTTATAAGGCATTAACCATGGTTTTGTTTTTCAGAAACAGTGGGAACCCAAAGTACATGAGATGTCTCCAGAGGCTGATCTAACTCTTTCTTGACATAATCAATACGTATATGAAAATGGCACTAAATAAACATCTGTTTTAATCTATATAAAATGTAAATCAGTTTGACACTGCATTTTTGGTAGGTGTGCTAATTTCTGCCCATGGCAGTTTAAAACATCAAAAACTGAATTCTGGACAGAGTAAAGCCTTGATACACTGTGGGGTTTTTTCCTTTTTCTTTCTTTCATTCTTTTGGTCCTGATTTTTTTTCCCTGTTGTGATGTTTAGTAACATAAAAATTAAAATGTAGTTTTAAATAAAGTTTGGACTTATCTGTAAACTATCTTTTTTGAAAATTATGTTGAATTCTATACAGCAAGTCACTGTTCTATATAATTAGGCTGTTCAGAGAAGAGCAACCGTCAAGAGTTAGAGAAATAAACTATTTATTATAAAGCCCAGCCTTCAGGCCAGGCTTCCAAATAATGCCAGTGTTGCTGCTATTGAGTCTAATATTCTTTTAGATACCTGCATGTCTTATTTCTTTGCAAGAATAGGGCAGGTTATAAAGGTATCTAGGATTTCAGAGAAGTTATTATAGAATATAAATATTCAAATTGGATAATAAGTTTAGAATACTTTTCCTTAGTACATAGAATTTACATAATTATCTATTAGATAAATATTTTCTAGAATTGCAATTCATATCCGTGTTGCCTCAGTTTAAACGTTAAAAGAGAGAACATTTTCTATAATTAGAGAATATTTCCGCTTAAACAAGGAAAGTAACATTGTGATTACTTTTAAAAGGAAAACCAAGCCCTTTAAAGTAGGGTTAATAGAACTAAATTTATGCACCAGAGCACTAAGTTTCTATTTGCCTTTGGACAACCTTGCTTTTTGAGACGATAATTTAGGCCAAAGCGTAGCAGTTGTCTCTGTGTGTAGTGAGAGAGAAGCAGGTTTGCAGATGAAGTACTGTATGGAGTAATGAGAGTCTACGTGACCTCTTCATCACTAAGCAAATCAGCTTTTCAAAGGTGGTGTACTTTTAGATTCCATCTTGCCGTATACCAAGTTAAAGGCCCACAGAGTCAGTTAACAAGTCAACTTTACAGACTGTTCCTTGAATAAAATATGAAGAATTATTCCAAATTAGTCTTTTAACTTTGTCAGCAGTTTACCGAAATACCCCATAAAAAAAGAATTTGGTTGGTATTCCTTTGAAATTCTTGACTGGTACCTCAGTGTAAAACTATAATGTCCAGTCAGGGAATAATAAATGAGGATTTCCCTCTGAAGACATTGACTATATTGTTCTGTAATTTAAATTATGTGAAGCATATATCTCCAACTTTATTAAACTTAGTCAGAACACTATCATTCCAGAAGCAGGAATTATTCAATTGGCTTGACTTCAGGGAAATTGAAGCATAGTACGTATACATATATATTATATGTATACTTAAGTTCTATATTTGTTTTCTAGACTCTGTACAGAAACTTCATTTTGATACACTCAAGCCAAGCCTTACACATTAAATATTAAGACTGTCTCTCTCTCTGCATGCAAATTAAAGATGGATTAATTTGTGGAATTGTTGTACTTACATCTTAAGTTATTATTGTAGTATCTGTGAACCTTATCAAATTTGCTTATTTGACTTACAGCTGTTGTAATCTGGTCTTTTGTTTTCTCTTATAGTAGATAATTTAGTTTTAAGTGCTTGAGAGCAGATAACTTGCTTAATATGTTTTTCCCTGGTAACTGTTGCTAAAGGCTTAGGCATTCAATATGTACTGTTTGTCTTAATTTTAAGTTAAAAATTTGGTTAGAGGTAAAGGAGGAAGAAAAGGTCAAAATAAGTGAGAGAGACCTAGGCAGGTTGAAATAATGCCTACAAGATTGAGCTCACCAGACTGTGCAGCAGGTACTCCTTGTATTTTTAACATTCACTTTGAGTAAATGCCTTTTCACTGTTAATAAATGTGTATCCTGCATACAACCCTGAATTGCATTTTCATTTACATTGACATACTCATTTATGCTTTAGAATTTATTCCAGAATTTTGGCTTATTTGGCAATTTTAAGTGTGTTTTTTTAAAAAAACTCAATACAAACTTTTATATATAAAATAGAAAACAATAAGGTCCTACTGTGTAGCACAGGAAACTATTCAGTATCCCCTAATAAACTATAATGAATGTGAAAGAATGTGAAAAGAATATGTGTATACGTATAACTGAATCACTTTGGTGTATGTATACCACACTCTAACACTACATTATAAATCAACTATGCTTCAATTAAAAGAAAAAAAAAAGGACATGAAAGATAATGACATATCAACCAGCCAGAGAAATTTATTAAAGTAGAAACATTTTTCTTACAGTGCAGCTGTGCTCTTCTATTTTTTAGTTACATCCGTCTTACATACTGTGTACAGAAAACACTCATGTATACTCAAAATTAGATTGGTATGTTTCTTGTTCAACTTTCTTTAATATAAAAAACTCATTTTAAAAAATCTGTCAAAGAAATAATTGGCTCTGGGTTTCACTTGTTTCACTGTACAAATACGGTTGCTCAGTTGCCTTGCCTGGAGGAGCCAGCATTTCTTGTTCTTTTTGCACAACTCTACTTTTTACTTTAATGTTCACTGTCTTTACATGTCGAGTTTTTTTCTTATATTAACTAGTCTCTCTGGCTGACCCCCTTTTTTCTTTAGTGGAAAGGAACACAGGGAAATTCTATGCCTACAAATGACTGATTCATATATGAACAGAGTTTTAATTATCTTATGAGTTCATTTCATCTGCCCAGACTCAGAAGTATCCACAACAGAATATCCTTCAGGCCAGCAGTTTATAGAAAGCTATTGATTTATTTTGAAAACTAATCACAGCATGTTCAGTATAACAGAGTTCTGTTCTCTCACATACTTAATATATTTCTTGCATTGTGACTTTTCCTATGTGTAGTTATCCCCAGTGTACATGTCTGGCAAATCACACATAATTAATATAAATAGTATAATTATAAATTTTAAGAATATTAATCAGAAATATTAATTAGAAATCTTCACCTTTAATGAGCTGAATGTCCCAGAGTATAGTTGCATGTTTAAGGCCATTTTGTTGATCAAATGATATCATGAAAAGACGGGAAATTATAAAGTGCTCTATCAGCCCATAGTGGTAGCATTCGACATTGTTGTTAAGCCTCACTCTTTGTTAGACTGCGTCCATATATATACATTTCCGTTTTTTTTCCATTTTCATTGCCCTTCACCTGTTGCCTCACAGTACGTACAGGCATAGCTTCCTCTGACAGGTGAAGTAGTGCTTGTGGACATACCATATAAATCTCAGGGATCGTGTACGTATTCATGTTGGAGAAAAGAAAGATCCAGAAAAATGAGGGCGAAGATTTTCCTCAAGCTTATACAGCTCAATAGTGAGGTTTTTGCTTTTTGGTGTGCTAACTGACATAATTTAAAATCTATTTCCAAAACAGAGTTTTTAAAAGTACTTACTAGAACCTTTTCTGACATGTTCTGGTTATATACTCTTAAGTAATTTTTCCTTCTTTAGGTAAAGAGGCAAAGTCTAAAGAGCCTTCATTATAATGGATTTTAGATGTGGAGTTTTCCCAGTGTCACTTTCACCAAGTTATCTTCCTTCTACTACATTTTAATTACTCTTCTTTCTATTTGCTGACTCTTAACTATCCCCAAATTGCTCAAAATGTTGAAGACACAGGAAGAGTAATGGAGTTTGTACTACAAAATTAGTATTTCAGATAGCTTTTTGGTTTTTGTGTTTGTTCTTTACTCAAGTGTAGTTAATTTACAGTATTAGTTTCAAGTGTGCAAGATGATGATTCATTATTTTTATAGGTCATACTCCATTTAAAGTTTTTATAAAGTACTGGCTGTCTGCCCTGTGCTGTACAGTATGTTCTTGCAGCTTATTTATTTTATACATAGTAGTTTGTACCTCTTTATTCCCTTCCCCTGGCTTGCACCTTTCCCTTTTCTTCTTACTGGTAACCACTAGTTTGTTCTCTGTGAGTCTGTTTCTTTCTTATATATTTTAGGTTTCACATATAACTGATAAGATACAGGATTTGTCTTTCTCTGACTTATTCTACTAGGCATAATACACTCCAGGTTCATCTGTGTTGTTGCAAATGGCAAGATTTCATCCTTTTTTATGGCTGTGTGTAATATTCCATCGTGTGTGTGTGTGTGCGTGTCTGTACCACATTTTCTTTACCCATCCATTTATTGATGAGCATTTGGGTTGCTTCCGTATCTTGGCAGTTGTAAATGGTGCTGCAGTGAACATTGATGTGCATGTATCTTTTCAAATCAGTGTTTTTGTTTTCTTTGGGTATGTACCCAGAAGTGAAATTGTTGGTCATATGGCAGGTTGTTTTTAGTATGTTTTAGTATGTTAAGTATGTTTTAGTATGTTTAGTTTTAGTATGGAAAAATTTCCATACTGTTTTCCATAGTGGCTGCAAATGTGCATTCCCACCAACAGTATACACGGTGTTTGCTCCACATCATCAACAACATCTGTTGTTTGTTGTTCTTTTTGATGGTAGGCATTCTGACAGGTGTGAGGTGACAACTTGTTGTGGTTTAGATTTCCATTTCCCTGACGGTTAATGATATTGAGCATCTTTTCATGTGCCTACTGGCCATCTGTATGTCTTTGGAAAAATGTTTATTCAGATTATTTGCCTGTTTTTTAATTGGATGGTTTGTTTTTCTGTGGTGAGTTGTATGAGTTCATTGTATGTTTTGAATACTAACCCTTTATCAGATAAATCATTTGCAAGTATCATCTCCCATTCAGCAGGTGGCCTTTTCCTTTTGTGTGTAGTTTCCTTTGCTGTGCAAAAACTTTATAGTTTGATCTGGTTCCATTTGTTTATTTCTGCTTTTGTTTCCTTTGCTGGAGGAGGAGACATATCTAAAAAAATGTTTGGGGGGGACTGATGTCAAAGAGTATACTACCTGCTTTCTTCTAGGAGTTTTAAGATTTGTGGTCTTACATTTAGGTCCATTTTGAGTTTATTTTTGTATATTGTGTAAGAAAATGTTCTAATTTCATTCTTTTATGTGTAGCTTTCTGGTTTTCCCAGCACCAGTTATTGAAGAGACTGACTTTCCCCCATTATGTATTCTTGTCTCCTCTGTCGTAGATTGATTGACCTTATGTGTGTGGGTTTATTTCTGGACTGTTTGTTTGCCCTGAGCTAATGTGTCTGTTTCTATGCCAGTACCGTGTGCTCTGACGTGACTCCTCCAGCTCTGTTTTGTTTTCTTAAGATTGTTTTGGCTGTTTCAAATAGGATTAGGTTTTTGGATTACAAAATTAGAAAATTTACAAAATCAGAAAATTTTCAGTTTTATTTGGGTTATGTCACATGTGATTGCCCTTTTCTTTTTCTTCTCCCTATCTGCCTTTATATTCTACCACTACCACTTGCCAAATTTACGTTATACAGGTGTCTAATAGATTAATTTTTAATAACCCCTTTTTGTTATCTATTATTTAATTCTGTTGTATTTCAGTATAATTTCTGATAATAGCTGGAAAAATAAGGTGTATTTCAATATGTAAATGTTTTCTAACCAAAGAAATGTCTTCTATTTCTTGTTTCATGTGATTCTGAAATTTATTATTTGATAGTGTCGGTGGTCAGTCTTAGATTTTCATCTAGAAAATTTCTGTACCTTTCAAGTAATTGTCGGGATTTAAAAGCTCAGCTTCATATAACATTGTGTAGTTTAACTTTTTTTGTTCTATCAGTATTAGCAGTTATTTAAATATATTAGAGCCTTTATATTCTTCAGTATTTGGACAACTGTTCTAACCAAGTAATAAAGAGATAGTATGACTGACATTTGGAAACATACGATGCTTAAAAACATACTGCTATAGCCCCTTCTATTCCTTTTTCCTATCTGCAAAGTGAAAGAATTATCCTGGATCCAAGGATGCTCTTAGTAATTACATTAGGTCAAATGGTAACTGTTTACACCTTTCAAAGGAAGATTTATGAGAAGAATTAAAAATGGAAATTAATAACCATTTGTCACAGTGAACAGGAAAGTGTTGAAAACCTGTAGTCTCTTTTTGTTGTATAACAAAATTGGGATTATGTTACAAGGATCCATGTGACCTTAACTTTTTTCAGTCATTTCATCATCTATGAGACTCTGGCCCCTTCCATTGGCATGGTGACAACCTGAAAAGAAAGTATCCTTTTTTGTTGTTACTTAATAGAGGCCTTTCTGGGCATGTTCCCCAACTCAAACTGCAGGGGATGGGAGAAAGGTGCTACTACAGAAGAACAGTTTTTCTGACTACTCCCCTTAGGCTTTGTAAAACCAAAGTCAGATGGTATATAATCTTATCCTGCACCTTAAATGCAAACAACCAAATGATGTTTTAAATTTTTAGTCTTCTGACTTTGGCATTCTAGAATTTCTGTATGGTGAGATTTATGAAATGCATATGAAAGAAAGTACGTAGAAGTTCTTACAACAAATGTTGTTGGCACTTCCTGAGACCTAATATTGCGATTTCTCAGTTACATTTTGTAACCTGGGTGATCGCATCTATCCTCATAACTTGGTTTATTTGTAATCTGCCTGCTTCTAAGTTTATATGTCAGTACAACCTCCCTCACGTCTCAAACTCTAGGTTCTTCTTTTGACTATCTGGTCAGTTCTTTGAACTTGATGTGTCCAAAACTGAGCTTTTGATTTCTCCAAATCTGGTTTTTCTGTGGTTTTCCCATTAATTAAATGGCATTTCATCTTACTTTCTCAAGAAAAAAATCCCTGAAATTATCTGTAGCTCTACGCCCAGATCCAACTAATCAGTGCTACCTTTAAGATATAACTAGAATCTAACCAGTTCTCAGTATCTCGTCTACTCCCATCTGTATTTAAGACACCCTTATCTCTTGACTGGATTATTGTGGTGGTTTCTCAGTGGGCCCTACCCCTTCCTTCCTTGGCTTTCTGTAACCTAGTCTCATCACAGTAGCAAGAGTGGTTCTGTTCAGATGTTGGTAGCTTTTTCTATTTCATTTCAAATAAGAGCAAAACAGTCTTTCCAAGGCCCTACAGGACCAGTTCTCAACCTCTACCTGACTTCTCAGTTTCCCCATTATTCATTCAACTTGAGTCACAGACTTTGCTGTTTCTCAAACATGTGCTGCGGGCCTCCTTCCACTCCTGGTCCTTTGCATTTGCTGTTCTCTCAGCCTACAATGCTTTTCTCAACAATTTAAATGGCACACATTTAGTGATATCTGTGTGTATCCAACTTAAACTTACAACTCAAACAGATGACTCTCCCTTGCCACTGTCTTTTTTTTTTTTTAGTCTATTACTTACCAACTAATGCTTTTTTACTTACTTATTTTCTGTTTTCTCTTTACCCTGTAATTAAGGGGAAAGGGCGGGAATTTTTCTCTGCTGCTTCTGTTGCAATATAACTAATTTTTAGAGCAGATCTTGGCATATAGAAAGTGTTTACTGTCTATGAATAAATGATTAAATTCTGTTAGTGTTTCAAAGAGAGGTTCAAGTTGTTACATTTTACTAAGTAGGATTGGCTATCTCAATTGTGGCAGATTCTTTTCCACTTCAACAGTTTTGAAAAGAACAGTGTAATAGTCCTATAACAGTATATTTCAGACTGAAATACACTATAAAATAGTGTATTTCCTCAGTTCCAGCTGAGGAAAATACAAATATATTCCTAGCTATTATTTTTCAAATTTGCTAATAGGTCATATGCCTTGACAGATATGATCAAAATGAATATAGAATGATTTATAAAATGAAGTGAATTCAGTGATAAGACAGTAGATTTTAAACCAGTCATTGGAAAGTCATTCAAAAAACCAGGTTTTTATTCAGAGTTAAGAATATCTACTAAGGCTTTCTGGGAAGGGACTGAGAGACACAGCTACCCACCCCCCTCCGCCTTACCCATTTGGTACCACCTGTAAGTTTGGCAATATGCACCAAGGTTTTTACATATTTATTTATGTCCTTTGACAGAGCAATTCAGTTTCTAAGAATTCTTTTCATATTCTAGATAATAGTCCTTTGTCTTATATATTTGTTTAAATTATTTCCTCCAAGTCGGCGGCTTGTATTTAATTATGATTCTTTTTTTTTAATGTTTGGTACTTTGTATCCTAAGGAATATTTATTTGCCTGTGCCAAAGTCATTGAGATTTTTTTTCCTACTTCTAACGGTTCTACAATTTTAGCTTTTACATGTAGGTGTATTGTCCATTTTGAGTAATTTTTTATATGATGTGAGGTAAGGATAAGATTTATTTTCCTCTTATAAAGATATATGGGAGCAAACATCATTTGTTGACAAGACTGTCCCTCTCTGTTATGAACTATCTTGTCACCTTTATGGAAATTGGTTGGCCATGTGTGGATCTGTATGTGGAATCTCTGTCCCACTCATATATCTAGTCTTACTAGATATATCCATGTCACTATTGTAGTTTTTTAGAAAACTTTTAAGAGTAGGCAATGTAAGTCTTCTAAGTGTGTTCTTTTTTTTCTCAAGAACTTTTGGCTATTCTGTGTGCGTAATCTTACATTTCCAATTGTAGAACTTAGTTTTCATAAAAAACTGGCCGGGATTTTAATTGGAATTGCATTGAATAAATAGACCAATTTGAGAAAGTTAAGAATGTAAATGATACTGTTTTCCATTCCTTGAACACTAGCTTTCCAGTCGTTTAGGTTTTCTTTTGGCTCCATACAGAAGTTTAGTTTGATTGTATTTGTCAACTTCAGTAACAGGCACTACTTAGGTAATAACTCAACTGACCTATTATTTGCTGGACTTTGGCTGCTTACAGAACTGTGGCATTGCTGATTTCAGTGTCACCAGTTTGTGAAAAGGGCAGTGGTTAGGTAGACTTTTGAAAGAAACTGTTTCACAAACAGAGGTAATTATTGTTAAATCACCATGACAGTTCACTGCTTGGTGGCTAAATTAACCCCCATGTGGGAAACAAGAACAACTTAATGTTAACTCTTCTTCAAAGCAAATGGATTCCATTCTGTCTACCTGTCTATAAGTAGAAGGCCAAACATCCCAAGTGTTCAGTAAAGATGGTTATGAGGATACAAGATGTGGGAAGAAAAAAGGGCAGGGCCAACCTTATCAATCGTTTCTAACCTTAAAGGCAAATGGAACCTTGCTTGCCTTGTCATCTTCCTGTTATTGCCGAGAGTGGCCAAGTAGGCAGAGGAGGAGGAGCACTACGAGTGTGGGCCTCTCCCGCCTACAATAACATGCTGGTCATATAGGAGGTCGGAGAGCAGGACAGTGTAATCATACTTCAGTTCAGTTCAGTCGCTCAGTTGTGCCCGACTCTGCGACCCCATGAATCGCAGCACACTAAGCCTCCCTGTCCATCACCAACTCCCGGAGTTTACTCAGACTCATGCCCGTCGAGTCAGTGATGCCATCCAGCCATCTCATCCTGTGTCGTCCCCTTCTCCTCCTGCCCCCAATCCCTCCCAGCATCAGGGTCTTTTCCAATGAGTCAACTCTTCACATGAGGTGGCCAAAGTACTGGAGTTTCAGCTTCAGCATCAGTCCTTCCAATGAACACCCAGGACTGATCTCCTTTAGGATGGACTGGTTGGATCTCCTTGCAGTCCAAGGGACTTTCAAGAGTCTTCTCCAACACCACAGTTCAAAAGCATCAATTCTTCGGGTGCTCAGCTTTCTTCACAGTCCAACTCTCACATCCATACATGACCACTGGAAAAACCATAGCCTTGACCAGACGGACCTTTGTTGACAAAGTAATGTCTCTGCTTTTTAATATACTATCTAGGTTGGTCATAACTTTCCTTCCAAGGAGTAAGTGTCTTTTAATTTCATGGCTGCAATCACCATCTGCAATGATTTTGAAGCCCAAAAAAATAAAGTCTGACCCTGAGTCCACTGTCTCGCCATCTATTTCCCATGAGGTGATGGGACCAGATGCCATGATGTTAGTTTTCTGAATGTTAAGCTTTAAGCCAACTTTTTCACTCTCCTCTTTCACTTTCATCAAGAGGCTTTTTAGTTCCTCTTCACTTTCTGCCATAAGAGTGGTGTCATCTGCATATCTGAGATTATTGATATTTCTCTTGGCAATCTTGATTCCAGCTTGTGCTTCATCCAGCCCAGCGTTTCTCATGATGTACTCTGCATATAAGTTAAATAAGCAGGGTGACAATTTACAGCCTTGACGTACTTCTTTTTCTATTTGGAACCAGTCTGTTCCATGTCCACTTCTAACTATTGCTTCCTGACCTGCATACAGGTTTCTCAAGAGGCAGGACAGGTGGTCTGGTATTCCCATTTCTTTCAGAATTTTCCACAGTTTATTGTGATCCACACAGTCGAAGACTTTGGCATAGTCAATAAAGCAGAAATAGATGTTTTTTTTCTGGAACTCTTGCTTTTTTGGTGATCCAGCGGATATTGGCAATTTGATCTCTGGTTCCTCTGCCTTTTCTAAAACCAGCTTGAACGTCTGGAAGTTCTCACTACTAAACCACAAACATCTTGTACAATTTGTCAGCAAAAACAAGGCCATTTCCTACTTGGTATTTTGCAGAGAATTCATTTCTTCACGTTTTTTTGGGGAGGGGGCGGCGGGGTGGAATATCATGGGGTGTATAGTTATATATATTCATTTTGCACCACCTCTTGTGACATTGTGTATGTTGACAGCAAGGTTTATTTTTTTTTAATTTTACTATTACTATTTTTTTAATTGTAGTGGTTTTTGCCATACATTGACATGAATCAGCCATGGATTTACATGTGTTCCCCATCCCGATCCCCCCTCCCGCCTCCCTCTCCATCCCATCCCTCTGGGTCTTCCCAGTGCACCAGCTCTGAGCACTTGTCTCATGCATCCAACCTGGGCTGGTGATCTGTTTCACCCTTGATGGTATACTTGTTTCAATGCTGTTCTCTCTGAACATCCCACTCTCGCCTTTTCCCACAGAGTCTAAAAGTCTGTTCTGTACATCTATGTCTCTTTTTCTGTTTTGCATATAGGGTTATTGTTACCATCTTTTAAAATTCCATATATATGCGTTAGTATACTGTATTGGTCTTTATCTTTCTGACTTACTTCACTCTATAATGGGCTCCAGTTTCATCCATCTCATTAGAACTGATTCAAATGAATTCTTTTTAATGGCTGAGTAATATTCCATGGTGTATGTGTACCACAGCTTGCTTATCCATTCATCTGCTGATGGGCATCTAGGTTGCTTCCATGTCCTGGCTATCATAAACAGTGCTGCGATGAACATTGGGGTGCACGTATCTCTTTCAGATCTGGTTTCCTCAGTGTGTATGCCCAGCAGTGGGATTGCTGGGTCATATGGCAGTTCTATTTCCAGTTTTTTAAGGAATCTCCACACTGTTCTCCATAGTGGCTGTACTAGCTTGCATTCCCACCAACAGTGTAAGAGGGTTCCCTTTTCTCCACACCCTCTCCAGCATTTATGCTTTAGCAGCCATTCTGACTGATGTGTAATGGTACCTCATTGAGGTTTTGATTTGCATTTCTCTGATAATGAGTGATTTTGAGCATCTTTTCATGTGTTAGCCAGCCATCTGTATGTCTTCTTTGGAGAAATGTCTGTTTAGTTCTTTGGCCCATTTTTTGATTGGGTCATTTATTTTTCTGGAATTGAGCTGCCGGAGTTGCTTGTATATTTTTGGGACTAATCCTTTGTCTCTTTCTTCATTTGCTGTTATTTTCTCCCATTCTGAAGGCTGTCTTTTCACCTTGCTTATAGTTTCCTTTGTTGTGCAAAAGCTTTTAAGTTTCATTAGGTCCCATTTGTTTATTTTTGCTTTTATTTCCAATATTCTGGGAGGTGGGTCATAGAGGATCTCGACAGCAAGGTTTAAATGAGACATCAGTGATTGGCTAGGCCCTCTGAAGGCCATTTCTGCTGAGTAAGGATATTTTTTATATTAAAAACACCATGAATTCAGCAAAGCATCAGATCCATCAAAGAAAATTATATAGATAATTTTGGGTAGAGGAGATTAATTTGAAGCCTTTCTGTTCTTATATACAATTACTGATGGTGTTTAGTACTACAGTGGATGCCAGCATATCTGACAAGTTGGTTTTCACTGATATGTTTTAAAATCTACATCTGTCACTGCAGAATGTTAGGTCAAGTTTATTTCCCTGCCCTTATTACCCTTTCCTCACACTTTAACTACAATTCAAAGGAAAGGATGAAGAAAAGAAAGCATATGTGTGGATATTGTTCAAAACGTGTATACTTCATTGTTACAAAAACTTTTAAAACTGAAATATAATTCATTTACAATATTGTGTTAGTCTCAGGTGTACAGCAAAGTGACTTTTTTATTTGTATATGCATATTTTTATATTTTATATATATATATTTTTTTGGGAGGGGCTTCCCTTGTGGCTCAGCTGGTAAAGAATCCGCCTGCAATGTAGGAGACCTGGGTTTGATCCCTGGGTTGGGAAGATCCCCTGGAGAGGGAAAGGTTACCCACTCCAGTATTCTGGCCTGGAGAATTCCATGCACTGCAGAGTCCATGGGGTCACAAAGAGTCGGACTCGACTGAGCAACTTTCACATATATTTTATTTTCCCTAGTTATTACAAGGTATTGTAGCTCCCCGTGCTTTACAGTAAGTCTTTGTTACTCATTTATTTTATATATAGTAGTTTGTTAATTCCATACTCCTAATTTATCCCTCGCGCTGTTTTCCTTTTTGGTGACCATAAGTTACTTTCTGTCTGTGAGGCTGTTTTTTTAATATATAGATGCATTTCTAGTATTTTTTTAGATTCTGCATGTGATACAATATTTGTCTTTGTCTTTGTCTGACTTACTTCACTTACTGTGGTATTCTCTAGGTCCGTCCATGTTGCTGCAAATGGCAGTATTTCTTTTTTATGGCCAGTACTCTGTGTGTGTGTGTGTGTGTGTGTGTGTTTCCATGTCTTGGCTATTATAAAGTGTGCTGCAATGAACGTTGGGTGCATGTAGCTTTCAAATTAGTTTTCATTTTTTCTGGATATATGCATGTAGCTTTCAAATGAGTTTTCATTTTTTCTGGATATATGCCTAAGAGTGGCATTGCTGGATCATATGGTAGCTCCATTTTTAGTTTTTCAAGGAAACTAAACTGGTTTCTGTAGTGGTTGTACCAAGTTACATAACCACTGACAGACCAGGAGGGTTCCTTTTTCTCCACATCCTCTTTAGCATTTATTATTTGTGGACTTTTTGATAATGGTCATTCTGACCAGAGTGAGATGGTACCTCATTGGAGTTTTGACTTACATTTCTAATAATTAGCATTGTGGAGCATCTTTTCACGTGCCTATTGGCCATCTGTATGTCTTTTTTGGAGAAATGTCTTTTTAGGGTTTTCTAGTCATTTTTTAATTTGGGGTTTTTTTTTTTTTTGAAACTGAGTTATGTGGACTGTTGTATATTTTGGAAATTAAGCCCTTGTTGCTCACATCATTTGCAGATGTTTTCTCCCAGTCCATATCTTATCTTTTCATTTTGTTTATGGTTTCCTTTGCTATGTAAAAACTTTTATGTTTGATTAGGTCCCATTTGTTTATTTTGGGGTTTACTTTTATAGCTTGGGAGACTGATTTAAGAAAATACTACTATTTATGTCAGGGAGTGTTTTGTCTATGTTCTAAGAGTTTTATGGTGTTACGTTTTACCGTTAGGTCTTTAAATCATTTTGAGTTATTTTTAGATATTGTGTGAGGGAATATTCTAATTTCATTGACATTCATGAAGCTGTCCCACTTTTCCAGCCAGCACTGCTTGCCGAAGAGACCGTCTTTTCTCCATTGTATGTTCTTGCCTCCTTTGAGGAAAATTAATTGATTATAGGTGTGTGGGTTTATTTCTGAGCCCACGATTTAACCCAGTGCTGGCTCTTCTAAGGACAGCTAGACAGCTTTCCTAACAGCACAAAAATAGATGTCACTGTCTCTACAAACAGAGGCCAGAGAATTTTATCCAGTTCCAAATAGCGGCCAAGTCTAGCTTCAGGCCCTAGGATGACTAACTCTAGCAACCCTTGCCTGAAGCAGTGATCCAGGAAATCCTTTTGATGCCAACAACTTCCTCCTGTGACACTGTAGGCACCGAGGGCGTGTGCAGCAGGGAGCAGGAGCTGAGGGAGAAAACGGGACAGAAGATTCTTCATGTCTTCAGATCTGCAAGACCTTGCCTTTTCTTTTTTGCCCAACGTGGTATCCACAATTGTTAGCAGACCACCCATGTTGAATGTGCTCCCAAGTATATTTTTAACCTTATTTGAGGGATTATTGTGAACTCTGTGCAACTTTCTAAGTTTTTACATAGGTGTACACCTGTAAGACCCTTACCACAATCAAGATAGTAAACATATCTGTTGTCCCCCAAAGTTTCCTGAGGCCTCTTGGGAATCCTTCCATCTAGCCTCTGCCCCACTTCACCTCACCTGCAGGCAACCACTGATTTGCTGACACTGTTGATTAGCTTGCATTTTCCAGAAACTTACATAAATTCAACTATACGGTATATAAGTTTGTCTGGCTTTCTTCACTCAGGGTGTTAGAGATTCATGTTGTTCAGTTGCTCAGTTGCGTCCATCTCTTTGTGACCCCATGGACTGCAGCACACTAGGCTTCCCTGTCCTTTGCTTGCTCAAACTCCTGTCCATTGAGTTGGTGATGCCATCCAACTATCTCATCCTGTTTTGGCCCCTTCTCCCCCTGCCCTCAATCTTTCCCAGCATCAGGGTGTTTTCCAAAGAGTTGGCTCTTTGCATCAGGTGGCCAAAGTATCGGAGCTTCAGCTTCAGCATCAGTCCTTCAATGAACATTCAGGACTGATTTCCTTTAGAATTGACAGGTTTGATCTCCACACATGACTACTGGAAAAACCATAGCTTTGATTATACAGACCTTTGTCAGCAAAGTGATGTCTGTTTTTTTAATACACTGTCTAGGTTTGTCAACAGCTTTTTTCCAAGGAGTAAGCGTCTTTTAATTTCATGGCTGCAGTCACCATCTGTGGTGATTTTGGAGCCCAAGAAAATAAAGTTTGTCACTGTTTCATTTTTTTCGCCATCTATTTGCCCATGAAGTGATGGGACTAGATGCCATAATCTTCAAGGTTTTGAATGTTGAGTTTTAAGCTAGCTTTTTCACTCTCCTCTTTTCCCTCATGAGAAGGCTCTTCAGTTCCTCTTCACTTTCTGCCATTAAGGTGGTGCCACCTGCATATCTGAGGTTATTGATACTGAGATTCATGTAGCATGTATCAATAGTTCATACCTTTGAATTGCTGAATGTTACATCGTATGGACAAACTGAAACCACGAGGTGGTGTTTGGGGGTGCTTCGAGGAGCGCTGGTTCTCCAGTGTTTTCTTGGCCATGCCTGGTCAAGCTGCGACTGTCATGGAGCAGTGGAAATGCGCAAAAGGGCAGTAACGTGCTAAAAATGCTAAATCATATCAGGTTTTAGTACAACGTAGCCTTTTCCTTATATTTTAGCTTTTAGTGTGCACAGAGGAGTTACCCTGGGCACTTACTGAGCTCCCTGGGCAGGGACGTGGGACTCATGCCACAATTGTTTGTTTGGGGGCATGTCCCCTGCTTCTGTTGCATGGTTTTGCTGCTAAGCAAACAAGCTTTCTTGAGTGATCTGGAATTCAGTGACTCAATACCCAAAATGGTTGAATTAGGTAGTTGGTATCTCCAAAATGACTTAATTTACGAAATGATAATTACAGCGCCCTGGATCCATCACTCAGTGTTGAACTTGTTGACTTATAATGTGAAGTGAGTTGGTCACAAGCTGTTTATTCTGTCTAGGTGGAAAATACTGTTTTGGCACATCGGGCTACAGCCAGGAGTCATAATTCTTGATTTCTTCCCGCCCTTTCAGGTTTTTTAGGTTTAGAGGTCTTCTGTTGGGTCTTCCCTCTCCTTTTCAGTTGTCCCAGCACAGGCACCTGTTACCAGTACTCATAGTGGACCCCTCGCCAAGTTGGGGAGTGGTAGGCCACCTGACCCCATGTCCCCAGGGATGTCTTTGCAGAATGTGCCAGGGATTCTCTGAAAATGAATCTGGTAGTAGAAATAGAGGAATTGTAGCCTCACCTTTACAAATGTGTTCACTGATGTCATTTAACTACAATTACTGTTTGCATGTCTCAGGAAAAGCCATTCTCCCCACTGCTGGTGGAAGTGCATAAAGATTCAGACATCCTGGAAGGGACTTCAGTAGTGTCATACAAAATAAGTGTGCACCTAAACACATCTTTTATCTGTTACCTGCTTTTTGTAAGCTTTCATTCCAGGTATGTTCACTACAGCATTACTTACAATTGCAAAGCCATGAAAATAAATGTCCACAAATTGTATTTTAGAATCCTACAAAGAATTTTAAAATATGATGAAAATTGATAGTGACATGGAAAGAAATTCATACTGCTAAAGAAACAACGAAAACGAGCATAGGACATAAGACACAGCAGAGTCTGTGTGAGGGGTTACCTCCTGGGAGAGAAGCAGAATTAGAGTGGAATAAAGAGATGTTTCTTTTGTTTCACTGAAGAAAATAAACTTTACCAAAAGGAATAAGTTACTATATTGTTTGTATTTATAAAAATAGTAAGATAACATCACCCAGTGGTTATAGGGGCCATCAAGTAGTTCAGCGGTGTAACTGAAAAAAGTAGGTCTGACAGAAACTTGATGTGGTATCTGCACACAGACAAATCTTTTATTTTATATATCTGGGTTACATAACCTTACTAACAAAATTTTTAAATTATTATTAAATCTTGTGGCCCTACCTAAAGCAGAACATGAAGAGAAAACATCCTTTCTAAATAAATTTGTTGTTAATGTCATGATAAAAAATTGCACCTAATTTTTTAAGCTGAACTCTTAAAATATTAACTCTGTAAAATACTGTTGTTCACAGTGCTACAAGTTTTAAATGTGTTTTAATTTTAAGAGGGAAAAAGTAACTCTACCTATAAACTAACGGAACTGTCAAAAGTAAAATTATAAAAAATACTTCAGTAAAACGTACACTTCTGTTTTCTAACTACTTTAGCAAAGCTGCATTTGGTTTTTTAAAAAATTTTATTTCATGGTATTTTACACAGAATAATACAACAAAGGATAATTACTCTGGTTAAAATTCTTATAAATGATCTGAAAATTTTATTAGCTCTTCTGTTTTTAATGGCGGGGTGGCTTGTCCCAGGGTGTGCCACTGGGTGGTCAAGAGTCAGAGCCCGGCCTCTGGGTTCCATCCAGGGCTCTGCGATGCTGCTTTCCCCTTTTCTCATGTCGTGGCACACAGAGAAAATGACATGGTCTTAAGACACGCTGAGGAAAACCGCAGGGGACATGGGACTTCATGAAAAATTCATGACATTTTCTATTAAAAAATTATGAAATGTGTAAATTACAGAAAATTTTTTAAAAATCCTATTTTTAACACGCAACCTCCTGTAATTATCCTTGTTTCACTAAGGTAATACTAGCATCACTGCAGTTTGGTGGAAGCACCTCCTGTGTCGGGCGAGAAGCTGCCTTTGGACACCTACACGCTAGGTTGATAACCAGTGAATTACAATGAGTCATGTAAGACTGATCACTTAGTCGTAAGTTCAGTAACCCACTTACATAACCCTGTAATGTTAATTGAAATATACTCAGCTTGGATTTCTCCATAGCCGCCACCCTCAAACCAACACATACATATATACTCAATCGGCATACATAACTGCTGACTGACACTTCTTCCAGTGACTACTGAATGTCACGAAGACAGCTGCATTATGCAGAAATGAAGTGGCTACAGTCTTGCCCAGCTGGCATACATTTCAAACTTGACTGTGAAAATATGAAAGGTTAATAAGTTCTATTGGCACTTATAAATAGACTGATTTCTGTAAAACATTTTTAGTAATTTACATTTAAAAATATACATACTGAGCACAAGGACAAACTAAAAAAACGTATTCAGTGATACTTATGAAGAGTTAAGTAACGGTTCATCTCCTATTTTCCATTTGTCTTTGACCTGTTATTTACTGTTGATTTACAGAACCTAGGACTGTTTTTGAAATTTAATAACTTCCTGGGGTTAGTTGGAGGCTAATTATGAAAAAGGAAACACCTCAATTCTGAGTATAAAAGCCTGCCTTGCATACTGGTTACTTCAAGAACCCTAAAAGGTACTACTTGTGCATGCTAAATAAATAAGTCTTTTCAGTTGTGTCTCTCTTTGTGACCCTATGGACCATAACCTGCCAGGCTCCTCTGTCCATGGGATTCTCCAGGCAGGAATACTGGGATGGGCTGCCATGCCCCCCGTCAGGGGACCTTCCCGACCCAGGGATTGAACCCGCATCTCAACGTCTCCTGTATTGGCAGGTCGTTCTTTACTACTAGTGCCACCTTCTATTCAGAATCAGTGTGATGTTCATGAAGAGAAACATACAGCTGAATGCCTGTCTCATCTCCAAAATTAGTGAAATACACAGCTGTCACAGCAGAGACAATGGTGTATTGACTTTAATAGTAGTTAGAGCCAGGAGGAAAAGACAAAAACATACAACAAATACGTAGATGAAAGTGAAAAACTGAGTAACGGGGGCTATTTAACTTGCTCACATGGAGATACAGGACTCAGTGCTCATAGGGAATCTTGGCTTTATTCCATGGAGGAGGGTCCCCCCCCAGATTTAGTTGCCTATCCCCGCCCCCAAAGGTCAGACCAAAGTGAATCACGGTAAATTCTAGATGACTGCTGTACTTCACTGAAAGAAGTTATCCGTTACATAGCAATCGCCTACATTATGGCAAAAACAGCCTGTGCACTATAAACACACTCAGCAGGACAAGCTCACGCCTCAAAGAGAAACTGCCCCGACTCTCTGCAAGGAGATCGGACGGCCGCTCCGCTCAGCCCACTGAGCTCCCGTCCCGACGTCACAGAAGGCGCGTCCTGTAGGCCAGGTGGTGCTCACCACCCGATGCAGGGGTCTGGGCAGTCCCGCATGTACGTCTCAAACTGACCTTTGGTAACATCTATCAAGACTGTGTACACCGTCAGCTGAAAGAAAAGTCAACTTTTATTTTAAGGATGTTTTCAGTTTTAAAGTGACTCTACTTGTATTAGCATTTCTTATGGAACTGCTTATGACGTTACTAAACATTAAATTTGTTGTTGCCCTATCGCTGAGTTGTGTCCTACTCTTTGTGACCCCATGGACTTCAGCACGCCAGGCTTCCCATAATGGATATATATGTGTGTCTGTGTGTGTAAAGACACAACAAATATAAAGATCAGCATAATAAGTCAATAATAATAAAAACAACTGACTTCAACAGAACCATTACCATGTCATAAATATAAACAGGTGTGGGAGATAATGTTCAGTTCTTTACAAGGTCTTAATTCTGTGCAGTATACTGCTTCACAAACAATGTTTTAAGGCTCACTTAATGCTCCTCATGGGAAATAGGTGGGGAGACAGTGGAAACAGTGTCAGTGTCAGACTTAATTTTTTGGGGCTCCAAAATCACTGCAGATGGTGATTGCAGCCATGAAATTAAAAGACGCTTACTCCTTGGAAGGAAAGTTATGACCAACCTAGATAGCACATTAAAAAGCAGAGACATTACTTTGCAAACAATGGTCCGTCTCGTCAAGGCTATGGTTTTTCCAGTGGTCATGTATGGATGTGAGAGTTGGACTGTGAAGAAAGCTGAGTGCCGAAAAATTGATGCTTTTGAACTGTGGTGTTGGAGAAGACTCTTGAAAGTCCCTTGGACTGCAAGGAGATCCAACCAGTCCATCCTAAAGGAGATCAGTCCTGGGTATTCATTGGAAGGACTGATGCTGAAGCTGAAACTCCAGTACTTTGGCCACCTCATGTGAAGAGCTGACTCACTGGAAAAGACCCTGATGCTTGGAGGGATTGGGGGCAGGAGGAGAAGGGGACGACAGGTTGAGATGGTTGGATGACATCACCAACTCAATGGACATAAGTTTGAGCAGACTCCGGGAGTTGGTGATGAATAGGGAGGCCTGGCGTGCTGCGATTCATGGGGTCGCAAAGAGTCAGACACGACTGAGCAACTGAACTGAACTCAACTGAACGCTCCTCAATGCATACTTTGCAAAGACCAGTGGTGAAACTGTGGAGTATAAAAAGCATAGCTTTGGCTTTCCTTATCCTGGAAGCATTTCTCATGCAGTGAGGGAAACACTGCAGACATGTAGGTTAGAAGGTACACACCCAACTCACACAAGAATCTGTAAGTAACCCAACTGTGAACTCAAGCAAAGATGGCGTGGGCAAAATGAGATGTTAGAGTCAGTGGGCAGAGGGAAAGCTTCCCTCAGAAGCCAGGTTCTCATCAAAATGCTAATGGCCAGGACACATGGAGGCACACTCATCTTAGGGTTCAGCAAAAGAAGGCAAGGAACAAATGGGAAAAATCAGAGGGATCAGAAATACACAGAAGGGGGGATATTAGCAAACTGGATGATCAGAAGACTTTTGCATATTTTAGCTGAAGAGTAGGGAAAAGGGAAAAGGCTATAATAACGTTTAAGAAAAAAACCTAATCCATTAAGACAGAAAGCTGTCTGAAAATAACTTCAGACTTCGTTTTGTCTAGTATTAGGTGTTAGTTGCAGCATACAGCATTCAATTCCTCATGGACGGAGAAGTCACTAATAACATGCTAAATTCAATCCAAATGCCATGTTAAGTAATACTGGAAATAATACTCTGACCAAACTGGATATCAAGCTGCAGTGACCAACTTCTTTGTTACACTCCAAGAGTTTCAGTTTTGGCCACACAAAAACATTTTTAAAAGTAGCCTTAAGCCGAACATGACTTGGAATTCTAGCTCTCATTGATCCAAGACAAAGGGGAAAGATAAAACATGGGATCAAATTCTTTTCCTAAAATCAAATACACACACACACACACACACACATATATTTAAAAAAAATACCTTGTTGAGGACAGGTTTTGTTGACAAGACATCATACATGGTTGCAAATGAGATATTCTAAAACACAAAAATAGTTATTCTTAGTACATTAAATACAGATGTTGGCAGCTTTATGCACACAAATGGGTCATTAGACCAAGATATTCTTCAATCAACCTCCCCCAACCCGCATAAAAGAATTCCCCTGGGGTCACTGTTCCAGGTGATGATACTGATATAACACGCTTGCTTTCTCTTCCTCCCCTCTTGAATTGCTGACATTCAGCCCCACAGAGTGGTAGCCACCATTAACAAGGGAAAAGCACGGCAAAATTTTGCTCTTTACATTAGAAACAAAAACTCAGTGGAAACTGTCCAGAGACAGTGACTGTTAGGAGGTTTATAAATTCTTTAAAGGCCAGTGAAAAATGTTAGAATGGAGATATTCTTCTGTAGTTACCATTTCTCTCATATGTATGACACTGGGAATGTACCTCTTGGGTTGTCTGGTTCAGACACATCTTTGCAGGTGTTCTGCGATCATCAAGGAAGAAGGGATTTTTCCATCGGTCATAATTTGTTTGTACCACATACCATCTACCCTTCTTGGGGTCGAGTCTAGATACAAAGAAAGAGATTTCTCCTAGGCTTCACGCCTTAAACCCACACATACGTCTGTCTATGCTTTAGTTTCTGCTTGTTTTGCTTGAGCAAATGTACTTACTCATACACATCCAGAGACTGTGTTCTGTCTCGTGTAATCACACAACCCTCCCCAGACTGGTTGCCTCCCAGGATAAAGTATGCTGGGGCCAATATCTTGGTTTTGGTCAATATATTCTTGGTTTCTTCATAACTACAAAGAAACATTTAGAACAAAGGAAACACTTTTAGTTGACCTGAAATGGAAATTTTTAGCTGTGGAAACTAAGAGAAGACATCTGAGGAACATTTTTCTAAAAAGGATAGTGAACAACGGCTCAAGGAGAAACAGTCCCTGGCTCCTCTGCAGTGAAACAGTGAGATCTGAAATGTTCCCCCAAACGTGAAGGACAAACGAAGCATCCTCAGGAGATCATCATCTACCCTTACAGTCTATGTACCTTTCGCTCAACAACAGGACTAGGGAAAATAATATAGCATATTTTATTACTTGAAAATCTGAGCTATCAAAAATGGAAATGGATTTTCAAAGAAGACTACTAAATTGTATGCCCTGGAAATCATTAAAAATAGGACTCATGCCCACATTTCCTCTAGGTCATTTGGATGGTAGTACTGGCTAAAGGCAGTTTTGCTACTACCAGATTTCTGTACCAGCACAGAATATAACTTCTAGATTAACAGGTATTATGAATTAAATGAAGATTTTTTTATATAAAATTCTTTTCTGTATGGATGGGGGATTGTTTGCATAACAAGAAAACTTCACAGATGCCCTTCACAGATACACTATCCCTAGCATGTTTTAAATAAGTAATTTTCTTGCTGTAAACACACACACACACAAACATGAAGAATTCCATGTGAGTGTCAAAAAGGTTCACCTAAGAAACTCTGAAATAATTTCTCAATGGAAGATAAAGCTCTGAAGTATTTTAATATTAGTAATTTAAAAGAAACTACATTAAAAGGTTCATGTACCAAGATGCAAAAATGGTTTCAACATGCACAAACTAATCAATTTGATACACCCATTAAAACAATGAAGGATGAAGAAGTTGTGGTACATATATACAATGGAATATTATTCAGCCATAAAAAAGAATTTGAGTCAGTTAGAGTGAGGTGGATGAACCTAGAGCCTGTTATACAGAGTGAAGTAGGTCAGAAAGAGAAAAACAAATACTGTGTATTAACACATATATATATGGAATCTAGAAAGATGGCACTGATGAACATCTGCGGGGAAGGAAGGAAGACACAGATACAGAGAATGAGCCTGTGGACACAGTGAGGGAAGGAGAAAGTGGGACAGGTGGGGAAAGCAGCATCGACATACACACACTACCACCTGTAGAAGCCGGTGAGAAGCTGCTCCGTAACACAGGGAGCCCAGCCTGGTGCTCTGTGATGACTTAGATGAGGGTGGAGAGGGAGGTTCAAGAGGGAGATGCTGCTGCTACTGCTGAGTCACTTCAGTCGTGTCTGACTCTGTGCGACCCCATAGACGGCAGCCCACCAGGCTCCCCCGTCCCTGGGATTCTCCAGGCAAGAACACTGGAGTGGGTTGCCATTTCCTTCTCCAATACATGAAAGTGAAAAATGAAAGTGAAGTCGCTCAGTCGTGTCTGACTCTTCGCAACCCCACGGACTGCAGCCTACCAGGCTCCTCCATCTGTGGGATTTTCCAGGCAAGAGTACTGGAGTGGGTTGCCATTGCCTTCTCCCAAGAGGGAGATGATATGTGTATAATTAAGATGAATTGCATTATCATATGGCAGAAAACAATACACTATAAAGCAATTTTCTTCCAATTAAAGAATAAAAAAATGAAGGATAAAAATATGATCTTAACAGATGCATCTGACAAAATTCAACATCTCAAAAAAGTGTGTGCAGAGGGAACATACCTTAACATAATTAAAGGCTATATAAGAGAAACCCACAGTTAACATTATACTCAATAATGAAAAGTTAAAAGTTTTTCCTCTAAGATTAGGAACAAGACAAACTTGTGCACTCTCACCATTTTTATTCAATATAGTATTGGCAGTATTAGCCAGAATAAGGCAAAACAAAGAAATAAAAGGTATTCAAATCAGAAAGGAAGAAGTGAAATTGTCACTATCTGCAGATGACATAATACTATAATAAAGACTCTCCACCAAAAAAAAAAACTTTTAGGGATAATAAATTCAGTAAAATTTCAGGACATGATATCAGTATACAAATATCAGTTGTGGTTCCATACAGTAGTAACAGGATCAGAAAGAGAAATTAAGAAAATAGTCCCATTTATAATCACATTCAAAAGAATAAAATACATGGGAAAAATTTAACCAAAGAGGTGAAAGACCTGTACACACTGGAAACTATAAGACACTGATGAAAGAAGTAGAAGACGCAAATAAAAATATTCCACGGTCATGGATTGGAAGAATTAATGTTAAAATGTTCATACTACCCCAAAGAAATCTACACAGATTCCTTGCAACCTCTATCAAAATTCATTTTTCACAGAAATAGAACAAACAATCCTAAAAACTGTATGGAATAACAAAGGCCATGAATAGCCAAAGCAATCTTGAAAAAGAAGAACATCTATATTTCAAACTGTATTACAAAGCTACAGGAACCAAAACCATGCTGCTGGCATTAACAACACATTGATCAGTGAAAGAGAACGGACAGCCCATAATTAATTTATGAAAAAGGAACCAAGAATACACACTGGGGAAGAACAGTCTCTGAAAAAGACAGTGTTTGGGAAACTGGACAACTACACGCAAAAGGATGAAACCAAACCACCATCTCACACCATACACAAAAATCAAAATGTGTTAAAGATTTAAACGTAACACCTGAAGTCATAAAACTCTTAAAGGAAAACAGGTGATACGCTCCTTGACACGGCTTGGCAATAATTTTTAGATCTGCCACCAAGACAAAGTAACAAAGATGAAAATAAACAAGTAGGACAACGTCAAACTAAAGAACTTCTGCACAGCAAATAAAACCTTCAACAAAACGAAAATGCAACCTACTCAACTGGATAAAATATCTGTAATTCATACATCTGGTAAGGATCTATTTTCCAAAATGTATATAGAACCGACACAACTCAATAGCAAAAAACAGACAATCTGATTTAAAAATGGACAAAGGGTTGAACATTTTTCCAGAGATGAGATACAGGTGGCTAACAGGTACACAAGAAGTTGGGAAATGCGAACCAAAGCAACGATAAGGATCATCTCACACCTGTCAGACTGGCTATTATCAAAAAGACAAGAGATAAGTGTTGGCCAAGATGTGGAGAAAAGGGAACCATGTGGAATTGGGTGGAATATAAACTGGTGCAGTCACTATGGAACCACCAGTATGGAGGTTCCTCAAAAAACTAAAACTACCACATGACCTAAGCAATCCCACTTCTAAGTAATGATCTGAGGACATGAAAACACTAACTCCAAAAGATATTCACACCCCCACATTAACTGCAGCATTATTTACAATAAGCCAAGTTATGGAAACAACCTAAGTATCTAAGGATGAATGGATAAAGAAAATGCGGTATATATACAACAGAATATTATTTAACCATAAAAAAGAATGAAATCTTGCCATTTGTGACAAAATGGATGGGCCTTGAGAGCATTTTGCTAAATGAAATAAATTAGACAAAGACAAATACCATGTGATCACACTTAGAAGTGGAATCTAAAAACAAAAAAATAAAAAAAAATTCACAGGTACAGAGAACAAACTGGTGGCTGACAGAGGTGGGGGCAGGGTGGTGAGAGATGGGTGAAATGGGTGAAGAGGGTCAAAAGGCACAAAATTCCAGTTATAAAATAAGTCCTGAGGATGTCATGCACATCATAGTGACTATAGTTATTAATACTGTACTGAATATCTGAAAGTTTCATAGAGAATAAATCTTAAAAGTTCTCATCACAAGGAAAAAACCCTAACTGTGTGGTGACAGATGTTAACTAGACTTATTGTGACCATTATGCCATATAAACAAATATCTAAACATTTTATAGTACACTTCTTGTACTAATATGTCAATTATACCTCAAGGAAAAATTAAAAAAATAAAAAATCTGGTAATAAAGCAACCAAACAGATTACCTTGTGCTATTTTCTAGAACTGATCTAATGATAAACCCTATCCACTGGGCATCTTTCTTTCCCAAAATCCATTCTATGACACCTGGAAGAGATAAAACACACACAGTGTCACAGGACCTAGAAGAGATTAAACTGTTAATCATAAAGCACAGCCTAACCTTCTTCTTAAAACAGCTATGAAATTCCCATTTAAGAACTCTCTACTCACCCATAAAACCACCATCCATACTGAAGCGTTCATTGAGTGTAACACTAAACAGTCCCTGAAAAGAAAACAAAGCAGTGAGGTCAGAAACCTGCACCATCCTGTTTAAGGCCCTCTCACAGGGCTCTTTTAATCCTGTTATATCAGGGCCTAGACTGGGGACTTTGGGGTGTGGGGGAGAGAAAAAAAAATCAAGGCATGATACTCTCATCTTCTGTTAACAGCTTTTTTTAGAAGGTCAAAGCATTTTTCACATTTAGTGTGTGAGATAAGTAGATGGATGTTATCGGCCACACTTTTCCAACAAGGAAACTGAAATGCAGGGACTTAATGACTAACTCGCCTGAGGGGCAGAGCCATGGCCAGATTCCAAGGTTTACTCACAGCCCTAGAGACCTACCATGGGCTTTATCTCCACAAAAGGCTCAAAAATCTTCACTTCCTCCTACTCTTCTCTACCTTGTGAGCTAAAGGTAAGAAGAACACAATGGGACGAACTGGGGCTACACATTCTTTTCAGGTTCTCATTTCCTTAGACCCCATCATGCACACAGAGCTCCCTGTAAAATCTGGTTAACAACAGATTCCTTACTGGTTTGAATCCTGTTAACATGCCCACATAGCCAGCAAAGGCTGTTGCCTTGAAGAGAGTTTTATTGTTCCTTTGGAAGTCCAAATTCACTGTTAAAGGTTTTAGTTCCTCAGTTACGACCCAAGTATCATTATTTATATTCCACCTACAAAAGACAAATTTCAGTGACATTTAATAACAGTGACAATAAGGATGAGGAGATGGTCAGGCACGATGCTCTGCTGTGTGCTGGGCTTAGTCGCATAGTCACGTCCAACTCCTTGCAACCCTAAGGACTGTGGCCCACCAGGCTCCTCTGTCCAGGGGAATTCTCCAGGCAAGACTACGGGAGTGGGTTGCCATGCCCTCTTCCAGCAGATCTTCTCAATCCAGGGATCGAACCCAGGTCTCCCACATTGCAGGTGGATTCTTTACTATCTGAGCTACCAGGGAAGCCTGGTCAGATATACCAGATGCTTTACTGACCTAATCCCCAATGATCAATATTCACAAGGATTTTCCAATATAGGTAAGCTTTATCTTCCATTTTCCATAAGATAAAACAGGATCAGAGAAGTTAAGTAACTCCCCCAACATGACACAGCCTATAAATAGCAAATCCCAGATAATATTTAGGTCTCCAATTACAAAGCACTGTCATATTTTTTTTCAGGAAGGTAAAGAAGACACATGAAATAGAATGCTATTCTTTTACTCTCAACTGAATGGGAGCATGCTTAATCTGGTCTCAAAACTAAAGAATCTAGGGTCTTCCTTTCTGGTCATATTCTGGGAATGATTTGGTACTTAACTTTTTCATCAATGTAATACTACCTACTCTTCTTAGGGACTGAGACATACCACATTTTTTTTTTAGTTACCCAAGAAATAATCCAAAATCCATGTTTCGCCCATGTAGTAGATGACCTAAATTGAAAGCAAGCAGAAAAGACATGTAACAGCAATTATGACAGGATGATTGATTCTAAACCAAAGCTGGACACTTAATTTTGGTTAAGTGATATTCCTAACTGTTCAATTCAACAGTAAGAATTAAGTAGCACCTAATATCACAAGCCTCAACAAATGAAAAGGCTGTCCCTGTCACACTGGCCAGATTCCCCCTCAGTACCTGAGAGCAGAGGGCTGCAGGTAAGGTTAGAAGACGGGGAAAGATCAGCAGCCACGATTTTTGGTTCACCGTGACGAAGCTATCAGACGAAGCTATCTCGGCCTCACCTAATATGACTTACCAACACGCTTCCCTTCAGGGATTGTCACCTACAGCTATACCCAGAGTATAGGTAAAAAAATAACAGTGAATCAGGGTACATCACCCTGGGCCTTATAATCTAAGGACTTGCCAGGAAAAATATGGAAAACTGAAGCTGGTCTACACAGGGTCCCTTGGCTGGAAAATGATGGGAGAATCTCTGTTCTGCCCTGTGAGTACTTAGATCAAATTATAAATAGGGGTGTAAGTAGCCTATGAAGGAAAGTAAGAATGTTTTCAGTCCTGAAACAATTCGTGCAAGAGGTGCATGCCTAAATTAAAACTTTAATAGCCGTTACAGTGATCTTAAAATAAGAACAGTTTTCAATTCACTTTCAAAAACTTAATAAAGATCTATAAAACCCTATGCAACATGCACATATATGCATAGCAAGCCTGTGTTTTACAAGTTATAATTTCATTTCAGTATTTTTCTTCCATTTTGTTTCTTTGTACCACCCACCCTCCCCCAGTACACATTCATTTACCTTCTTTGTCTTCTGTTATTATTGAAGTACAAATGGTAAAAAATTCATAGAAAATATTGAATAAAATAATCTCTCCTATGAGAAAAAAAAGGAAATTTTCTGGTCAATACACAGAACCATGACATTGTTAGAAAATTCTTTTCTAAGAAAAGGTGTAACTATTGTCATCATGTGAGTTTTTGCTTGGGCAAACGTTAAGTGTCTGCAGATGATCTGAGTGAGCCTGCGCGGCTGGTGGGGTAGGGGTCTCTCTCTCTCTCTATCAAAGGTACTATGGGAATTCACTGAGGGAAGGATAACCTTTTTAGTAAACAGTACGGTCAACTGGAAAGAACTTGAACTTTGATCCCTAACCGATACCATATGCAAGTTAATTCAAGATACACCATGGGCCTATATGTAAAAAGTAAACAAAAGTCATAGAGAAGAAAACATACAAGAATTATGTTTTGGGGGTACGCAAAGATCACTTATGTTAGTTGCTCAGTCATGTCTGACTCTTTGCGATCCAATGGACTACAGCCTGCCAAACTCCTCTGTCTATGGAATTCTCCAGGCAAGAATACTGGAGTGGGTAGCTTATCCCTTCTCCACGGGATCTTCTCAACCCAGGATCAAACCCAGGTCTCCCGCATTGCAGGCAGATTCTTCACCAGCTGAGCCACAGGAGAAGCCCAAGAATACTGGAGTGGGTAGCCCATCCCTTCTTCAGCGGATCTTCCCAACCCAGGAATTGAACCAACTGGGGTCTCCTGCATTGCAGGCAGATTCTTTACCAACTTAAAACACTGTGGCTCAGCTGGTAAAGAATTCACCTGCAATGTGGGAGACCTGAGTTCAATCCCTGGGTTGGGAAGATCCCCTGGAGAAGGGAAAGGCTACCCACTCCAGTATTCCAGCCTAGAGAATTTCATGGACTATACAGTCCATGGGGTCGCAAAGAGTCGGACATGACTGAGCGACTTTCACTTTCACTTTCTTTATCAACTTGAGCTATCAGGGAAGCCCCAGTTAAACCATAATGAGTGAATATAACACACTCAACAAAATGCCCAAATAAATGAGAGTGACACTATCACACGGAGAATCAGCAAGTGGAAAAAAGTCTTGTATCAATACTATGCTAACTGTCAATGGTTACAATCACTTTGAAAAACTGGTTGGCAGAGACTCCAAGGCTAAATTACTCAGCTACCCTATAACACAGGTCATATCCCAGAGAAATGAGTGTACATACCCATAAAAAAACATGAACAAGAATGTTCACAACTCAAATGTGAAAATGACAAATATCCTAGTCATACAATAGCCTACTACCTACAATGGTATGTGCAAGAAACCGGACAACAGTTCATATTGTTTGGCTCTATTTGTATGACGTTTAAGAGGCAAAACTAACCTAAGCTGAAGTTCAAATAGTGGTTACCAAGAGGTTCAGAATTGTGCAGAATGGAGCAGGCTGGATTGCTGTAAATTGTTTCTGTATCTTGTTCTGAGTTGTGATTAAATGCAAGTATGCTTGGGGAGTCCCAGGTGGTGCAGTGGTAAAGAATCTACCTGCCAATGCAGGAGATATGGGTTTGATCTCTGGATTAAGAAGCTCCCCTGGAGTAGGAAATGGCAACCCACTCCAGTATTCTTGCCTGGAAAATCCCATGGACAGAGGAGACTGGCAGGTTACAGTCCATGGGGTCACAAAGAGTTGGACATGACTGAGACACACACACTCCTGGATTTTAAAAATTCTATTGATCTGTATTCCTAAGATCTGTGTACTTCACTGTATGCATTACCATATCCCAATAAAAAATTGGGGGTACTTTATTAAATTTTGTAAAACTGCAAAGTGAACTTTACCTAAAGGGATTTCAGTAACAGCTGCAATTCCCTTCAATTCCTCCTCGAAAGGGCCAGGCAAGTTGCCAAGCAGACCAGGCTGAAAAACAAACACATTAACAATCATTCAACCTCAAGTGTGGCTTTGAGATTTGGTTCTTTTACATATACTCTGTACTAGCCATTGTTGCCACAATAGGTGATCAGAGCTTATTTTTTTGCCTAAGGGGTTAAAACCCCTGTGTTTTAAAAAATTGATTGATTAATTTTTGGCTTTGCTGGGTCTTCCTTGCTGAGCTCGGGCTTTTCTCTAGTTGTGGCAAGCAGGGCTACTCTCTAGGTGCGGTGCAAGGGTTTCTCCTTGCGGGGGCTTCTCTCGTTGCGAAGCATGGACTCGAGGTGCGAGGGTTAGAGTAGCGGTTGGAGCAGTAGATGGAGTAGCAGTTGAGTAGCAGATGGAGTAGTAAATGGAGCAGTTGCTGGAGCAGTAGATGGAGTGGGAGTTGGAGTAGCTGTGGCCTGCAGGTTTAGTTGCCCCATGGCATGTTCATCCACAAACCATTTCTTTTATAAATACATTAAAGAGCAACAAACTGCCGAAATTTACCATGCTACTTTATGTCTTGTAATACTACCAAGCACCAGAATTTTAAGTCCCTCTGAGGTTTTAACAGTAGTCTGAAATAAAAGCAAATTTGTCCAAGCTCCTTAGAAGAGGCTGTCAAATTATGCCTTTAAATAAGTACAGAGCCTTCGCTGAATCGTGTGTATATGTGTCCATGTGTGTCTTTAACATTTATTGTAGGAAATAATATTTCTTACCAACTTTTGATCCACTAACTGTACAATTTTTCCACTTGGCACAAACGCATTTATTATATTCTTCATGGAATTCATTATAACTTTCAGCTAAAAAATAAATTTAAAAATTGATAAGAGACATAAGGAAGTGTTGACATTTAACATTAATCTTGATATAGAAAGTATTTGAAGACCATTTCAGAAAAAGCTTGTAATTAAGGTACATCCATGTTTACTAAATTATTAGCCCTGTTTTGTAAATCACAGTAATCATAATTGTCATTATATCACACTGATCTGTATACCTAAGAACTGTGCACTTTACTGTATGTATACCATACCCCAATACAAATTTTCTGAAAGTCTATAATCTGTATTTTAATCAAGAACCACACAATGAATTACAGAAGGTTTTATTTCGACTATGTGTGCAATGAATATATATATTAATAAAAAACTGAGTGCTTTTTAACTGTTAAAAAAGATTAATTTTTGTGTAACAAAAGACAGATATAGACTTTTGACTTATCTATATGTAGCTAAATAAGAGTACTATTTAAAAACATATGTAAACAAGACATATCTTTAACACAACATGTTATTAACTTTAGATAATAATATATGATATGAGATAAAGAAACAAAGGCAGAGGCTAGTAAAAATCGAGAAGCTACAGAGAAATGACATCCTCTTTTCTCTACTATCATTTATTATAAATGGCAGAGAACCATGGAAAGCAGATTCTTAAAGTACGTGGTACATAGTATCATGATGTGTTCTTTTAAATACAATTATATTCAGTCAAGTCAGAAATAAAAGATTTAAGAATCACACCCTACCGCTGGTGCTTTGACCACCATCAATTCATGCCATCTTTTGTACGGTGGTAAATCAAGATTTATGGTGAACCACGGAACCGGACCCCTGTAACTGCAATGAGAGGTGTATCATCTTGAAATGTTTAAAATCAGTTTCTTGATGATGGTTAGATAGTTACACCATTATAGGTATGTTAGAGACATATTCTTAATAACAACAGAGAAGTTGGTACTCAAACCAAAATTTGCAAAAAAAGCTCATTTTCCACTCCGTGCTTCTGTGCTGGGTCATTTATACAATGCCATTTTAGAAATCCTAAAATGGAATTACAGCATTATAGGAAGGTTAACACATAATGGTGATAGGTAAAATAATCAATTTTGGCTCAATAGCTGTATGTAACCTGAATATCAATGCCAGAAAATATATGCCTTTTCCCATCCTAAATCTCTACAAAAATTAGGTCTAGGCTCTGGGCACTTCTCCAATTGGTTTCCTAGACTCAGAATTCCCTCTCAGACAGTCTCAACACTATTGTCAAATCATTGACTCTAGAGCTGGCTTCAGTAAGGTCACTTTTAAGCCCCCAGAATGGCAACACAGTATATGAGCTTCCCACCATTTTCTTCAAGAACCTCACTACTGACTCAGCCATGCTACACTTCCTACTACACTTCCTCTCTTCTCCGTTTTTGTTTGTTTTCTGCTGTGCTGTGCAGTATATGGGATCTTAATTCCCCAACCAGGGATCAAACCCAGACCCCTTGCATGAAAGCACAGCCTTACCACTGGACCACCAGGGAAGTCGCCACATCCTCTCTCCTCATTCTTCTTAGTAAGTCCAAGCCAAGTCACTGTTCATCACATCCATTCCCCGAAGTCCTACTCTTCAATTTATACATAGCCATTTCTACTGTGAGGAGAGTAGCAACATCCACTACCTGACCAGTGGAGCCAGGGCTGAAATCCTGATGGATGAACTCTGCAACTATTCTGTCACCACAGAAACATGATCTCCTGGCACCTCTTACTGGACTGAAAGAGCCTCTTACAGGTGTGGCATTCAGTGACTGATAAGCTTAACGCTGCCCAAAAACAGCCAGCGTTTGCTCCTTCACTGCCCTGCTCCGGAGAAGCAAAAGGTGCAGCCTGGTAGGAGCTGCAATGCTACCAGGCTCTTAAACATACAGACATGAATCCAGACTGATTTCCATGGTGGGGGGTGGGTTAAGAGGGGATGTATTAGTTCCTACAAGTCACAGAATTGGGGTCCTACTTATACTTCTGTAGTCACGAATAGGAATAATCCTTCGGTTAAAGCTGCATGCCTTCTGTCTTCCTTTTTCTGCGGCAGGCTACTTGCAGTGCAAGGGAAGAGCGGGGAGAAAACGGTGACTCTTCCCAACACCTCTTCCTTCTTTTTCACATTCTGTACCCGCTGGGGTGGTGAGCCATTCTTAAGTTTTTTCCTATTTAGCCACGCAGGATTTGAAAAGGCCAAAACCCTAAGCTAAAAACATTAATGTTCAACACACTAAAACATGTTATTGGCTATTCCTATGTTTTCCAATCCTGTTTTGGCCTCAATAGTTTTGATGATCATGGGCAGGGTTTATTTTTTTTTAAAGTTTCATGTGAGATCCTGCACTCTTTTGTTTCAGCATGATGGGGTGGTTTATACTCAGGCATCACAGAAAATCACAGGTCACCTCTGCATTTGTCAGCATGAGAAAAATACTTAAGGGAAGATAGAAAAATTTAGTGGAGAATGCTAATC
This sequence comes from Muntiacus reevesi, assembly GCF_963930625.1. Lineage (NCBI taxonomy): Eukaryota > Metazoa > Chordata > Mammalia > Artiodactyla > Cervidae > Muntiacus > Muntiacus reevesi. Next base: position 60,814,149 of record NC_089258.1, on the reverse strand, counting down.
CTTTTTTTCTCCCTGATTTTGATGGGCTCAAAATGGGACATTTCATCATGGGGTATTTTCTTCACATTTGTTCAAAGTCTTAGCCAAATGCATACCACACAAACCTCAGGGGAAACAAAATCATCTCAGGATAGAAGACATGACTTAAGTAACATGATCTCGTTAGTTCTATGAGATCACACTTAACATGGAGAGAAATCTCCAGGAAGGTCAGAGTAAATCCTGCTCATCTGACGTTTACTCACGTGGGCCCAGAAGGAGGATAGGTTGATTTTCTGCAGTCTTCAGTCCACTAAAAAACAAAGACAAAAGTTTCAGAAAAAACAGAGTAGGCAATCTGCAAAGACAGCTGGCAAAAACAAAATCAAGTATGATTTGTCATTTTAGACCATTGCAATGCCTCTTAAAAGTCTTTTCCTCCTATGAAAACTTCTAAAATCTCAAACTTAACTGCGTTTTCAGTCTCTTCAATTTGCACTATTTGCCAGGTATTCTAGTTTGGCTTTTTGACTGCAAATACACTGAGTTAAGCGGAAATACAACACAGATGGGGACTTTCTTGGTGGTCCAGTAGTTAAGACTCTGCACTTCCAATGCCGGGGGTGCAGGTTTGATCCCTGGTCGGGGAACTAAGATCCCACATAAATGGATGTAGGGCTGAGTCACTCTGCTACATCTGGAACTAATGCAGCATTGTAAATCAACCATATGTCAATTTTTAAAAAATTAAAAAAAAAAATGCAGATGGAGGGAGTTCCCTGGTGGCCTCATGGTTAGGATTTGGGGCTTTCAGTGCTGTGGCCCAGGTTCAATCCCTGGTGGGGGAACTGAGATTCCAAACGCCCCGTGGTGCAGCCAAAGGAAGAAGAAACTAGAAAAACGTTTATGACACCCAGGTTGATTTATCCCTTGCCAGGATCTGATATTACTTATGAGGTAACTCTACTGCAAGAAATCTGCATCCTAAACCAGACTTTCAGGGCACGGGGCGAGGCCCCTTTGTTAGGTAGTCAGAATAGGGAAAAAGAGTCCAAAATGGCGGTGGCTAAAATACCTGGAAGGGGAAAGCCCGCGAAAATAGAACAAACGAAGGTCCGAGGACCAGAGTGAGAACCTCAGGTAAAACAACAATGCTCCTGCCTAAGCCCAATTTACATAAGACAGGCCCAGGGACAGAGAAACATATAAAAAGAGGAGCCAAAGCCCTTTTCCCTCTTCTCTCTCTCTCTCTCTCCTGCGTGATGGGGCGATCTCTTTGCATCTTTGGATCGACGTGCCCTCACGCCTCAAAGATGGATTTTCCTGCTATTACCTAAATAAATAGAGCTGTGACACTGAGCTGTAACACTGATTTATTTAAGAGCTGTAACACGGTCTGTCCTCTGAGAGGGCTTCAATGTCCGTCACTCCAAATTTTTGTTGTGACGAGACAAAGAACCGAGGAGCATACACTCGCCTGACATCTATGGTGCCGTTGACTCGGATATAACCTGGCTAAAACAACCTCCACGCGGAAGAGGCCAAGTGCAGCAGGAGCCCAACTCAGCGAAGCTCCTACGGTAGAAGAGGAACGTGAAGAAAACCCAGCGCAGGGGAAGGCCCATCGTGCTAGAAACCGGGGCAATGAAAAATGAACTCAGCAGAAAGCCCACGCGGCTCAGCCTCAGATTCCAACAGACCTCCGGTTAAGGTAGGAGGTCCTAGCTCCTATGGCTGGAGGGACATGCCTAACAAAATCTTAACTCCTTTAGAATCTCTCTTTTCTTGTTTCCTCGAACCCCCGCGAACAGGCGGGCAGCAGTGGGCGCAACTGAGGGACTCTGGAGAGGCTACTCTTCGGTATGTCCCAAAGGCACTCTCTGCTGGGCCCCAGCAGCTGTTACCCAAGCCGGTGGGGGTTCTTCTGTCCTTACTCTTTGTGCCAAAAATCAGGCCAATGAAAACTGTGAGCACCGGTCAGATATCTAGCAAATTTTCCAGTAGGCTATGAAGGAGATTCCTTGGCACGTTTTTCCCACTGCTTTTTCCTCTTTTCCTTCTGCTCTTTCTCCCGGGACTTGAGCCCGACCAAAACCCAGGATGCCCGGCTCAGGCTCTGAGATCTTATTGCAAAAATTCAGTGAGAGACAAAGCGATAAGTGGGAGGTGGATTTGCTAAAATCCAGAGAGAAGTGCCTGTTCTACAGGGTCCCGGCCGGGGAATGGGGCCTAAGTTTTGTGAGCGGCGAGTGCATATACTAATGAGCAGGAGGATCATCCCGGCCATTGGGGAACCACCCACTCCTCCCTCTGCTGACAGTGCCTTAGAGCTGTTCTGCCACCTCGGGGTGTGTCTTTTGGCTTACAGATTGGGGATTTTGCTCGAATTTGACTTGTCCTGTTGGACCCAATTGATTTTAATCGGTTTATGTTATGCCCCCATGCTATGTCATTCTTTCAAAGGTTGTGCTCTGCCCCCCTTTCCCTCCTGTTTCATGCTTCTTTCCTCAGCCCCATCCTGGCCCACAATGTTGCCTCTACAATCTTCTAGAGGGATAACAAAAAAAAATAGCTGGCCTTGGGAGAGAAGAACTGTATAATACCCAACCCCTTAGTCCTACCTAGCACTGGTCACACTGGAGACCCTGAACATACTAGGGTCTTAAAGGAAGTCCGGAGGTATGCAACAGGGCTTCACATGTCAAGCGATAGATACCCAGTAGGGGAAACTGCAGTCCCCTCCTCCGATCCTAACTGGAATTATAATGACCCTGAGCACATCTGGGAAAGGGATCATTTTCTAATTTGTATAAAGGCAGGTCTGAAAGCAGCCCAGCAAAAAGTAATCAACTATGCCCGGGTCTCAGCAATAACTCAGGAGCCCAATGAGAACCCCGTTGCCTTTCTAGAAAAGCTAAAAGAGGCACTCCAAAAGTTTACCAATTTGGACTTAGACTCTTACGAGGGACAGGTGTTTTTAAAGGACAAATTCCTGTCCCAATGTGCATCAGATATCAGAACTAAGTTACAACAGCTACAGCAGCAGGGCTCTGCTGCCTCTCTAGATGAGATGACCCAGACAGCCACCAATACCTTTTATAACAGAGAACAGGAGGAGGAGGCCAAGGCCCAGGAGAGGGAGAGAAGGAAAGAGACAAGGCATGCCCAGATGCTGGCCGCCCTCCAGGGCAGCCCGATGGCACACCCCGAGCCCTTGAATGACAAGGCACGAGGCAAATGCCTAATCTGTAGACAGGCGGGGTACTGGGCCAAAGAGTGTCCTAACCGTGACAAGTCTCCTAGAACAGCTTGCCACAAACGCCATCAACTGGGACACTGGGCGGCACTCTGCCCTCGGGACCCAAGAGTCTCAAGGTCAAGCGCCAAGCCTTCCCTCAGGATGGTTCAAGAGGACTGAAGCGGCCCGCCCCAGCAAGCCCGCCTGTCACAGATAACCATCACGGGGCTGGAGCCAAGGGTGCAACGGGATGTGGCAGGTAGGTCCGAGAACTTCTTGGTCGACATAGGGGGCTACCTACTCTATCTTGATCTCCTACTCCGGAGCCTTCTCCTCCCAAACCTGTACCATTTTGGGTGCTACAGGAAAAGCAACTACTAGAAGATTCACCCAAGCACTTCTTTGTTGCTGGGATGGACAGATATTCTCCCACCAGTTTCTGGTGGTCCCTGAGTATCCATACTCCCTTAATGGGAAGAGACATACTCACTAAACTGGGGACCACCCTTGTGATGGGAAGTTTTTCAGCCCCTAGGGCTTACAGTTTCTAGTTACTATTGAGGAACCCATCACACCTCCAACAGAGAGAGAGCAAAGACTATGGGAGGACAAAATTAACCCCCAGGTGTGAGATCAGGGGACTCCTGGACGAGTCCACCAAGCTGAGCCGATCATCATTGTCCTCCGAGATCCCACTCGGTTTCCTAACCGGAAACAACATCCTCTCAAAAGAGAGGCTCGGGAGGGACTACAGTCTTTAATAAATAAATTCCTTGCTTGTGGGCTATTGGTCCCCACCAGTTCGCCATGTAACACACCAATCCTCTCAGTAAAGAAACAGGACGGAACCTGGCGAATGGTTCAAGATCTTCGGGTCATAAATGAAGCTGTAGTCCCCCTCCATCCCACAGTACCCAGTCCCTATGTAATCCTGGGAGAAATCCCACCCAGTGCCAAGTGGTTTACAGTCTTGGATCTCAAAGATGCATTTTTTTGCATACCACTGGCTAAAGAATCCCAATATCTTTTTGCCTTGGAATGGGAGGCCCCAGGAGAAAAACACCAACAGATGACTTGGACAGTATTACCTCAGGGGTTCAGAGATAGCCCCCACTTGTTTGGACAGGCCCTTAGCCTAGATCTGGACCTGGGACCTAATGGGAAAATATTACAATATGTAGATGACCTACTAATCTGCTCTCCAGATGAGAAAAGTGCCCAACATGAAATTCAGGTTCTAAACTTTTTGGCAGAAAGGGGATATAAAGTCTCCCGTGCTAAGGCACAGATGGTTAAGACAAAGGTCACTTACCTGGGAGTTCAGATTACACACGGGGCCAGGAAGCTGTCCTCTGATCAGGTACAAGGAATCCTTCAGTTGCCCTCCCCCACGACTCAAAAACAATTGCGAGCTTTCCTGGGGCTAACTGGGTACTGTAGAATCTGGATACCCAACTATGGTCTAATTGCCCACCCCTTATATAAAAGCTTAAAGGGATGAGATGATTCAATCCCACTAACGTGGGGAACTCCTCAAAAGAAGGCAGAGGCTACACTAAAACAGGCCTTAACTCAGGCACGTGCCTTGAGGTTGCCAGATCCAAAAAAAGCATTTTATGTCCATGAAAGAGAGGGAATAGCCTTGAGAGTGTTAACTCAAAGGTTGGGATCTGAGCCCTAGCCTGTAGCTTACTTATCTAAGAGACTTGATCCAACCGCCCAGGGCTGGTCCCCCTGCCTTCAAAATCTTGCAGCTATTGCAATTATGATAGAAGATGCTTTAAAACTCTCCTGGGGGCAAACTAACTATTTTTACCAGCCAACAAGTAAAACAACTCCTAAATGGGAGAGGCCATTTATGGATGTCTGATCAAAGAATCCTCAGATATCAAGTAATACTGATGGAAAATCCAGGCCTCACTATATCCCCTTGTGAGGTTCTTAACCCAGCCACCCTCCTGCTTACCCCCGAGGGCTCTCTCCCCTTTCACGCCTGTCTAGAAACCTTGGACCACTGGACAAAACCCCGAGAGGGATTGTCAGAAGATCCTCTGACCAATCCTGAGGAAATCTGGTACACTGATGGAAGCAGCTTTGTCTTGGATGGAAAAAGAAGAGCTAGATATGCAGTAGTCTTCAGTTTTGAGGCCATAGAGGCTAAGCCTCTGCCACCAGGAACTTCAGCCCAATTAGCTGAGCTCATAGCTCTGACTCGAGCTTTAGAGCTGGGAAAAGGAAAAAAATAGCCATTTATACTGACTCCAAGTATGCCTTTCTGGTGCTACATGCACATGCAGCTATTTGGAAAGAAAGGGGCCATTTGACCACCCGAGGGTCCCCAATCAAATATGGTGATCAAATCCTTAGACTCTTGGAGGCAGTCCATCTGCCTGCTGAGATTTCAGTCTCCCACTGTAACGGACACCAAAAAGGGAGCATGGAAGTGACTCGAGGGAACCTAGCAGCCCATCAGGCAGCTAAGAGAGCAGCATCACAGAACCATGACCTAATATGGGTTGCCACCTTAGTTCCACAGACTAACTTGCCAGAAACTCCTTCATATACTGAAGGTGAGACTCTGAAAGCTAACAGTGAGGGTTTTCAAGAAGATCATATGGGGTGGTTCCAAAAGGAGGGGCTCCTTTTTCTGCCTGGGAACCTCCAATGGAAGTTGGTTAACTCCTTACATGCCACCACTAACTTAGGAAAAAAGGCCCTCCAAAGATTACTAGAAAGGTCTTTCAGAGGAACAGGCTTCCAAACAACTATAAGACAAGTAGTCTCCTCTTGTCCCACTTGCCAATTAAACAACCCCCAAAGAGCTCGAAGACCCCAGCTGGCCCAGCCCGTCCAACGACGTGGGGCCTATCCAGGAGAGGACTGGCAGATGGACTTCACCCAGATGCCAGTTTCTCAAGGGTATAAATACCTATTAGTCATGATAGATACATTCACAGGATGGATTGAAGGCTTTCCCACCCGGACTGATAAGGCTGAGGAGGTAGTAAAAAAACTGCTCCATGAAATCATTCCAAGGTTTGGTCTGCCCAGGTCATTACAAAGTGACAATGGGACGTCATTTACTTCTAAGATCAACCAAGGAGTCTCTAAAGCATTGGGCATTACTTATTATCTCCATTGTGCCTGGAGGTTTCAGTCTTCAGGAAAAGTAGAAAGAGCCAACCAATTCTTAAAATCAACGATAAAAAAGATAACCCAAGAGACCTCCCTGGGATGGAAGGGGCTTTACCAATAGCTCTCCTCCATACCTGTATTGCCCTAAGGAACAGGTTGGTTTTAGTCCTTATGAGATGCTATATGGGAGACCTTTTGTTTATGTCAATGACCTCTTCCTAGATCCAGAGGTTCAGACCCTCCAGTCTTATACCATGGCCATTGGGCAATTCCAACAGGATATACGCTTGTGGGGTATGAACCAGGACCCAAAAGACTCTAAAGACTCGCCACTATATGCTCCAGGGACTCAAGTCCTAATTAAAGTCTGGAAGGATGGGTCCCCATAGGCTCAACTCCAGCCCACATGGAAGGGCCCCTACCCTGTAATACTTTCTACTCCCACAACAGTCAAGGTGCCAGGACATGACTCCTGGATTTACTACTCATGAGTCAAGCCATGGAAGAAAACAGAAGAGGACACTCAATACACCTGTGAGCCCCTGGGAGATCTCAGATACCTATTCAGAACTACAAATGAGTGCCATTCTATTGAACACCCCCAAAATCTAGTTTCTGGGGATAAGATTTCTCAAGACAGCTCTAAAGAGCCAACACAGCTTGGCAGAAATAATACTCCAAAACAGACAGGAGATAGTTCTTCTGATCTCTGAACAAGGAGAGACTTGAGCCATCCTGGTGATGTAAATTTAAAATTGGCTAATGCCCCTACTAGTCCTTGTTATGCTATACTGATGCTGCTAATGATTGTTCCATGTACTGTCAATTGTCTAACCTGTCTTGTCTCTGCCCAGGTCAAGCTATGACATGCAGCGCCAGTTCAACAAAGATATAAAACTACAGCCAACCATGGAAAACATCAGTCACCCTTAGATGGACACCGCTATAAGGACTCTGAGGCCTGAGACTCGCAAGAGGGGGAGGCCCAATGCCCCTCGCCGTCCCAGTTCAGCAGGAAGTAGCCAGAGAGACCTCGACGCCCCTATTCCCAAAGAATTGGGCCTCCCATCTCTTGAGGGGGGGAATGTTAGGTAGTTAGAATAGGGAAAAAGAGTCCAAAACGGTGGTGGCTAAAAGGCCTGGAAGGGGAAAGCCCGCGAAAATAGAACACAGGAAGGTCCGAGGACCAGAGTGAGAACCTCAGGTAAAACAAACAACGCTCCTGCCTAGGCCCAATTTACATAAGACAGGCCCAGGGACAGAGAAACATAAAAAGAGGAGCCAAAGCCCTCTTCCCTCTTCTCTCTCTCTCTCCTGCGTGATGGGGCGTTCTTCTCTTCGCGTCTTTGGATCGACATGCCCTCATGCCTCGAAGATGGATTTTCCTGCTATTATCTAAATAAATAGAGCTGTAACACTGAGCCGTCACACTGATTTATTTAAGAGCTATAACACGGCCTGTCCTCTGAGAGCTGTGACCCGCCGAGGGGGCTTCAATGTCCGTCACTCCAAATTTTTGTTGTGACGTGACAAAGACCCGAGGCGCATACACTCGCGCGACACCTTCATACTCCGGCCCTTCAGCACCGCAGCCTCCCTGTTCCGCCACATGCAACCACACGCTGTGCTCTCTCTCTGTTCATGCCTGTGCAAGCACTCGCTTTGCCTTCTGCCTACAAAGCCCACTCTCCACCTTGTAAACTTTTGGCTCCAACTTCCAAGATCCAGCTCAGATGTCTGTTTGGTGATGTCTTCATCTACTTGCCCTGGGAGAACAGCCACCCTCTCCTCTCCACTCCCACAGCACACGTACACATCTCCCTCGCCACCCTTCTGATGTGCACTGTAATCCTCTATGTCTCTTCATGACCAGACTGTGTTCTTGAGGCGTGTGCCGAGCCCCAGCGAGGAGGCCACTGCTGAGATAACGAAGGAACGAGACTGTTTTTAGGGAACATGGTTCAGTCTTAGCAGCAAAACAGAAATGGTTCTCAGTATAAAATGATTTTAAAAAATCCACACTGATTTATCATTCTTTTATTACTAGTCTCAAGATGCCAAGATGCATTCATCTTCTTTTTGCTGGAGACCCAATATTGCAAAAGAAAAAAGAAATTGTTTTAAAGAAGCATAAATTCACAGTAAGAAGAAGGTGAAGTAGGAAAGGAAACTACTAGCACTGTAGTTTAAGCTCAGAAAATATATCTGCAGCAAATTTGTGTGGGAATGGAAATCTCACATCCTGTTTTAAGTTTTGATCTCCTGGGAAGTGTATAAGGTAGTCTGACGTTACCTGATATTCAAACATTAATTGTCAAAATACCACAAAATACTGTCAAAATGTCAATGTTTCTCATATAAATACCGTTTTGTTTATAATTTTTGGTTGAACTCATTAAAAAACAGCATTAAGTGTAAACTTAAATTTTCAAAGGCTATCATTAGAACTTAAGTTCCATTTCACATGTTTGGAATATAAAATATTAGATATTAAATAGTATTGATTTGACAGTTCAATATCAAATTAGCACAAGCTAATTTTCAAAACCAGTGTTCAGTAAGACTGACTGAGGGTGGTTCTTCTTATTCAGAAAAATTTCAGTCTCAGTCCTGAGTTCAGAAGTTGTAGTAAAACTGCACTGTTGCCATCAGAGGCAGGACAGTCAGGATACAAAGCATCTGTTTCTTATAAAATTCACACAAGTGAAAAATCTGTGAAAGCAAAAGAAGTTCATGGTTGAATAACAACAACATGATAGATTTAAGTATGTTCCACAAAGTACCTGCCAAATCAACAATAAAATGAATAACCACAAGCTTTAAACACCTGGCATTTTCAGAAGTTTTGTACATTTGTCCAACTAAGCCTTTTTTCTGCTCGACCACTATTAATTGTTACATATCATAGCAGATTCCACTTCAGGTTTTAGTGAACTACTAAATACCCAAGTTCTCTGAAAACACCCTTGGCCTGCTATTGCTTTATGCAGACTATTCAAAAAGACTAATTCTTTAGTCTCAAACTTGGCATCGGATGGATGCTGATAAGCGATCAGTGTCAAGAGTCAAGAAGATAACTGGGAATCATGTGCCTTGTTCCGTAATTGATCTTGACACTGCTGCTGAAGCCCCAGGCAGCAGCAAGCAGCAGTCTTCGGCTGAAGGCTAAAATAGTATGAAACAAATTTTCTCAGGACACATTTCTTCTACTTCTGCCATCAAATGTGATTTCACCAACTCACCTTTAGTAAATGTCTTTCCTTGCTTTGCTTATAAATAAACTACCTGGAGACTTACTTTGGTTGCAGCCTCATTTTACTTTTTAATATTTGTCAATAAATTCTGCAGTGATGAGATACTCTACATGTTGTTTTTCTGATCACTTTTTCCCCTAGGAATTGGGAACACTGATGTCTGCGTGGCCTTGCAATGTCAACATACACTGTTTTCTTTGGATGCAACTCTAGCGTCACTGTGCAATCAACACAATGCTCTGCCAGCTAATTATCAAGAAAATCCCTCCTCTGCTTGGCCTCAAGGGCACATCTGAAGTCCATTTTCCTTGTTACGATGTGGTAGGCTTAGCCTTGTAATTTTCTTAAAGATTAAAACACTGTGATGCGTCAATTCATGTGGCACTTAAATGCAGCCGAGCTGTAACTGCATTAGCATCACTTCGAATGATGCATTAGTGTCATTCGAAAGGCAGGGGACAGCACTGAAAGCCAGGAGCCCACCGCACTCAGGCTCTTCAAGATCAAGCCAACTGCTCCCGTGCTGAAGCAGCCCCAGCCAAACGCAAACAACAGCACCCGTGGGCCAATAAAGCTGAGATTACGGACCCTGACGTGCGAACTTCATGAAATGTTGACACGTCATGAAAGATTCATCTTCTTTTGATTCCCTCCCAACTTTTTTTTTTCCACTTGTACCCTTTTAAATTTTATTTTGTTTTTTAACTTATTTTATACTGGAGTATAGTCGATGAACAACATCGTGATAGTTTCAGGTGGACCGCAAAGGGACTCATCCATACATATACATGTATCCATTCTCCCCGAGAGCTTCCCTGTGGCTCAGATGGTGAAAAAATCTACTGGCAACATAGGAAACCCGGGTTCAATCCCTGGGTTGGGAAGATCCTCTGGAGAAGGGAATGGCTACCCACTCCGGTATTCTTGCCTGGAGAATCCCATGGACAGAGGAGCCTGGTGGGCTACAGTCTGGGGGGTTGCAGAGTCGGATACGACTGAACGACCAACACTTTCCCCTTCACCCTCCCCCTACCTTTTGAAGGACATAAAAGACCCCAAGTTTGCAGACCTTACAAAAACAGGTGCCAGACTGTAGTTTGCCGACCACCACTCACGGTACTGACATCCAAACAAGCTGTTCCTGCTAGATGATTTCTTCAGTTTCAGTCAAGGCAAACCCTCTGAAGTGGTATGAAAGTGTTAGTCGCTCAGTCGTGTCTGACTCTTTGCAACCCCATGGACTGTAGCTCTCCAGGCTCCTCTGGCCATGGAATTCTCCAGGCAAGAATACTGGAGCGCCTTGCCAGCCCTTCTCCAGGGGATCTTCCGGACCCAAGGATCAAACCTGGGTCTCCCCACTGCAGACTGATGCTTCGCCTTCTGAGCCCCCAGGGGAGGTGGCATGTCTGTGTGAAAGAGAGAGAGGAGGGAGAGACGGTGCGCGGGTTTGCTCAGCGGCAGTGCCACGCGGGAGTCTGCACGCAGAGGCTGGGAAGGGGTTGTCGTCTGTTTACTGGCCCCTCACTGAACTCTCCTTTCATCTTCATTATTCCTATTCTCTAGAATAAATGTTACTCCGAGCCAGGAACCTCTCTGGGATCTCTTTCCTCAAAACACATTTGTCTACTTTGTTCATCAGTCAAAACTCCTGCAAGGGTTTTCCTTGGTATATATACAGAATGGAACACTTACTCAGCCATGAGAATAAACTAGTGGTTACCAGTGCGAAGGGAAGGCGGGAGGGCAATATAGGGGTAGGAGACTAAGAGTCACAAACTATTAGGCATAAAATAAGCCACGATGATACACTATATGAGGCAAATAATATTTTTAATAACTATAAATGGAGTATAACTTCTAAAAATTGTAAGTCACAATATTACACACCTGTAACTTAAATAATACTGTACATCAACTATACTTCAATAAAATCATAACTGCGGAAATAAAAAGGATAGGAAAACAAAGGTGAGAAACTTTCTCCCAGAATAGAGAAAAAATTATACAGAAAACACAGGAGGGGGGAAAAAAAAGAGATTTAGAGAATCAATGCATGGAGTCCAACATTGATTAACTGGATTTCCAGAAACAGAGCAGAGATAATAAAGAGAAGAAAGTGATGAAAGAGATAATGTAAGAAAAATGTCTACAGCTGAAAGGAGATGAGTTCCGAAAATGAAAAGGCCTACTGATTATTTGAAATAATGACTGAATACAAGGGCCTTCAGTCAGACACATCACTGAGATATTTCAAAATGTAAAGGATATTGGGACTTCCCTGGTGGTCCAACGGTTAAGAATCCACATTGCAATACTGGGGACGTGGGTTCCATACCTGGTTGGCGAACAAAGATCCCACAAGCCACAACTGCTGAGCCTGCGAGCCACAACTAGAGAGTCTGTGCACAGCAACGAAAGATCCCACAGAAGTGTTTGCTTCTGAGATGGAAATTCTAGTTCGAAAAGATACATGTGCCTTAAGGTTGACAGCAGCACATTTACAACAGGCAAGACGTGGAAGCAACCTAAACGTCCATTAACAGGAGAATAGATAAAGAAGATAAGATATGGAATATTACTCAGCTAGAAAAAAGGAATGAAATTACTTCCATCTGCAGCAACAATGATGGACCCAGAAATAATCATACTAAGTGAAGTAAGTCAGAAAGACAAAGACAAATATCATGGTATCACTTATATGTAGACTATAAAGAATACTACTAATGAATCTACTTCCAAAACAGAAACAGACTCATAGAAAACAAATTAAAGTTACAAAAGGGAAAAGGGAGGGGTGTAGGGGAGGATAAGTTAGGAGTACAGGATTAACAGACACAAGCTACTATATTTAAAATAGATAAACAACAAGGATTTATTATATAATATAGAGAATTATATTCAATATCTATAATAACCTGTAATGGAAAATAATCTGAAAAAAAATACATGTATAACTGAATCACTTTGCTGTACACCTAAAAACATAATACTGTAAATCAATTATACTTCAAAAGAACAGAAAACACAACAACAAAAAGAGTTTGCTTCCAGAGAAGAGGGATGGGGTAGAAGGAATGAGCCAGAGATGGCTGCTTTTCATCATAAAGCTCTCTGTATTATTCGATTTCCTTTAACTATGTACACTCTGATACACACTTTAAAATATCAAATTAAAAACCTGCATGATTTCAGCTATATTATGTGGAGGATTTTCAGAGACTGATTCCCTGACATGATTTTAAGTATTTTTAACTGTCATTATCTAAAATTATTTTAAAATAGTGTGACTGCAATGGAGTGCAGGGTCCTCTAAATCCTTGTTTAGTGAAATGTTTAGTGTCCTTGAGAATGGACCCCAAAAAGCAGCACTCTACTTAAGAACTCAAACTGCAAATTTTCCAAACACATCACTTAAAAAGAAGGGCAGGTGTTAACTTAAGAAATGCAACTCTTACCTCATCCTAACTTACTCATAAGATTCTTCTAAATATCAGACCTTCAGGTGAGTATAAAAAGTGATCTGATTCACAGAAATCAAATTTATGGCCCTTTTACTACATTCCAAGTTTTCAGGAACTTTAGGGTCATGTGCTGGATGCGAGGCCCAGCTCGGTCAGGGACTAACCGAGTCCCAGCGACAGTCCCAGTCCAAGCTTCCCCTGCTTACTCTCCCAGCTTCCCACAGAGATAAGAATAAAGTCTCAATTTATTTCCTAATACGGAACAATCTGTATTTCCTTCAGGGCTTTTTCAACTCAGTGAGTAAATGAAGTGTAAGGAGGCTCATTTTTCCTAGTAATTACATCTGCATGATCTGGGTTCCAAAGCCAATAAACGAGAAGGCAATGGCTCTCTGTCAAATATGAAAGAGTTCAACCTGCCCCAGAGGTTAAGACAGTAACCCAGTCATCACACATGCAGGAACCTGAGGCTGATAAGCCACTGTACCATGATGACCCTGGTAGCGATAAACAAACACTGAAATACACAGACATGAAATCTGCATGGAATTAAGAGTAAAGGATAAATGTGACTGTAATTTTTAAAGGTAACAGCCACCAGATCAGGGTATTTCAGGTGGACATCAAGTGCTGTCACCAAAGTCATGTTTAAATTTTTAATTAATTTTTTTTATTGAAGTAGAGTTGATTTTACATTATCATATTAGTTTCAGGTATACAGCATAATGATTCAAATTTTTATCAACTATATTACATTTAAAATGACAAAATATTCACTTTATTCCTTGAACTGTACACTATGTCCTTATAGCTTATTTAATTTACATACAGTAGTTTGTATCTCTTAACCTCCTACCTCCAATTTGCCCACCTCTTTCTATCTCTCCACCAGCAACCACTAGTTTGCTCTCTGCATCTGTGAGCCTGTTTCTGTTTTGCTATATTCATTTATTTATTTTTTAGATTCTTCATATAAGCAATAATCTATGGTATTTCTCTCTCTCTGACTTATTTCACTAAGCATAATATCCACTAACAACAGTCATTTTAAACAAAAAAATTAGATTTGGGGTAGAATGAAGACAGTTACATTCTCACTGTCAAGGGAAACTTCTATAAAGAAAGACGGCTTCAAAATCTGTGTGTAGACTTGAAATAAAATTACAGTGAGCTCATTTGTTATTTACAGATTCTTACTATCTCCAAATTTAACTATAGAAGATTTTAATAACAGACAACTTTATTAGGGTAGGCAAAAATGTAAACAGATGATAGGTAAAGAATGTAACTAGATGATAGGGAGTGATATTAGGTAGTCTTCGTGGTATACTGTGCTACTTTGTCAAAGGGTTAAAAAACACAACTAATTTAAAACCTCAGTCTCTCCCACCTGTGTGCTCGCTCTCTCATTTTTGTTTCCTAAAGCCAAAGAAAGTGGTGAAAATGTCTGTAAAATGTTTTGTAAATACTTCCTGGGTCAGCAAATTCTCTAATTATTCTGGTTATTTGATAAGAACTTGAGACTCTTTGAAATTATTCAGTTGTCATGTCCTCCCCACTCACTTAAAAAAATATATTTATACTAACTATAGAGCTACTTACATAAGTATATTTAGGAAAATAACATATAAACTGAAAATTCTTCCATTAGTAACCCAATTGCCCCATGCCTAAAAGAAATGACACCTAGTCCAGTTCCCTAAAATATGAGTCCTGCCAGATCAGAACCTCAATGAAATGCGTGCCTCTAAGATTGTATCAAAGAATTCAGAAAGCCCTCAAGTGCTTGTCTTATTCACATAATCAGAAAAAGGCAATGAAAAGAAATTATATAGCGCACACCAGAGTTCTTACCTTAGGAAAAGAAGCTGAACAATTTCAACAAGGCAATTTCAATTCAATTCTTTAATTCACCAACAACTATTTTCTAAATAAGAACTGTCTCTTAAGATGTTCTCTATGTACAAGAGCGCAGACACATTCAAGACATTCTTGAACAAGAAAAGTCCTGTTTCTTGCATATGTAACAAACTCAAATGAGCATACAAAATTTTTCACTTGTTTTCTGACCTTTGATGGGAAGGTACCTTATTAAACTGTGGATATTAAGACAAAAAGAATGTGAACAAACTCTTCATAAGGGCAGAGACCTCCAGTGTCCAGATCACAATCTGGCACAGAGTAGGTGTGTAGTATCTGTTGACTAAGCAAACAGATGGTACCTGTGTATCTCTTCCTTTAAAGTACTGGGGTAAAGGTAAATGCAGTGCAATAAAGCTGGCCGGACCAGAGAGGGTTTATGTGATTTGGGGAGAAATCAATGCTAAGAGCTGATGCAGTGGCTAACATTCACAGTATTTGTTACTCACTTCAGAAGCTGACGCATAAAAGCAAGCTGGATTCCGCAATTCACTATGGAGTCAGTGTGGTTAATTTTCACACAGTTTTAGGAATCTGCTTAGATTTATTACTGAGAACCCATCTGTCAACACAGGAGACATGAGACAAGGGGCTCAATCCCTGGGTCGCGAAGATCCCCTGGAGGAGGGCATGGCAACCCACGCTCCAGTATCCCTGCCTGGAGAATGCCATGGAGAGGAGCCTGGCGGGCTAGAGTCCACGGGGTTGCAAAGAGTGGAACCAACTGAAGTGACTTAGCACACACGCACGGTCTGAGTCCTTTCCTTCTGATTCCTCCAGAGGCTACTGCAATCTATTTTCTGCTCCCAACACTGCTCCGGCCAAGGTGGCCAACGACCTCTCAGTGCCAAGGAACGGACACTAGACATCTTCCCGGCCTTCAACACAGGTGGTCTGTCCTGCTCTCTCCCTGAGCTCCCCTAACACTTGCTCTTCAGTTCTGGCCGCTGCTCTCACCTTGCCTGTTCTTCTCTACCTGACATATACATGTCCCTGGGCCTCTTCTTTTCTTCTCTCCTCTCTGCTCAATGTTCACCTGCTTCAGTGGGTTTCAAATAATATGCCTACGACTCCCAATACCCTCTCCTGAGCTCCAGCCCCAAATGCCTGCTGGAAAGCTCAGTGTCATCTGAAATTCGACGTAACCAGAGTGAAAATTACCTTCATTCTTCCCTCCTCCTGTTCCCTGGTAGCGATGCCACTGTTCACCCAGCTGAGCACCGGAAAGGTGCCTGTCCCTCACCCCATCTGACCCTTCCTTCTGCTCATTCTACCTCCGAAATCTTCTCTGCAACCATCCACTTCTTCCTTTTTCCATTGGCACAACCCTCCTGCAAGTGACTCAGTTTTCTCCCTTAGTCTCCTCACAGCTACCCTACTTACTCCCTTCCAACTGACCTCTTGAAAGTGAGAAACTTATCACATCTTGTTTAAAACCAGTCAACAGCTTCCTGTGCTTTTTAGGATAAATTCCAAAATCCTCAGTAAGGTCTACGAAGCCCTGATGATGTCATCTCCATCTCCCCCTCTAGACTTTTCTTGTACCATTTCTGTCACCACTATCTCTTTTTAAATATATATATATTTTAATTTTTACTGAGATAATATTGGTTTATGAAATTATGTAAATTATCAGTGTATAATATTATACATCTACTTCTGAATGTTGTTGTTGTGTCTGACTCTTTGTGACCCCATGGACTATAGCCCATCAGGCTCCTCTGTCCATGGAATTCTCCAGGCAAGAATCCTGGAGTGGGTTGCCATTTCCTTTTCCAGGGGATCTTCCCGACCCAGGGATTGAACCCACGTCTCTGGCACTGGCAGGCAGATTCTTTACCACTGAGCCACCAGGGAAGCCCCTACTTCTGCATATATCACCAAAATTTTAGTTTCAATCCATCACCAGAGGGTTGATCCCCTTTATCCAGGTCACCTTCCCTCTGCCCTTTTTCTCCTCTGGTAACCACTACTCTGTTATCTGCATCTACGTGCTTGGTTTTGTTTGGTTTGTTCTTTATTTTGTTTGTTTTTATATCCCATATGTGAATTAATCATATGAGACCTGTGCTCTGATTTATTTCATTCAGCAGACCTTCAAGATTCACACACATTATCACACATGGCAGGATTTCATCTTTTCATGGTTGAGTAGTATTCCACCGTGTGTGTGTGCATGCACACACAAGTGTGTGTGTGTGAGAGAGAGGGAGGCGGGAGAGAGAGAGATTTTTATCCATTCATCCATTAATGGGCACTCAGGTTGTTTCCGTATCTTGGCATTGCAAATAATGCTTCAATGAACATAGGAGTGCAGGTATCTTTTTGAATTAGTGTTTTCATTTTCTTTGGATAAACACCCATAGATGGGATAGTTTGTCACCATCTTTTTTTTTTTTTTTTTAACTTTTTGTGACTGTCTTCCTTTTTTTAAATTTATTTTTAATTAAAGGATAATTTCAATCTTTTGGTTTCTGCCACACATCAACATGGATCAGCCATAGGCATACATGTGTCCCCTCCTTCTTGAGCCTCCCTCCCATCTCCCACCCCATCCCACACCTCTAGGTTGTCAGACTCCAGGTTTGAGTTCCCTGAGTCGTATAGCAAATTCCCACCGGCTATTTTACATATTTTAGTGTGTATGTTTCCAGGCTACTCTCTCCATTCGTCCCACCCTCTCCCTCCTACCTGCACCTGCCATGTCGGTAAGTCTGTTCTCTATGTCATCATCTCCACTACTGCCCTGCAAATAGGCTCATAGTACTGTCTTTCCAGATTCCTTATATATGTGCTAACATATGATATTTGTTTTTCCCTGACTTCCTTCACTCTGCATAATAGGTTCTAGATTAACCCACCTCATTAGCACTAACTCAAGTGAGTTTCTTTTTATGGCTGAATAATATTTCATTGTATATATGTGCTACAGCTTCTTTATTTATTCATCTAGGACATCTAGGTTGCTTCCATGTTCTACCTTTTGCTAACAGTGCTGCAGTGAACACTGGGGTACATGTGTCTTTTTCAATTATGGTCTCCTCAGGCTATGAGCCTGGTACTGGGATCATTGCATCATATGGTAGTTTTATTTCTGGTTTTTAAAGGAATCTCCATACTGTCTTCCATGGTGGCTGTATCAATTTCCATTCCCACCAACAGTGTAAGAGAGTTCCCTTTTCTCCACATCCTGTCCAGCATTAATCATTTGTAGAATTTTTTATGATGGCCATTCTGACTATTGTGAAGTGATATTTCATTGTAGTTTTGATTTGTATTTCTCTAGTAATGAGTGAATTTTGATTTGCATTTCTCCAATAATGGTTTTTCCAGTAGTCATGTAGGGATGTGAGAGTTGGACCTTAATTAATTAGTGATGCTGAGCATCTTTTCATGTGCTTATTAGCCATCTGTATGTCTTCTTTGGAGAAATGTCTGTTTAGGTCTTTTGCCCACCTTTGAATTGGGTTGTTTGTTTTTCTGTTATTGAGATGCATAAGCTGCTTGTATATTTTGGAAGTTAATCCTTTATCAGTTGTTCATTTGCTACCATTTTCTACATTCTGAGGGTTGTCTTTTCACCTTGTTTATGGTTTCCTTTGCTGTGCAAAAGCTTTTAAGTTTAATTAGGTTCCACTTGTTTATTTTTGTTTTTATTTCCATTATTCTAGGAGGTGGGTCATAGATGATCTCACTGTGATTTATGCCATAGACTGTTCTGCTTATGTTTTCCTCCACCATTATCTCTAAATAGAATCAAAGAATAACTCAAGAAGATCTTAGAATACACCAAACTCTGAAAAGCCTCAAAAAATGGAACAAAATCCACGGACGTTCCAAATTCAATGATTTCTGTTTTGGCTTGTAGTTCCCACTATCATATTTATCAAAAGCAGTTCTGAAGATATATTTTGCAATTCTGAGGCAACAGTTTATCACAGAGTGATTCAAAATGAAAACCTGCTTATTCCTGTCAAAAGATGAGTCACTGACTTTTGTGAAGTTCTCCAAATCCTCTCGGCCAGTGGCTCCCAGATTTTCTAGATCAGTTAAGAAACTGAGAGTGGCCCAGCACAAGGGAGTCCCAATTTATTCTCCAAAGTGACGATATTAAAACAAACAAAAAAATTCACACACATAAAGAACATTTTAACAAAAACTGAACACCTGCAATCAAAATAAAAGCTAACATTCTAATTTTATGGCCTATTTTTTCTCATTTCATCAAAGATTTGTGAAAGCAGTTTCCCCAACTGACACCAGAGGCTAGACTAGACTTTGATAACCACTGTTTCAGATAAAAACTACTAAGTTCATGGAGCATGTGTGCATGCTCAAACATGTCCGACTCTTTGTGACACCCCACGGACTGTAGCCCACCAGGCTCCTCTGTCCATGGGATTTTCTAGGTAAGAATACTGGAGTGGGTTGCTATTCCCTTCTCCAGGGAATCTTCACGACCCAGGGATCAAATCCATGTCTCCTGCATTGGCAGGTGAATTCCTTACTAGTGAGCCACCTGGGAAGCCCAGATTCATGGAGGGGCTATTGATCTTCTTGTTCTAAAAATACCTTTTAAAGTACTTTTGCTTAAGTACTGAAAAAGAAAATAAAAAGCATTCTCTGACATTTGAAACTGTTCTGAGGTCCACAACTAAACCTGTCAGTATTAGCACTTGCTGATCTGACACTCAAAAGCCAGGCCATTTCTGTTCTCCTGTTAGACATAATTGACCTCACAATACCTACCTCAGCGAAGGTTAAGCTGAGGCACGATAAAATGATACAAAGTAAGCCCACTTCGGGACTCTGTCTAAGCTCAGACAAAAAAAAAAAAGGGTACCTTGCAACTCACAAAACATGAAAGACCCTCTTCTACTGCTAACAAATGACGTTCTTCACTCAATCATAGTGTCACCTCACTTTCTAAAAGCATCTGATCCAGAGCAAACCCCTGATTCCTTAGACCTGACCCTGAAACACACGAAGTCCAAATTACAAAACATGTTTCTCCTAACGCCCTTTTTCTGAGAGGCTCCAGAGTTGCCCATGGTGAGCATTCTCATTCACCGTGGAATAATTAAATCCAAGGTTTTTCAACTATAGGCGTGTTTCCTTGGGTCTTTGGCTGAAAGCACTGACAGTATCAAAGTATAAGATTCTTTTAAAATTCTCATAATCCCCACCACTTTATAGCAAATTAATTCCCTACCCATATTAAAGCAGACTAATTTTATTTTTCCTTATATCCTTCCAACCCATACCCACTGTGTATTTTTCTCTTACAGAAATCACTGTGCATACCATTTTGTTTTCTGCTTTTACTTGCTTTATCTTGTGTCACTTTTGAATGGCTGAATACTACCTCACTATGATTTTATTCTTAAAGCACTTCTCCGTAGAGAAATAAAAGAATAAAGGAGGCGAATGCACACCTTGCTTGCAATATCAATATTAAGCCGTCAGGAGCAGCCTTATCTAGACAGTCTTAAGTCACATGCACCCAAGTTCCTACTTATCCCATCTGTCGACAAAGAACAATGCAGTCTTACGGTTTTTCGCGAAGAGAATTACGCAAAAGCACCAGACTGGGTGTCCAGAGGCTTGAGTTGTCACGCATCCGAAAACAAATGTGTGACCTCTGGCTAGTCATTGACTCACTCGGCGACTACTTCCTCCCTTGTAAAGAATGAAACTGGTCCCACACTTGCTCTTGCAATATCAAGCCTGTGTTCCTGCTACTTCCCTGAGGGGGAAAGAGCCACAGGTCTGGTGGTCACTTGACTCGGGTGGGCCTGGACTACTCCCATCGCCCTAACCGGGGATGCCTCGTCCTTTCCGAGGGCCCTTCAGATCCTTAGTTACTACCTCTCCTTCAGCACCTCATCACAATGCAGAGAAAGCCAGTCCTCAAACAGCTCGTAATTTAATTAAGTACACAGATCAACTGGGACTCTTCCTCCAGTAGTTCTATAGGCGCGTGGGAAAAGTACACTCAGTCAAATGTGAGGGTGTGCAAACACAACCGCCAGTCTGCAGAGATGAGGATTTCCCCTCAAAGTTTCTTTGTTCCAGCTTGTACCGAATCGACCCGGGGTGAGGCTCGCCAGCCCGGTCTGCTCCCACGCCTCTGCTCAGAGACACACGGATCCCTGTAAAGATGCTGCCAGGGTCGATCAAGCCCCGCCTGCCCCGCATCTGCGCGTCCCCCACCCCCCCAACCCCTGCTCCGGGGCGCCCCTCTCCGCCTCCTCGACTCCAGCTCACCCACCGGTGGCACCTGCTGCGCAACCAAGCAGGTGACGGTCCCGCTCAGCAAGATGAAGATTAGACGACTCCAGCCTAGCATACTTCCAGCCACCAACGCGCTGCAAAGGACTCCTGAGGAGGCCGCTCGAGGCACCACCTGAGCGCCGAGCAGGCCACGCCCCCGTCCCCACGTGACCCGACAGCCGGACCGCACCACGCGAGGCGTGGACGGGGGTAGATGGGCGCCGGGGTGAGGGCGGCATGGAGGGGCCCTGGCTTTTCAGTGACGCGGCGGGACGAGGAAACCTTCCGAGAGGAAGAACAAACCCGCAAGATGGAGGGTGAGCGCTCGAGTAAGTACCGTGGTGTTCGTCCCACCCCCTGCACGCAGGTAGTGGTTGCGCCCAGGCCGAGCTCCCGCCCCAAGCCCCGCCCCGGCGGGTGCGGCTGTGGAACTTTCCTTCCCGCGAGGTCCCTCACAGAGAGCCGCGCCCTCCTCAGAGATTGGGGGTGGGGACCACCTCCTCTTTCCCGGCCGGTGCTGCCGCGCACGTCCCGGTAGGGCCCAGGGCGAGGTCTGCACTCGGCCGCTCGGTATCAAATGTCCATGAGATGGGCACAAGGCACGAGAGTCTCAAAACGCAGCGTAGCCCGCGACAGCGACCGGTCTTTGCCCTCTGAGGGGAGCAGGGCTCGAAGTGAGTGAGGTTATTGGTCCTGAGCGGGGAGTCACCCGACGGCTGTCAGGGGCCAGGAGCGGGGCATAGTTAATTCTCACGGATGCTCCAGGCTGTGAATTTACCCATTTAGGCTTTCGCCTTCGAACTGCCAAGCCACAGAATTTAGGCTTCGGTTTACTCTCACTGAGACAACAGGTGGAATGCCCAGGTAGGACCGAGAACCTTCCTTCCGTGGAGTGAAGTACCTGTGTACCCTCACCTGCTGCAGTGAGAGGACGCATGTTGGCAAAACCCAGGTGAACCTGGGAGCAGGGTAGGCGGCAGTCTGTTCTAGCCTGCACCTGGGAAACAGCTTTACAGGTGTATTTGCTTGGCATGCGTGCGGTGTTTGGACACTGTTGCCCTAGTCGGATAAAATGGAAGTGTTAGTCGCTTAGTCGTGTCCTACTCTTTGCGACCCCGTGGACTATGGTCTGCTAGGCTCCTCTGTCCGTGGGATTTTCCAGGCAAAAATGCTGGAGTGGATTGCCATGTCTCCTCCAGGGGATCTTCCCGACCCAGGGTTGGAACCCAGGTCTCCCCTATTGCAGGCAGATTCTTTACCATCTTAGCTATGTAAGTTCAATAGAAAATCCTGAGCTCTCCGTTCCACTTTCTGATTGAACCTTTTTGACTTCCAACTGGCTTTTTTTTAAATGCTTCAGTAAAATCAGAATACTGTCACTAAAATCTTCATATATATATTTTTTTCTTATGTAAGTTTGAAATTGTGGTTTCAAACTTGCCCATTTGTATCACTTTGTTAGAAAAAAATCAATGTTTTTGCTGGAGATTGGGAAATGAGAATTTGATATCTGGGAACATTTATTCAAGTTTTTTGTTTTCTTTTTTTTTTTTTTTTTTGTGGTAGATGACAGGATTCCTCTCTCTGATGAGGGAAGTTTGACTTTTGAAACATGTCACATGATTAAAGTAGTTCTTGATTCAAAAGTGAGCAAGAAGATCATAGAAATGTTTATTAATTCAAACAATATTTACTGTCCACCTGCAGTGTGCCAATCATTTCTCCAGACACTGAGGATAAGCTGAGAACAAAAAAGACGGAAGGCTCCTCCCTCATAAGGCTTACATTCTAGATGAGAAATGGACAATAAGCATCAAACCCAAGGAAATTTACTTAGGATGTTGTTTTTGTTAAGTTTGCTGAGTCATGTCCGGCTCTTTGTGACCCTGTGGGTTATAGCCCACCTGGCTCCTCTGTCCATGGAATTCTCCAGGCAAGAATACTGGAGTGGGTTGCCGTTTCCTTCTCCAAGGGGTCTTCCTGACCCAGGGGTTGAACCCACCTCTCCTGCATTGGCAGGTGGATTCTTTACCACTGAGTCACCTGGGAAGCCCTTACATAGGATGTTAGAGGGTAATAAACATTACAGAGAAAAAGCAGAGTGGTGGAGAGGGAGTGGGTTGAGAGTAGGAAGAGTCACAAGTAGTCCATTAAGTAGAATGGACAGGACAGGGGCTTCCCAGGTGGTGCTAGTGGTAAAGAATCCACCTGCCAGTGCAGGAGACCTTAAGAGGCACAACTTTGATCCCTGGGTTAGGAAGCTCTCTTGGAGTATGAAATGGCAAACGGATCCAGTATTCTTGCCTGGAAAATTCCCTAAACATAGGAGCCTGGTGGTCTACAGTCCATAGCGTTGCACAGAGTTTGACAGGACTGAAGTGACATAGCATACAGGGACAGGAAAAGCATTATTGAGAAAGTGATATTTGAGCAGAGATTTGAAGGAGGTGAGGAGTTAGTTTTGTGGATGACTAGGGAAGAGTATTTCAGACAGAGGGAGCAGCCGGAGCAAAGGGTTAACAGAATGTGCCTGGTATGTTTGGCTACAGCAAGAAAGTCAGTGTGGGTGGAGCAGAAGGAAGAGGGATTAAAAAAGTGGGTGAAGTCTGAGAGGTCTGGGGGTGTAGAGCATGTTATATAGGTCATAAGGAGCTATTGTGAAGACCTGGGCTTCGCTCTATGCAAATATGTAAATAGGTTGATTTATCTTGGACCTTAGAATAAATCTACAAAAAAAAGAGAAAAAAAGTAGAGGATTCCACTCTTTTATATAAATGGCTATTTGATTTGAAATCATCTTTTTTTTTGCATTTTATGCAAAAATTCAGGTTTTATTTTTACTTATTCTTGGTGGGAGCTGATGTCAGGAACTGAAAGGCAAGCAGTAGTAACTTTTGTTTTCTACCTCCTAGCTGAAAAATAATACACATAATGTGGCATTTTCATTAGGCAAGACTTTTTACATTTCACATTAGAATACATTACTCTTTTCTTAAATAAAATGACCCAGTTACTAAAGAAACCATCTTTGGAGGAAGTGTTTAATAAGTGTATTTAAATCAGGGGCTTACCTCTTAGCTCAGTCAATAAAGAATCTGCCTGTGTTGCAGGAGACCTAGGTTCGATTCCTGGGTCGGGAAGATCTTCTGGCGAAGGAAGTGGCAACCTACACATGTATTCTCACCTGGAGAATCCCATGGACAGAGGAACCTGGCAGCCTACAGTCCATGGGGTCGCAAGAGTTGGACACGACTTAGCCACTAAACCACTCTTTAAATAAATCCTCTAGTAGGAAATGAAGAATTCATTGCCTTTACTTAGAAGGCTGTGTAAGTAGTTACATGTCACGTTTATTTGTGCCGCTCACCAGCATTTCCTTATTGGAAACATTTTATTTTCCATATCACAGTTCCCAAAAAGACTTTCAGGTTTCAGAATTCTGTATCTCCTTTGGCTTCCTTCTCTCTTGATTCCACTCAGGCTTTATTAATGTTCACTTCGTATCATCTCCATCTTTGTAAACTTTCTTTAGAACGTTCATTAATTCCTCGCTAGGATCTGTTTCAATGTCTTAGGAGGTCTAATCTTTCTCTCTGCATTTTTTTCAACCTGAGTCAGGTAGTTCCACTGTGTGTTTTCTGCTTTCTTTATGTAGATAACTGTATCTGTCTTGACCTTTTTTGAACTGCCTTCCACAGAGATGGGTTTCAAGAGATTGTTCATAATCATGGAGTAACTCTTCCCACTTAAATTCTTTACCAAAAGATCAAATGACCTCTCTGTGAAATGTACCTGCACGTTCTCAGTGAGCACTTGATGAACTGCAGTGAAGTTAATGTAGATTTTCATATACTTGTCTGACTGATCCCATCCATAATTACTGAATTTCACTGTATATGCTGTTTTAATAAGAGCAACCACAGCAGCTAGCTTTTTGTTTTCTAAAAGTTTTGCCCTCCTCTGTGATTTCTGCTGCGTCTTGTTTTTGATTTCTGTCTCAATCTTGGATTTTTCAGCTGTGAGGGGATCAGATACTCTTTTTCTGATGGCTTTTCCCAGCGGCACTTTAAGCTCTTCTATATCTTTCTGTAGCTCTTCCTAATTGAAGCCATGGTTGGGCTGCACCAGGCAAGGCCCCGGCTGCAGCGGCACAGGGGCAAGAACGGGAAATGCCACCCTGAACATGCTCACCCCCAGCGCAGACTGCTCTGGCATTGATCATTCATCTTTTTGAAAAAAAAATTTATCAAATAAAAGATTCTTTAAATTCTGTGGTGCTTTATAACTTTCAAAAATTACACACACACAATTTCATATAATTGCATTATTGCCCCTCTCCTTACACTTCTCCCCAACTGGTAACCACTAGTTTGTTTTCAATATCTTTGAGTCTACGTCTTTTTTGTTTATTAACTAGTTTGTTTTATTTTTCAGATTCCACAATATGAGTGATAGCATACAGTATTTTGTATTTCTCTATATTATTTCACTAAGCATTATGCTTTCCAAGTCCATCCATTTTACTACAGATGGCAAAATTTCCTTCTTTTATATGGGTGAGTAGTATTCCATTGTATATATTTATATACCAGTACTTCTTTATCCATTTATCCTGATAGACACTTAGGTTTCTTCCATACCTTGGTCATTATAAATGATGATGCTATAAAGATAGGAGTGCATGTATCTTTTCCATTACTGTTTTTTTGATATATATCCAGAAGTGAAATTTCTAGGTCATATCAATTCAGTTCAGTCGCTCAGTTGTGTCTGACTCTTTGCAACCCCATGGACTGCAGCATGCCAGGCCTCCCTGTCCATTCCAACTCCCGGAGTTTACTCAAACTCATGTCCATTGAGTCGGTGATGCCATCCAACCATCTCATCCTCTGTCGTCCCCTTCTCCTCCTGCCTTCAATCTTTCCCAGCATCAGGGTCTTTTCAAATGAGTCAGTTCTTCCCATCAGGTGACCAAAGTATTGGAGTTTCGGCTTCAGCATCAGTCCTTCCAATGAATATTTAGGACTAATTTCCTTTAGCATGGACTGGTTGGATCTCCTTGCAGTCCAAGGGACTCTTTAAAAGTTTTCTCCAACACCACAGTTCAAAAGCATCAATTTTTCACCGCTCAGCTTTCTTTATAGTCCAGCTCTCATATCCATACATGACTTCTGGAAAAATCATAGCTTTGATTAGAGGAAACTTTGTTGACAAAATAATGTCTCTGACAAAATAATGTTGCTTTTTAATATGCTGTCTAGGTTGGTTGCAGCTTTTCTTCCAAGGAGCAAGCATCTTTTAATTTCATGGCTACAGTCACCATCTGTAGTGATTTTGGAGCCTAAGAAAATAAAGTCTGTCACTGTTTCCCCATCTATTTGCCATGAAGTGATGGGACCAGTTGCCATGATCTTAGTTTTCAGAATGTTGACTTTTAAACCAACTTTTTCACTCCCGTCTTTCACTTTCATCAAGAGACTCTTTAAAATTAGGTCATATAGTAGTGACCTAAAAATTGAGCTACTCTATTTTTTGTTTTTGGAGAAACTGCCATACTGGTTTCCACAGTGGCTTCAACAATTTACATCCCCACAAACAGTGTACAAGGGTTTCCTTTTCTCCACATCCTTCAAGATCATTTATCTGAGAGCACTTTAAACACGTTACCAGGGACTTCCCTGGTGGTCCAGTAGTTAAGAATCTGCCCTGCAATATGGGGAACTAAGATCCCACATGCCATGAAGCAACTAAGACTGTGTGACAATGAAAGATCTCACATGATGCGACTAAGACCCAGTGCAGCCAAATAAATGACTATTTAAAAAACACATCACCAAAAAAAAAAAAACCACATCACCAAACACATTTCTTTTTTCCCTACAAGAGGATGTTAATTGCCCGTTAGACGTCTGGCAAAATCAGAATCTTTACGCAGAAGATTTGTCAATTGGCATAATATTCTTAGACATGATTTTCATATAACTTTGCATTTAACTTTCAATATTATATACCTTTGATTCTGTTTTCAGACAAAATTTAAATCAAGTTCCTTAAAATTATGCCGTTTTATGCATTTTTAAAAATTATATCTACATCTTTTTTCTTAACCTACTCAATTTTTGGGTACTAGAAATGTACAGAAGGAAGACCAAGGCAAATTGTGCAGCCATATGAAACTTCACTGTGCTTTATGGCACACTGACATATTCATAGAAATGGTATTTAAGTGTACAAATGATTATGTTGGAAAGGGTGGTTCAAGTATTATCTACACAGCAAGCATCAAGAATAAGACTTGGATAACCTGTTTAGTATGAAGAGTCGGCATCATTAATCAAATTGTTTATCAGAATAGCTCAAGTTCTTGGCAAGCTGTGGACTTTTTCTAATCTCCTACCTAACATTACTGGGTTCCTGAGGTGGAGACTTGATTTAAAATCATTGCAGCTTAACCGCCCAATCCTGAATGAAATCTATCGCACATATTACCCAGAACAGGTATGACTTGATTTAATAAAGCTGAATATTCAGAGATTTGCACTAAAAAAGCAAGAAATATGGAAATAACAATCCATTAAAAAAAACCAAAAACATTTTACCAGAAGTATTTACCAATGAGTTGCTTAATTAATTTAAAAAAAAGACAGTATATCTAAAATGTAATCTGAGTTTCAAAGCTTTGGTTTTTGTCCATATTTTCCAGAAGAAATCTAAAGATAGATAAAACAGATGGAAATCAGAAGTCTTGCAAAACTGTTAAATGGTTCCTTCCTTCTAGCAGTTTTCTTTATCACACTAAGATTACTTGTTTTATATGTTTTGCTTTTATATAGAAAAACATGTCAAATTGTTACCTTTGACTCAAGGTATAATGATATTTTATTCTATTACAAAACTATAAGTAGTCCCATTTAATCTAATTGTCCCCACATATGATGTCAAAGTCAAATAGTTATCTTAATTATCCCTCACTTTGCAGTTACCTTTCTGTTTCTTTGTGAAATGTTTTTGATGTCTTGTTGAACCCCGACACCACAGGCATGTGCAAGTCTGAAGAGTCACTTTATAAAAAAGTCCTTCTGTCTCTTTCTTCTTTATTTGATAAGACATACGGTTCTGACCTGAGAATTATTATTATTATTTTTAGTTATTTATTTGGCTGTGTTGCGTCTTAGATGTGGCACGTGGGATCTTCTAGTTGCAACTTGCATGCTCCAGACCCCACTGGCTCAGTATTTGTGGCTCATGGGTGTAGTTGCCCCGAGGCATGCAGGATCTTTGCTCCCAGATCAGGGATCCAACCTGCATCCCCTGCACTGGAAGGCAGATTCTTACACTGGGAAAGTCCTTCTGATGTGAAAATTGTCAATTCAGTTCAAATCAATAATTGCTAAATACATCTTTTGTTGTTCTGATTTCATATTCCTGCATAGTTCCATTTTATATCAGTTCAGTTCAGTGGCTCAGTTATGTCTGACTCTGCGACCCCATGGACTGCAGCACATCAGGCCTCCCTGTCCATAACCAACTCCTGGAGTTTACTCAAACTCATGTCCGTCAAGTCAGTGATGCCATCCAACCATCTCATCCTCTGTCATCCCCTTCTCCTCCTGTCTTCATTCTTTTCCAGCATCAGGGTTTTTTCAAATGAGTCAGTTCTTCCCATCAGGTGGCCAAAGTAAACCATTCTAATTTCCTGTTCAATGCTTCCAACCAGTTGTTTCTCATAAGTTTGTAGTAAATTCATTTATTCTCTCAAGAAACACTAAGCACTTACTCTACATGCTGGGTGACTAGCAAAAAAATGATTCCTGCCCTGTTTTATGGGAGAGGAATTCAGTCTCATCGGAGAGGAAAAATGAAGATGGAAGGGAAAAGTTAAACCCAGTGACTGTCTTGTAAAACAACACTAGGTTTTGCTTATTCAGTGCTCCACCCTCTGGTTGAATATAGTGGCTGTTTCACTAACCTCAGTTCCACTCCTCCATTTTGCAGCAGCTGTGTGGCTTGGATGAGCCATAGCCTCATCCTTAGTCCCATCTCGAGGTAGGCCCTTGTTGGCCTATTTTAAGGTTATCAGAGTCCTCTTGCCCCCATGCTTGGTTTTGGTCTGAGTCACTCAGACTCCTGAATTCAATAGGCCATGGTTTGAATCTCAGGGCTTTTGCTCTATGATTGAAGCAATTGTCTTTTTTCTTCTAACAGGAAAGAGTAAGCTGTTAGTCTCCACTGTTACTGGCATTCATGCTCTAAACTTGAAATGAGCCGTTTACAGATGGATAGATACTGTGGACAGCAGAGGAGAGATGGAGAGAAACTGGGTCATTATGACATTGTTTATCGACTAGATCAACCAACCACAGACCCGTCCGGCAACTGGACTCTTTGTTACTGTGAGCCACTACTCTTGTTTATCATTTAAGCCAGTTCAGGTTGGTTTGCTTGCAAGTTGAATTGTACCTGATAGCATCTTAACTGCTGTACGCATAGAAATAGGTCTGTTTACCTTCTCAAGAGCAGAGGAGAATTTATGAAGCTATATATTTACAAAGCTATAACACAGGTTTCAAGGTCTCCACTTGCTCAGGCATCTTCCAAACTTTCTACCTAATTTTACACTTGTAATTTTGGACATGTTTCCTTAAAGAGGACCATCCAAATTGTATAAGCTTTAGGCCTTACAAAACCATTAGATATTTTGGAAGAGAAAATTTTCACCTTTCTCCCCCATCCCTTTAACATGTTTCCCTAGGGGAAGGGTAACTTACCTAACTGGTAGATAGCTGGATGGGTCACTGTATGTGTGTGGCCTGGCTTCTCTAGCTCTCTCATTCAGATCTGTCTGCCCATAGTGGTCAGCCCTGCTGACAAGAGCAGAAGGAAAAGTAGTTGCTGCCTTTGACTTTGTCTTCCAAAATTGCCACCTATCCAACAAATTTTTAAAAGTATAGTGTTGACACA
Organism: Muntiacus reevesi; assembly: GCF_963930625.1. Classification (NCBI taxonomy): domain Eukaryota; kingdom Metazoa; phylum Chordata; class Mammalia; order Artiodactyla; family Cervidae; genus Muntiacus; species Muntiacus reevesi. Next base: position 60,783,928 of record NC_089258.1, on the reverse strand, counting down.
ATGGCTGTGAAGACTCTGAAGAAAGCATCATGAAAGGGTGGCTCTGGGAGACACTGAGAGAAAGTAATTTAAAAATGGAGGCTTTTGTACATACTTGCATCTTCTGCCCTTCAACCTAGCCTACCCTGCCCTTGGTTTACTCCCCGTCATGTTAGAAATTGTGCCCCTGGGAAGCAGTTTGCATTTGTCAAATGACTGAGTGCATAAATTCATTCCAGAGGAGAAGGAGTTGGTGCCCCATCTTGGCCTCAGGTCCCAGCTGTCTTCTCTTTTCCAGCTTATCAGTAGTAAAGCTGATGTTGATTCTCACCTGATGCCTGTGTGCATTTCTCAATCATTTCCCAACCAGGAAAGGTGAGGAGAATGATTCTCACCCTGAAATGACAACATAAGTCAGCAGTAGCAATTATAGTAACATATGTATAAGAAGTACTTAATGACCTACTAAAACTACCGAGCAGATCAGTATGAGTCGTTAAAGATACACATGCATGCAGGGCAGAAATAGAGGCATAGATATAGAGAATGGACTTGTGGACAGAAGTGGGGGGAAGGAGAGGGTGGGATGACTTGAGAGAGTAGCATCGAAATATATATATTACCACGTGTAAAATAGATACCTAGTGGGAAGTTGCTGTATAACGCAGGAAGCTCAGCCCAGTGCTCTGTGATGGCCTAGAGGAATGGGATGGAGATTGGGGGCGGGAGAGAGGCTCAAGAGGGAAGGGGATATGTGTATATTTATGGCTGATTCATGTTGTTGTATGGCAGAAACCAACACAACATTGTAAAGGAATTATCCTCCAATTAAAAGCAAAAGATACACATGCAGTAAAATAGGAATTCCTAATCAAAGGTAGTTTACAACTGAAAAAGAAAATACTACTAACATAAATAGCTACCATCTTATGAGGTCAACCACAATTCATGTATATATTCTACCATGTATATTATATATATTGTTACATTGGATTGCATCATATGAAATTGCAGAATTGGCAATTTTATATGGGCTTCCCTGGTGGCTCAGTTGGTAAAGAATCTGCCTGCAATGTTTGTAGGTTAATGAGTAGTTGACTGTCAACACTTTTATATGGTCAACCTCGTATTATTGACACCCCAAACATTCACAATTATTTGACTTGGCTTGGAAGCTGGGGCCATCACTCAAGATCATCTGTAGACCCTGATGGCTCCTGCTTTTCCTCACCCTTTGAAGATTTTCCACATCTAGCTCACTATCCTCTTTTAAACATGATTCCTGTCAGTATTCTTACTGATTGCAATGTCCACAAAAGCAATTTTTCCAATATTCTGATTTTTCATGGTTTTTTTGACCTCTTCTCTTGCAATGACCTCTTCTGTCTTTTTTTCTTTACCTCAAATGCCCAATTCCATTGTCATGTCTTTAACATTGGAGCACTTCATTTTATTTCTGAAATATCACTGTTTTTTGATTCTTATATTTCTCACTGAACAAGTGTATTCTATGTCCTCTGTTGGTTTCTATTTCTCAACTGACCTCTATCTGTGGGGTGCCCCAGAACCTGGTCTTTAGATTTCTTTTTTTCTTTACCTATGCTCTCGCTTCCCTGCTTAGTATCTTTTCAGTGATTTCCCATTATCCCTACAGTCAAGTCCAGAATTCTCAACTGTCGCTCAGAAGGCTCTGCTTAGAAACCAGATTGCTCCTGATTTTCTCTCTGGAAGGCATTATTGCTTATCATACCCCCTCAATCATTCCCTTTAAAGCAGTTCCTCTAAAATGCCACACTTTTTTCTGCCTCAGTGTTCCTACTCACTGGCTTCCTATATATGGAATGCTCTTTCTCATGCCTGTCCTTGCATATGTAACTCCTGAGAGTTCAGCTTAATTTATGGCCTCCTTAGAGAAGCCTTCCCTGACTTAAAACTGTCTAAACCAAGTTTGGTCCCTGTTATTCAGTTCTCAGCTATCCTGTACTTCTCCTTGTCAGTTGTTGGTACATATAATTGTTCAGTTATATATTATTTGTTTGAAGTCTGCCTTCCTTAATCTGTAAATCCTCTCAAGACAGGGGTCATGTCTGTGTTGTAATTATTGCATGCGTAATATCTGGTGCAATGCCAGACATAATGATGGTGTATAATAAATGTATGATGATTAAGTGACTGATTATTTATGGAACTCAGGATCCTAACTTCTCTAAGTAACGAAACTTTGTGGGGAGCACACTTCAAATTCTAACTGGAGTTCTACAAGCCTGTCCTTTTCTCCTGTTCCCTCAACCACACTGCTTTCACTCTTTCTCTCTCTGGTATTCATGGTTTTCAGGCTTCTTGTAGAAAGTCTGCAGTTTGTGATGGGCATTGGAAGAAGTGTGACTTCTTGAAGCAAGACTGGATCAAAGACCTGGGGAGATACACCTTGGGTATTGGGCTTTTATCTCAGAATATCTTTGAAATAAGCTTTCTTTCTGTTCTCCAGATTCTAAAATAAAATTTTAGGGATCGTCTTATTGTTCTATTAAAGATACAAGATGCACAATTCTATACTTCATTTTATCAGGAACATGTAGGAAAAGATGGGATCTATTCCTGGATGTTAATATTGTACCTGTATCTCAAATCTGAAGGAGTGGTATCTGTGAATTGTAGGATATGCATCTATTCAGTCAAAGTGATTAAAACATATAAAGAGACATGGATTCAATCCCTGGGTAGGGAATGTTCCCTGGAGGAGGAAATGGCAACCTACTCAGTATTCTTGCCTGGAAAATTCCATAGACAGAAGAACCTGGCGGGCTACACAGTCAATGGGGTTGCAAAGAGTTGGACATGACTGAGCACACATGCACGCACACACAAGAAATAAAACACTACTTAAATCTAATAATAGAGAGGGCTTGGAACTGAGAAGGTATATTTCAAAATGTTTAAAAATGAGAGGTGTTCTTGTTAAAAGAATGAGTGGTAATGCTCCTGAAGGGTCATTAGATGTTAGAGAGAAGGATTTCCAATCTAGGAATAAGGTAGCGGAAGCACAATGCTTAACCTTGCTGGCCTGTAGTTAATTTAAGGTGGAGCGAAAGATCAGCTGAGCTTTAAGGTAGCTTTAACTTAGTTAAGCTAAGCTTTAACTGCTTTAAGACAGTTCATTGAATGGTCAGGATACTGTCAGTGCTGAAGCTGATGAAACTGAGGATGGGAGGCTCCGTGAAGAGAAAGACTGAGAGCCAAGTTCCTGGAGGGCTGAGTATGCTGATGAAGAGCAGTGTGGTACTGCAGAGGTAATGGGTGTGGATGGTATGTGCTTCAAGGCCTGACCTGATGGGTGGGGATAATGAGAAGCTTCAAAACTGGTACTTGGGCTGTGGTGCAGGATTCTCTGACTCTGGGTGCACGGGCATGCAAGCTGAATTCAGCTTGAGAAGAGTCAGGAGGGGCATTTTCATGGGAGAGTCAAGAGGAAATTTGTCTATTAGAAATTTTGGTTTACACCTCTGCTAAATGCTTAAGTCTTTGTCCATTTTTCTGTATTATGGAAAGAGCATACCAGTGAGGAATGAAAAAGGCAGTAAAAGGAACATGGAAAAAGAAAAGTTGGTAATCATAGGTTGGCAGGTGGGAGAGGTTGAAGAGTCTGTGATGGACATAGAGAAGGTCTCCCAAAGATCAGTTTTGGACTAAAAATGAAAAACAAGGGGGCATACAAGAAGCTTTCTGTAGGAATTGGGGAATAAATTATTTCCCAAATAATAGAAGTGATACACATGCATAATTCCTGCTGCTCTGCTTTAAAGGTGACCTATACTAGGAAATGGCAGCTTTCTCCAATATTCTTGTCTGGGAAATCCCCTGGACAGAGGAGCCTAGTGGGCTACAGTTCATGGGGTCATAAAGAGTCAGACACAACTGAAGCAACTGAGCATGCACATGTACAACTTAAATTTCCAGTTGGTACAGTTAGTTAGGGAACTAAGATTAGAAACCATGACTTGATTCCTTACCTTGGAGTCTACTTTTCTTTAAGTTTCCACCTTTCTAAAGGAGTAAAGAGACAAGCTTTATTTTCTGTATTCTCTCTCTTACAATTCCACTTAGTATCTGAGGACCAGGATTAAGAAATAGCATGATGGAAAAATAAACACTAATTAGTAGTGCTATACTCTTTTTTTCTCTACTAGCAGCACTTAGAACAGGATTGCAAAACCTCATCAGGTTTGCAAAACACTGAGAGAACACCTACAGATTTTAATTTACAACTCCTCGCTGTACACTCTGAAAAGAAAATCTAGGTTTTTCTTTTCTTTTTTTTTTTTTAATGCAATACAAAGGCAGGGCTGAAACACAAGGCCAAATGAAAAGAATGCTTATTGTTTCTCCGTCATGGAAAATAAGCCTCGGTAATGGATTGAGAGAAGTAGCCCAGTGGCAAAATATTAAACAGAAAGAGATTAAATAGCATCAGAGATTTTCCTAGGGGTGAAGTATTAATACATAGGAAATGTCGTAAAATAAAACCTGCCTTAGCACCATTTCCCTTAATGAAATATGCATAAAAACACCTGTATAAGATGTTAATATTAGGGGATTTGTAGTGAAGAGTATAAAGGAAATCTGTACTATTTTTGGAACTTTTCTGTAAATCTAAAATTATTCAAAGATTTTCTCCACCTTTCTCTCCGGTGTGAAGACACAGCCAGAAGAGACTCTCACCAGGAATTGAATCAGCCAGCACCTTGTTCTTGGACTTACCAGTCTCTGGAACTGTGATAAATAAATGTCTCTTGTTGAAGTAAAAAAATAAAGTCAAAACAAAATAAAAACCAAAACAACACCCACATAAACTTACTGTAAACTAATAGGTAGATGAGGAAAAAGAGAAAGTAAAGGCATGAAACTACTCTTTTTCTCATTGTTACTAATCTTTTAATTAAATGAAATGGATTTCAAGATGAATGAGTCTGAAAAAATTATCACAGAGGTTACCTGCATTAAACCCCTTAGGCTAATGTTGATAATAACAATACCATAGAAGAACAATATCTTGAAAAGTCATTTTGATGTTTTTCACCTGTTACAAAAGCTGTCATGCCATAATAATTTAGTTAATAAACTGATGTTCAGCTAGCATATTTTAATAATTCTTCTGCATCATAAGAGTTTGGAGCAATTGAGTAAATATAATTCCTGCAAAAAAGAGTTGAAGCTATGGATTGATTAGTGTCTACACTAGAGTTGACCCAGGAACTCTACAGCATTTGGGTGGATATTGGGCCATCTGGTACGCTGAGTCCATTTTAGGACTTCAGTCCTATTTTGATATTTGAATATTTTATTTTAACTATTCTTTCTGTAGGATGTTGAGTTTTGTATCTGTATCTAGGAAAGTCCAGGCAGGTCCTTAATTTGGGGAAGAGTGGGCAGGGAGTAAGAGTTTGAGTAAGTCATGGTGGAGCAGCTTGACTAGACTAACCCTCTCATACGACACAAATTAAACGTTGGACAAAATAGTAAAAATTATCTAAACATAATGGAGAGTGACCAAAAGTATGTAGAAACTTGAGGGGAGTTAACTCTAGTAGGAAGGACTGATGCTGAAGCTGAAACTCCAATACTTTGGCCACCTCATGCGAAGAGTTGACTCACTGGAAAAGACCCTGATGCTGGGAGGGATTGGGGGCAGGAGGAGAAGGGGACAGACAGAGGAGACTGGGTGGCATCACCGACTCAATGAACATGAGTTTGAGTAAACTCCGGGAGTTGGTGATGGACAGGGAGGCCTGGCGTGCTGTGGTCCATGGGGTCGCAAAGAGTTGGACACGACTGAGCGACTGAACTGAACTCAACTGAATTCTGGTAAAAAGGAAATCACATTCTTAACATTTTTTTCAACTTAGGGCGAGCCCCAGGCAGTGCCACTAAGAGTCATTAATACTCATACAGAAACCTTACTGTTACTAAAACTTAAATCTTACTTGAGGAATCTGAGGACAGAGTTCAGAGCAACTAAATAGTGTAGAAATGAGGTGGAAATCCTGAAAAAAAGGAGAAAGTTACAGAGGGTAGCCACACAGCTCAAATCTCTCACTAATCTCAGAACTCCACATCCTTGGGGCAGACTTCACGCAGCCCAGCTAAAACTAAAAGAATGGGAGGGAGATTTCAGTTGTGGCTCACTGTGGGGAGACAGAATTTGGAGCTTGAGATCAACCAAATTAAACAATATCAACAAACAACTACTAAGTAATATCAACAAAAATTCCTCAGAGGGACAAAACAGAATCCAGTTTCTATAATGTATTATTCACAACATCCAGGATACAATCTAATTAAACCAGACATATGAAGAACATACTAAAAAGGAAAGGCAAGCAGTGGTGACTGACCCAGATGTTGGAATTAGTAGACAAGGATTTTTAAGGGAGCCGTTATAACTGCCTAAAATAAAAAACACCAAAAAAGACTTTTAATGAATGCATAGGAAATTTCAGCAGAGAAACAGAAATTTTAACAAATTTTAACAAAGCAAAAGCCACAGGAGGATCAAATGGATTCTAGAAGTGAAGAATAGTGTCTGATGGGTTTAACAGAAACCCATCAAAAAAGTGATGGGTTTAACAGTAGTTTGAAGATAATAAAAGAGTGAGAGTCTGTGAACATGAAGATAGAAAAATCTTCAAGATGATCTAATCTGAAAATGTGTGAGCAGTCAAAATTGGGTGTGGGGAGCTTTTTCTTTATTTATACTTTTATTGTATATAACCTATCTTTTCGTAAATTTACTAGACTAGTAAGTCAGGGGAATGTTTGATCAATGTTTGATCATGAACGCATCTTTAAAAAATTTTTGTTTTGGTCTGCACTGGGTCTTCGTTTCTGCGTGGACTTCCCTCTAGCTGCAGCAAGCAGGGGCTGTTCTAGTTGCCGAGCACTGGTCTCTTGTCGCAGATAACAGGCTCTCGGGCATGTGGATTCAGTCGTTGCAGCTCCCAAGCTCTAGAGCACAGGCTCAACAGTCGTAGTGTAGGGGCTTAGTTGCTCTGCCGCATGTGGGATCTTCCCAGGTCAGAGATTTAACCTGTGTCTCCTGCATTGGCAGGTGGGTTCTTTACCACTGAACTACCAGGGAAGCCCAGAACGTATCTTGATTTTGACAGTGCTTTGAAAAAAATTTCTCAAGATATGCTCATGTACAAGATGGAAAAATGTGGACCACATGGCTCTCTGCACATTTGTTCTTGATCTCTGCCACTCTCCTAGACTGACTTCAGTGCTATCATGGGGGCTGTATAAAATGCAATGCTCGAAACAGGGAAGGAACACTCACCTGTTACCTGCGATTTTTTACTTACTTGTTATCCTCCTTCACTAGTATATAAACTCCATGAAGGCAGGAAGTGCCTATCTGTATCCTCCTAGTTGTCAAGACCTGAAATTAACTCCTGCTCTCTTGAACAGGGGCAGAAACTAGGTTAACATGAAGATGAGCATGGTGACAAGAAATCCAGGAATGTATTACATTCAGAAATTCAGGTTAACAGAATGCTTGTTTCAGGGAAATCAGCTGGCAGCGGGTCCCTAGTGCCAAACTGGTGTTGGAAATAAGACTTAAGTCTCTTGTGTGCTCGGAGAAGGCAATGGCACCCCACTCCAGTACTCTTTGCCTAGAAAATCCCATGGGCGGAGGAGCGTGGTAGGTTGCAGTCCACGGGGTCGTGAAGAGTCGGACACGACTGAGCAACTTCACTTTCACTTTTCACTTTCATGCATTGGAGAAGAAAATGGCAACCCACTCCAGTGTTCTTGCCTGGAGAATCCCAGGGACGGCGGAGCCTGGTGGGCTGCCGTCTATGGGGTCGCAGAGTCGGACACGACTGAAGCAACTTAGCAGCAGCAGCTCATGTGCTTAGTTTCTCAGTCATGTCCAACTCTTTGCGACCCCACGGACTGAAGCCCGATAGGCTCCTCTGTCCATGGGGATTCTCCTATGGACAGAGAACACTGGAGTGGGTTGCCATGCCCTCCTCCAGGGCATCTTCCCAACCCAGGGATTGAACCTAGGTCTCCCGCATTGCAGGTGGATTCTTTACCAGCTGAGCCACCAGGGAATCTGTCTCTTGAGGGTAGTGTTTCTCCAGGTGTGGCTCAGAGGCCTGCTCCAGAATTACCTGGAGCACTTGTTAAAAATTGGGGGACTAATCTTAAATTTGTTAGCCTGCATCTTTAAGGATGGGTCTTGGAAATCTACAGGTATCCTAGACAATTCTTATGTATATAAATTTATTTTTAGGGGTTGGGGAGCTGACAAAAGCAAGGAATAGACTAAGTCCTAGGGCAGGTTTCACAATCTTGGCACCACTGGCAATTTGATTGGATAATTCTTTGTTGAATTATCCAGGGGAGGGGGGGCGGTGCTGTCCTATGCATTGTAGGATGTTTAGCAAGTATCCCTAGTTTCTAATCCTCTAGATCTCAGATTACCCCTTCCTCTCCAGTTTTAACAACCAAAAATGTCTCCAGACACTCCAAAATGTCCCATGGGCAAAATTGGCCCTGCTTGAGAACCACTGCTTTGGGGGATCAGGAGGAGGAGAAAGCAACACTGGAGAATGTCCAGCTATTGGAACTGGGATGCCATGTTAAGGTGAGAGCTACAACAAGAGTTCCTCTACAAGGCTTGTAGTGTTGGCTTAGCAAATTTTTTGTAGAGGGGCCATGGGAGTCTAGAGTTGGTGACAGATGGAATATAGAGGCTGAGAACTAGACAGGGTGTCACACCAGGTTTTGGTCATGGCTGTGCACTGGAGTCAACATGGAATTGTAAAAACATAAAAATGCATCAGCCAGTCTTAGCTCTACTGAAGCGGAATATCCAGTGAAGTCCAGGTACTTGGTACACAACCTGGATTCAGGAACACTCACAGGGTTAGATGACATCCTGAGTACTGTGTTCAGGAACTCAGAAGACAGTTCAGTTCAGTCGTTCAGTCGTGTCCGACTCTTTGCCACCCTATCAACTGCAGCACACCAGGCCTCCCCGTCCATCACCAACTCCCGGAGTTTACTCAAACTCATGTCCATTGAGTTGGTGATGCCATGCAACCATCTCATCCTCTGTCGTCCCCTTCTCTTCCTGCCTTCAATCTTTCCCAGTATCAGGGTCTTTTCAAATGGGTCAGTTCTTCGTATCAGGTGGCCAAAGTATTGGAGTTTCAGCTTCAACATCAGTCCTTCCAATGAATATTCAGGGCTGATCTCCTTTAGGATGAACTGGTTGGATCTCCTTGCAGTCCAAGGGACTCTCAAGTCTTCTCTAACACCACAGTGCAAAAGCATCAATTCTTCGGGTGCTCAGCTTTCTTTACAGTCCAACTCTCACATCCATACATGACCACTGGAAAAACCATAGCCTTGACCAGACGGACCTTTGTTGGCAAAATAATGTCTCTGCTTTTAAATATGCTATCTAGGTTGGTCATAGCTTTTCTTCCAAGGAGTAAGTGTCTTTTAATTTCATGACTTCAATCACCATCTGCAGTGATTTTGGAGCCCAAAAAATAAAGTCTGTCACTGTTTCCACTGTTTCCCTATTTGCCATGAAGTGATGGGACCAGATGCCATGATCTTAGTTTTCTGAATGTTGAGCTTTAAGCCAACTTTTTCACTCTCCTCTTTCATTTTCATCAAGAGGCTCTTTAGTTCTTCTTCGCTTTCTGCCATAAGGGTGGTGTCATCTGCATTTCTGAGGTTATAGATATTTCTCCCAGCAATCTTGATTCCAGCTTGTGCTTCATCCAGCCCAGCGTTTCTTTCAGCCCAGAAGGAGACAGGCTGGGCATAAAACTGCCTGGGCAAAGCAGACCTCAGCAATGCTTAGTGTCTGAACCTCTTTAATAGCTCCCTTTCCATCCCACAAGTGAGGATGAAAGCATTATATACATATCTGTTATGGCTAGATGATCCTAAGCAGGGGATTTCCCCAATTTTACTCTTAGCCTCTGTTCTGAACCTACTTGCTCTTTTGTGATGTTTCCTGTTTTCACCCCACTGCTTAATACAATTTTTTTCTCTCTGTCCAGCACCCTCACCCTGATATTTGCTTGGCTTGTGTATGATCTGGGCAGTTTCAGAGGTAGAATCAAAGTCTTGCTGATGGACTTGGAGTTTCTAACTTCCTTTTAAAGGTACTGATCAGACACCTATGTATTAAAAATGGAAAGTAAGACTAAAGCAGTAAGACAGCTTCCACAAACTGCACAGGAAACATTAGTTTCATAGAGTAGAACTTTATCCTTTTGACAGGAAATCCAGAGAAGAAAAAAAAAATTTCGTGCCACTTTCAAAGTTTCATTTCCATGTGAAACACTGCAGTTAACTAAAGTACCTCCATGGAGAAGCTCAATTAAACTTCATTAATCTTAGTTAAATCTAGCTACTGATTCAGCTATAATTACAAAACAGCCCAATAATTCTGTAAAAACACTGATTTTATTATTCAGAAAAAAACAAAAGGAGAAGACAGAAATAAAAATCTTGGTCATTTGCAGTATCTATCAGCTTTCAATCTGGCTCTCCTGTTTAAACAAAAAGCAAATAATGAAAAAATTAATCTATGTAAAAACATGTCATGTTATAGTCACCTGCTACTAAAATCATAAACGTGTGTTCAGCAATTGTGTCTTCAGTTTTAGTTATTATCTTACCACACCGCTTATATTAAAATATTTTAATTAAAGTGTTTACTTCTCAATTGTATGTTTCATAATACATGGGATTTTATTCTCACGAAAAAACTTTTCCTAATCTTTAACTCATGTTGCCTAAAGGCTTTTAAAATCCAGAACAGCAATTTTAATAGCCTCTGAATTTAAGCATGCCCTAAATTTCTATTTAATAAGGTGGGAATGTTGTATTATCATAAGTGATAAGGGTTACAAGACACAGACCTTATTCTGTTTAAGTCCATATCCTGATTACTTTTATTGCCTATTCTTGATTTCCTAAAAATAGGTATGTTAATATGCTCAGCTGGAAATAATCATTACATCATTTGCTGTCTTCAAGTAGTCACTTGATCAACTGGTTAACAGGAAACACCTGATAAAGAACTGTTATCAAGTAATCTAAAGAAATATCTTAAAGGTAACTTTGCAAGTAAGACTTGAAAAGTGGCAGATTACCAAATTCTCTTCTGACATGGTGCTTACTTGATTTATACTTGCAAGCTCATAGCTAAGCCTCTCCAACCATTTTACTAATGTTGGAAATCTAGGCCACTACTTTCCTAAATAGCAATACTAATAAATAAATATTAATAACTTGCTGTGTTGAATATATTGCACATGTATGAACTCAACAAAGTGCTTCAATTTTATACTTAGAAATTTTTAAACTGATTTTTATCTCATTTTTTGAAACCTGTACTACTTTTAACAGAACCCACTGAATTTTAAAATTAGTCAAACTACTTCTTTCTAGCCCTGGTTTTAACAGTTATAAAAAAGTCGATGGTAAATGAATTTATGAAGTAGTTTCGGTCAAACCTGAATTGCTTGTAACAAAATATATAAGCACTTGGGACCTGGCTATTTCCAAATATTTTTTCTTGGTGATCTTTTCCCAGACTTAAAATATCCCTTTTTAAGGTAATACCACCACATTCAAAACTTAGAAATAAAGACAAAAATTTTAAAATTACAGTAATTAAGAAAAGAACATGTGTTTATACACCACTTCTATTGGCTACTGAAAATAACTGGAAATGAATAAAAATTTACTTACCTGTCCAGAAGTGTTTCATGCAAGAATCCATCTTTCCGGGCCTTTTTCAGAATTTTACTGTCTTCTTTACTTATTTTAAGCTTGTGGTCTTGGAAGCTCTGGAATTTCTTTCTATTAAGAAAATGCCTCTCTTGAAAAATGTCTCAAACTTTGTTTATACATGTTTACTAACAAGCTTACAGATATTTAAGTTTTTCATTTACTTAAAAACACTGTTTTTCTCAAATAACTTACAACTTTTCAACAACAAAAATGACCTTTCTATCCCACCATCAAGAAGGCAGTTGCCTGGGTAGCTCTACAAACTTAACTAACACTTGGGAGTGTTGGCTGGAGTCGCCTGTGTCCTGGAAACGTTTGACAGGCTTTATGTACTGACAGTGACAGCAACTCTACAGAGCAGGGCTGTTGCTGTTTAGTTGCTAAGTTGTCTGACTCTTTGCGACCCCGTGGATGGTAGCCTGCCAGGCCCCTCTGTCCATGGGATACTCCAGGCAAGAATACTGGAGTGCGTTGCCATGCCCTCTTCCAGGGGATCTTCCCGATCCAGGGACTGGGCCTGCATCTCTTGCTTGACAGACGGATTCTTTACCACCGAGCCACTGGGGAAGCCTTGAGCAGGGAGAACAAACCAATACAGGTGACGGGAATGTTGAAACTGAACCCTTACCAGAGGCATTCAGCGCAGTGCCCTGTCCTAGAGTCTACACTGTGCTGTCATTTCTTGCCTTTCAGGTCTTTTATTTTAGGTGTCTTGAGAAGCATGTCATTGCCAAACCTATTGTTCTAAAAGAAAAAAAATACCTACACGTAATTGATTTCACACTGTTTGACATTTCCTTTGTCTTCTTCTGGAATATCATCTTTTTTCTTAGTTTCTCTTTCAGCGCAGGATCTGATCTATATATTGGAGATGAGAACACAGAGGTTACACATTTATCTTCCCCTGTCCCACCTTACTTATTACAAAAGAACATTCTAGATGATTTCTTATACAAAAGAAGAAAACAACTTGGCAGTTAGATTCAGAAAAAACAAGTTCTAGGTATGTTTATATATATATATATATGTAACTTACATAAATAATTGCTATTATATGTTTCCTTAGAGCCCTTATATTAGAAAAACTAACGAGAAAATTACTTGAAAAGCATTTTACAGATCAGATATTACTATGCCAATTAGGCAATAATTTAACTAGTTTAATTTTGGCTCCATAAGTAAATACAGTAGAATCAAATTATCCTGCTATTTAGTGTTCACTTTATAACACTGAACATAGTGTTAGCTGTTCTACTATGCACAGGCTATTACCAAATGCTTCAAATCTTTTAACAAAACACAATTTGTTTTTACCTAATTGGAATTTATCACTTTTAAATCGTTTTACCTTCATAAGTTTTGACAAACACTATCACCTGCAATAGATTAACTGACACAGATACAGCAATCAAGATCAACTGAGTAGGGCAAAGGGCTTCCCTGGTGGCTTAGACAGTAAAGACTCTGCCTGCAACGCAGGAGCCTGGGGTTTGATTCCTGGGTGGGGAAGACCCCCTGGAGAAGGGAATGGCTACCCACTCCAGTAGTCTTGCCTGGAGAATGGAGTAGGGCAGGAAGGGGATAGAATTCAGGGCCAAGGAACTGGCAATCTGCAACCCAAAGGATCGACATCTTGAAAGTGATGTCTGTGGCTTAGAGCACGTTCCAAGATTGCTTCGAAAGTTGTGGGCAATAATAAGGCATGTACAATTAATATGTGTGCAACCACTCTGGCTGGAGGAGTCCTCAAAGAACTGTGGAAATTCTGGGCCAGGCCTGTGACACTATACCACCCTTGGCAGGAAGAGACGTGTTCTGGTAGATAAGGCCAGTGTATGAAGGTGGACGCTGACACAGACAAGCAGAGCCTGCAATGTGGAAGGGAGGGTGGACAGAGTCCTGGATTATCACTGCTCAGAGGTTCCAGGTACCTGCCTAACCAAACAGGTTAGGGAAACCCGACAGGTACTTCATATAAAAACAGCTGCAACTGTTGATAAAATACAGCATAATTTTTTTTTCTTCTGTAGATGTGCAAAGTACTGCTCATAGAGTTGCACTGTTTGTCTTCAATAATCATACTTTTATAATGTAATCCAAATAAATAATTCAAACATGACACAAAAAATTAAATATAATTACAAATGAAATAAATAGGTGAGTGGGATCTTAGTTCCCTGACCAGGGATAGAACCCGTAACCCTGCAGTGGAGGCTTGGAGTGTTAACCACTGGACCACCAGAGAATGCTCCACCAGCATTTTTCTAGTGACTTGCTTTCGGAGAAGCAATGTGCTGTGGAATGTAACTTCTAGGGTCAGTTGGGCCTGGGTACACATTCTGTCTCCACTTTAGCTGTGTGGCTTCCTGCAGTGACTGATCAAAACACTGGGGATTTAAGGAGGGTTAGAGGCTGTTCCTCCCCTGGACAGTTAAAAGGTAACAGTAACTACCTTAGGGGAACACTAAAGACAATCTCGCATGTTCCTGAAGCTACTTGCTTTAGTTTTATGTATTGAATAACTGAAAAACATTATGACTAACACTTTTAAAAATTACAACAAAAGAAAATCTAGGTTTTAGATTTAATTTTTTGGGGGACATTTTTAGCAGTGAAAATGGCTTTTGAGAAAACCATGGAAGATATACTAGAACTTCTAATTCCTGAGCTCTCTAGAATGGTATTTCTTTTTCCATCAGTCAACTCCAAATAATGAAATGAAGAGTTACTGGTATTAACATTCTTGTTTTAAAAGATTAGTGATATTTTTCAAGGTTAGAAAGAATAGTGTAAGACTGTAAAACTGAAGATTATGAAAACTGAAAATATTTAAAAAGTAAAAAAATATGACACAGAATTTAAAACAAAATCTATACACATACTTGATAGACATGTTTAAGTTATGCTGATAGTAGAGAAAATGTAACATGGATTTTTATGCTTTATTTATAAGGATTAGGCCACTTTAAAAAAGGCTTTTTTTCATTTCTTTGTGCCTTCCACCATGGCCCACACTAATGCATTACACATGGTGAGTGTGGAACAGACTGCAACATTTTAAAGAGATGTAGTCACATCAGATAGGTGATGTGTACTAGTCTATAGAAAACGCTCAGGATTACCTTTATCATTTCTTCTTCTCCTGCTGTTTTACTTTTTGCTTCTATATCACCTGCTTCATTGCATCTAATAAAACAGCTATTGGAGGCCAGTAAAGCCATTTTCCCCTAAATAAAACATAATAACAAGTTATAAGAATATCTGCAAAAGAATTCTTAAGTCTTGAGATTAAACTGATTCCTTCCCAAATCTAAAAGGAATCAGGAAAAAGAATGTGAAGAAAACCTGGAAGATAAAAAAACATAGAAAAATAAATCAAAGTCTTTATAATCTTACTATTCAAAGATAATCACATTAAATACTTTTAGTATATTCTATTAGATTTAGTAGGACTAAATTCTAACTATATGGAAGAGAATTATTTCCTTTGGCTGCAAAGATTTATTGGGATATAATTGATTTAGTCAGTTTGTTTTAATTAGCTTTAAAGAAAAGAAATTATAATGTATTTTACTCAAATAGCAATATTTTAAGATTTTCCTCCATAATTAGAAAACATAAAAAAAAATCACAGTTGAAGTATAACCAACTATACTTCCATACATTAAAAAAAGAAAGAAATGCAGAAAAAAAACAGAAACACTAGCCTTTGATGCCTTTGAATTTACTGCTCAGCCCTTTTAAGAATCAATGTCTGAGGGACTTGTGGGTGTAGGAAGAATTTAATCTATCATATCCATTGAGCAAAGTGCTAATAATATGGGTTTGATTTAATTTCTTATTTGAGGGAGTGAGGATTGAGTTTTCTGTCATCTGCTTGCCTCTTGGTGAGCTGGGATGTGGCTGTGATTTAGTCCAAGGTGATTTAAATCTGTGCTGCTGATTTTTCCGCTGAGGCCCTTTTCTGTGTTAAAGTTTTACTTGTTAAACCAGGGACTTTTAAGTCTTTCTTTAAGATTTTAAAACGTAGTGTCTTCCCCCAAAATAAAGTGAAATGAAAATCCCTAAAGTTCTGTATGACTGGTAGTATCTGACTCATCATATTGCCTTATGATATGCTGGCCTCTTCTGTTGATATAATGAGAAATAGCTATTCGGTTTCTTTGCCAATTAAAAAAAAATGTTTTGTTTTTGCTATTGAATGTTTCTTTTTTTTTCTTTTTAATTCTGAGTTCAGATCAAGTGTAGAAACCTTCACAGTTATAAAGGTCCATAGTAATAAGACCTTTTCATCATTGCTCAGAACTGATCAGCCTTACACACACACACTCACCCATCAATAAAGTTCTCAGTAATCTACTGTCACCTTTACTCACACACAAACACACACACACTTTATTTTAAATTCTTTAGCTTCTCAGAACTACAGAGATCATGTATTAGGTAGACTAAAAGGTCTTATGATGCTCAGATTTGGCTATTTTCATCATTGATCCACTTCACTAAGAGCAGATCTCAGAGAACTGAATGAGTTTCTTATATATTTTGGACATTAACCCTTTAACAGATATCTAGCTTGTAAGTACTTTTTCCCAGTCTACATATGTCTTTTCACTCTGTTGATTGTTGTGTTTTTTTTCCTGTGTTGCACTATTTTTTGAGATCTTCTGAAGGTTATGAATTCATGTTAATTTGTAAAAATTTAATGCATTATTGCACTACTTTTTTGTTTTGTCTGAATATATGCTCTTGTTGACTGTTAGAGACTTTCTCCTATGCTGAGGAGCTTGTAAAAAAAAAATAATAGTACTTACATCTTGAAAGACGGGTTCCCACTGCTCTCTAGGTCCAATTGCATCTGAACGCCCAACAACAAGTCCGTCTGAATTTATACCAAGGTATTTTCCATAGCCAGATTTCAGAGCAATTCTTCAGATTAATAAAGTAGTTAAATGTTAAAAACTGAGAGAAAATTAAATATGGAACATAAAAACGTGTGTATAATATTTAGATTAACCACAGTTCCAGTGTTCAAAAGCCATGTGTGGCAAGTGGCTACCATACTGGACAAGTGGTTCTGTGTATACAGTTTAATATTCTACTTTTTAAATACAAGTACTATATAATACCTTATTTTATGCAGCAAATATTTTCCCAAATTCATTATTCTTCAAAAACACCACTTTTAATGGATATATCCTATTATAATGTACCATCTTGTATTACAATGTATTAATTATAGTTCAACTCAAGCTTACCTGGAATCAGACAATTTGACAGCTGTAAACTGCTCTGGAGGACTAGGGCCCTCATCAACTACAAGAGAAAACATTTTGAAGTAAATTTGACATTTCTTATACATGTAAAAATACTCTTTGGCTTAAAAAAAAGTAGTTCTTTTTCTTTTAAAACCAAATGTAAGAATATCATATTATGTAATTATAATACAGTATATGGGCTTCCCTGGTGGTTCAGACAGTGAAGAACCCATCTGCCAACACAGGAGACGTGGGTTCAATCCCTGGGCTGGGAAGATCCCTTGGAGTAGGAAAAGGCAACCCACTCTAGTATTCTTGCCTGCAGAATCCCATGGACAGAGGAGCCTGGCAGGCTACAGTCCACAGGGTCACAAAGAGTCGGACATGACTGAGCAACTTAACACACGATATAGTATTCGTAGTATCAAGAGTTACTTTATCTTCAAATGCAGCTCTGTTAACATCTTGATTCTAGATCATCGAGACTCACTTTGGACTTCTGACCTCTAGAATTGTGTGATAGTAATAAATTTGTCTTATTTTAAGCCAAAAAAAAAAAAGAGAATACTTTATCTTCTGTATGTAAAACTAAACTTTAGTTTATTTAAAAAGTCTCTAACAGTCAATGAGAAGCGTATGTTAAAAAAAAAACAAAAAAACTAAAGTTTAGTTTTACATATCTAATGAGATAGGTCAGCATGATGCTTATTTATTTAGTTACTTCCAAGATACTCTCTCCGTGCATTTTAAAATGCAGTCAGCACATAGACAAATAAGCACTTAATGTTTAAAAAACTAAAATCCTTTAATTTATTCAAGGGATGACCATTTGGATAAAAAGCTCTTTGTAATTTTCTAATTACTTTGTGTCTTATTAGTGCTTCTTCCCATGGGCTAAAAGAAAAGAGAAAACTTCAGATTAACAGTGCCCTGGGTTAGCTGTGGCAAAAGGTCTAGAGAGTAAAGGAATTCAAACTTGATTCATCTAGGTTTTCTTTTTCTTTCCTTTTATTATTTCAATTATTTACAATAGTTTTGATTGCCATGGATACCCTTTTGGAATTACACAGAATGTTTTCAAATGCTTACACTGCAAAGAGGGAGCTGCCAATAACTGGCAAATAGTGAGGAAGGAAAAAAGTGGAAGAGTCAAATCAATGGATTCACTCCTTTGGCATGTATTTGCGATTAGTTAGGATTTGGTGTAAGTGAATGAATGCCATAAAATATTAACTTCAAGTGGCCTTTTCCATCCCATTGCCTCTACCAGACACAAACCTTCTTTATGTGGAGCTCCCAGTGTAAAAAGTCCATTGTCAAGTGCATGTATGTAGGTTCCTTTATCCATTTCAATTGCTATGGTTCCTGAAATCTCACCAAAGTTCGTTACTGTCCACCAGATTCCTAAAGGATAAAATCAATCATTTAAATTTACATTTTGTATTTGTGACAGAAGGTTCTTACTTGCTGCTGTTGTCATTATAACTTTTTTTAAAATTTTGCAGTTCTAGAGTAGTTGGATTCAGAGAGATAAAAAACAGGATGGTGGTTCCTAGGGACTAGAGGAGAGGGAGGTATGGGCATTTATAGTTTAATGGGTGTAGTTTCAGTTTTGTAAGATAAAAAAAAATTCATCTTGAATTGAAGACGATGGTAGTAATGGCTGCACAGTAGTGGGAATGCACTTAATGACACTGAACTGTACACTAAAAAGGGTTCATATTAAGTGTGTTTTACTACAATTCAGGTAATTTAGTGAGAGGTTTGCACGATAATTTGAGTTATTTCTGACTTACAGTTATAATTGTTGTCAGTAAAAAAAAAAAGCTTTACTCAGAATCATTATCAACATCCTATGATCATTAATTGTTTCTTAAAAATGTAGTAGTTAGTGAAATAAAATTATTTGTATTTTATATGTTCTGTGCTATACTGACCAAGTACACTTCATGTTGACTCTCCCCAAATGACCTAGATTCTAGATTTAATATAGTTCTCCTGGAAAATCCAACAGGATTTATTGTAGAAAGTAATACGTTGATTGTAAAATTTATATGGAAATACAAAGGAAATAGATTTAAGGGACTAGATCTGATAGAGTGCCTGAAGAACTATGGACGGAGGTTTGTGACATTGTACAGGAGACAGGTATCAAGACCATCCCCATGGAAAAGAAATGCAAAAAAGCAAATGGCTGTCTGAGGAGGTCTTACAAATAGCTGTGAAAAGAAGAGAAGCGAAAAGCAAAGGAGAAAAGGAAAGATATTCCCAGCTGAATGCAGAGTTGCAAAGAATAGCAGAGAGAGATTTCCTCAGCGATCAATGCAAAGAAACAGAGAAAAACAACAGAATGGGAAAGACTAGAGATCTCTTCAAGAAAATTAGAGATACCAAGGGAACATTTCATGCAAAGATGGGCTCGATAAAGGACAGAAATGGTACGGATCTAACAGAAGCAGAAGATATTAAGAAGAGGTGGCAAGAATACACAGAAGAACTGTACAAAGAAGATCTTCACGACCCAGATAATCACAATGGTGTGATCACTCACCTAGAGCCAGACATCCTGGAATGTGAAGTCAAGTGGGCCTTAGAAAGCATGACTATGAGCAAAGCTAGTGGAGGTGATGGAATTCCAGTTGGGCTATTTCAAATCCTGAAAGATGATGCTGTGAAAGTGCTGCACTCAATATGCCAGCAAATTTGGAAAACTCAGCAGTGGCCACAGGACTAGAAAAGCTCAGTTTTCATTCCAATCCCAAAGAAAGACAATCCCAAAGAATGCACAAACTACCACACAATTGCACTCATCTCACATGCTAGTAAAGTAATGCTCAAAATTCTCCAAGGAAGGCTTCAGCAATACGTAAACTGTGAACTTTCAGATGTTCAAGCTGGTTTTAGAAAAGGCAGAGGAACCAGAGATCAAATTGCCAACATCTGCTGGATCATCGAAAAAGCAAGAGAGTTCCAGAAAAAAACATCTATTTCTGCTTTATTGACTATGCCAAAGCCTTTGACTGTGTGGATCACAATAAACTGTGGAAAATGCTGAAAGAGATGGGAATACCAGACCACCTGACCTGCCTCTTGGGAAACCTGTATGCAGGTCAGGAAGCAACAGTTAGAAGTGGACATGGAACAACAGACTGGTTCCAAATAGGAAAAGGAGTACGTCAAGGTTATATATTGTCACCCTGCTTATTTAACTTATATGCAGAGTACATCATGAGAAACACTGGGCTGGAGGAAGCACAAGTTGGAATCAAGATTGCCAGGAGAAATATTACTAACCTCAGATATGCAGATGATACCACCCTTATGGCAGAACGTGAAGAAGAACTAAAGAGCCTCTTGATGAAAGTGAAAGAGGAGAGTGAGAAAGTTGGCTTAAAGCTCAACATTCAGAAAACTAAGATCATGGCATCTGGTCCCATCACTTCATGGCAAATAGATGGGGAAACAGTGTCAGACTTTATTTTTGGGGGCTCCAAAATCACTGCAGATGGTGATTGCAGTCATGAAATTGAAAGACGCTTACTCCTTGGAAGGAAAGTTATGACCAACCTAGACAGCGTATTAAAAAACAGAGACATTACTTTGTCAACAAAGGTCTGTCTAGTCAAGGCTATGGTTTTTCCAGTGGTCATGTATGGATGTGAGAGCTGGACTGTGAAGAAAGCTGAGCGCTGAAGAATTGATGCTTTTGAACTGTGGTGTTGGAGAAGACTCTTGAAAGTCCCTTGGACTGCAAGGAGATCCAACCAGTCCATCCCAAAGGAGATCAGTCCTGGGTGTTCATTGGAAGGACTGATGCTGAAGCTGAAACTCCAATACTTTGGCCACCTCATGCGAAGAGTTGAAGAGCTGACTCTGGAAAAGACCCTGATGCTGGGAGGGACTGAGGGCAGGAGGAGAAGGGGACGACAGAGAATGAGATGGCTGGATGGCATCACCGACTCGATGGACATGAGTTTGAGTAAACTCTGGGAGTTGGTGATGAACAGGGAGGCTTGGCGTGCTGTGATTCATGGGGTCGCAAAGAGTCGGACACGACTGAGCAACTGAACTGAACTGAACAAAGGATCTACAAGACTATAAAGAAGTACAGAAGTATAAAGCTGGGAGATTCATACCACCTGATTTCAAGACTTTATGAAATGACAATAATCAAGACAAATATATCAAAAGAACAACAGACAAACTGCAGGAACAGAGTCCATAAATAGACTGACATATATAAAGTCAACTGCTTTTTGACAAAGACACCAAAGCACTCTGTTGAGAAAGGAAGTCTATCAGTATGATATCTGGATATCAATATGATGAAAAGAGAGAAAATAATTTGTATACTGTATTTGGTTAAATGATATTTATAGGTATCAGCCCTTTAAAATGATCTATCAGAATCTCTGGGCTATTAGGTAGTCTAACGATGGCACCTATGAAGTCAGAGACCTGTGTTTCCTCTCTCCTGCGCTTTGTTTTGACGATGAAGAAAAGGCATCACACATCAACCATGCTAGAACATAAAAGCAACCTATAACTCTAATATTTGAGCATTTTAAGACAAATGTGAGTCGGCCATAAATTCCTTCTACTTTCTTTTTACTACTTAATCTCTACTAGGAAAATATTTTGAAGGGGATGTCAACCAATGCTAACTTTTCTCAGAATGAAGTAATAGAAAATTGACTCACCAACAATATCAAGCTGAGTTTCTTCATCTTCTTCTCTTTTTCTCTTCTTCTCTTTGCTCTTTTTCTTCTTACTACAGAGGATAATTTATATACATGAGTTTAGATATATTGATTTGCATACTAAATATCATCCGATAGAATCTTAGAGGACTCTTCTAAGATGTACACTGGTATATAAATTACTGATATATAACAATATACCCTTTTACTTTTAATACAGAGAAGTTACTTCTGATCCTGTTCGTATTGTGTTGCAGTTAAAGAGAACAGACTCTGGAGCCAGACTGCCTTTTAGAATCCTGATTCTGTCATTTCTTAGTTCTGTGATGTGTTTGGAGAATTTACTTAATTTGTCAATTTCCTCACCTATACAAATGAGGATAACAATTTAACCCAACTCTTACTGTGAGGATTAGGAGTTAAGGCATAATCTTCATACATTACTTGTGAAAATGTAAAATGGTGCAACCAGAAGAGTTTGGGAGTTCTTGAAAAGTATGGAATTAGGTTTATGGAAGCCATTGGATCTAACGATTCTCCTCCTAGGTATACACCCAAGAGAAATGAAAACATAGGTCCGCACAGAAACTTGTGTAAGAATATTCATAGCAGCATTCTTCATGAGAGTCTCCAAAATGGAAACCCAAATGTCCATCAACTGATGTGTGGATAAACAAAATGTGTTATATCCATATAATGAAGCACTGGTGGTAGTTTAGCCACTCAGTTGTGTCTGCCTATGTGCAACCCCATGGACTGTGGCCCACCAGGCTCCTCTGTCCATGGGATTTCCCAGGCAAGAATACTGGAGTGGGCTGCCATTTCCTTCTCCAGAGGATCTTCCTCACCCAGAGATCAAACCTGTGTCTCCTGCATTGGCAGGGGGATTCTTTACCACTGAGCCACCTTCAGTTTAGTTCATTTCAGTCACTTAGTGTCTGACTCTTTGTGATGCCATGAACCACAGCATGCCAGGCCTCCCTGTCCATCACCAACTCGTGGACTTTACCCAAACCCATGTCCATCGAGTCAGTGATGCCATGCAACCATCTCATCCTCTGTCGTCCCCTTCTCCTCCTGCCCTCAATCTTTCCCAGCATCAGGGTCTTTTCCAATGAGTCAGCTCTTTGCATCAGGTGGCCAAAGTTTTGGAGTTGCAGCTTCAACATCAGTCCTTCCAATGAATATTTAGGACTGATCTCCCTTAGGATGGACTGGTTGGATATCCTTGCAGTCCAAGGGACTCTCAAGAGTCTTCTCCAACACCACAGTTCAAAAGCATCAATTCTTCAGCGATCAGCTTTCATTATAGTTCAACTCGCACATCCATACATGACCACTGGAAAAACCATAGCTTTGACTAGACTAGCCTTGTCATCACTTTGTTGACAAAGTAATGTCTCTGTTTTTTAATACGCTGTCTAGGTTGGTCATAACTTTCCTTCCAAGGAGTAAGCGTCTTTCAATTTCATGACTGCAATCACCATCTGCAGTGATTTTGGAGCCCCCAAAAATAAAGTCTGACACTGTTTCCCCATCTATTTGCCATGAAGTGATGGGACCAGATGCCATGATCTTAGTTTTCTGAATGTTGAGCTTTAAGCCAACTTTCTCACTCTCCTCTTTCACTTTCATCAAGAGGCTCTTTAGTTCTTCTTCACGTTCTGCCATAAGGGTGGTATCATCTGCATATCTGAGGTTAGTAATATTTCTCCTGGCAATCTTGATTCCAACTTGTGCTTCCTCCAGCCCAGTGTTTCTCATGATGTACTCTGCATATAAGTTAAATAAGCAGGGTGACAATATATAACCTTGACGTACTCCTTTTCCTATTTGGAACCAGTCTGTTGTTCCATGTCCACTTCTAACTGTTGCTTCCTGACCTGCATACAGGTTTCTCAAGAGGCAGGTCAGGTGGTCTGGTATTCCCATCTCTTTCAGCATTTTCCACAGTTTATTGTGATCCACACAGTCAAAGGCTTTGGCATAGTCAATAAAGCAGAAATAGATGTTTTTTTCTGGAACTCTCTTGCTTTTTCGATGATCCAGCAGATGTTGGCAATTTGATCTCTGGTTCCTCTGCCTTTTCTAAAACCAGCTTGAACATCTGAAAGTTCACAGTTTACGTATTGCTGAAGCCTTCCTTGGAGAATTTTGAGCATTACTTTACTAGCATGTGAGATGAGTGCAATTGTGTGGTAGTTTGTGCATTCTTTGGGATTGTCTTTCTTTGGGATTGGAATGAAAACTGAGCTTTTCTAGTCCTGTGGCCACTGCTGAGTTTTCCAAATTTGCTGGCATATTGAGTGCAGCACTTTCACAGCATCATCTTTCAGGATTTGAAACAGCCCAACTGGAATTCCATCACCTCCACTAGCTTTGTTCATAATGATGCTTCCTAAGGCCCACTTGACTTCACATTCCAGGATGTCTGGCTCTAGGTGAGTGATCACACCATTGTGATTATCTGGGTCGTGAAGATCTTCTTTGTACAGTTCTTCTGTGTATTCTTGCCACCTCTTCTTAATATCTTCTGCTTCTGTTAGATCCATATCATTTCTGTCCTTTATCGAGCCCATCTTTGCATGAAATGTTCCCCTGGTATCTCTAATTTTCTTGAAGAGATCTCTAGTCTTTCCCAACCTGGGAAGTCCTTAATGGAATATTATTCAGCCATAAAAGGAATGAGTACTGATACAACATAGATGAATCTTGAGAATGTTATCCTAGGTAAAAGAAGCCAGATACAAAAGGCTGCATATTGTATCGTTCAGTCGTTCAGTCGTGTCCGACCCTGCATATTGTATGATTCCATTTATATGGAATATTTGTTTATGAGGCAAACTGATACAGACAAAAGGTGGATTAGTGGTTGCCAGGGATTAGGGGATGAGCAGAATGTGGAGTGACTGCTAATGATGGTGGGCTTCCTTCTGAGAGGATGAAAATGTTCAGCAACTCAACAGTGTTGAGCCTTGTGAATATACTAAAACCCACTGAATTCTACTTTAAAAGGGCGAACTTTATAGTATATGTAGTTTATCTCAACAATAAAAAACCCGAGCGACTTTAAAAAAAGTTAACAGGCATTGTTTACAACAGTTTTGGGTACATATGAAATGCTACATGTGTTAATTATATTGATAGTTATAATGATTATAAGACAAACTTGTTTGCATTTTCACCACAAAATAAGCTTTCAGAAGCTAACTCTCTCCTCCCTCCTATGAATTCAGACAGTAACAGTTTCACATGTATTCAGGATAAATTCTTAATCCCAGACCCCTAGGCAGAGTTCTAAAGAGTAGTGGCTTCAGTTTGCTTCTTGACACTTTCCTTCCATCCCATCTAAAAGTACCGAAAACTCTTATCACTGGGAGCAGGATGAAATGCTCAGCATTTGTGTAAATTGATCAACCCTGAGCAAATCTACCAGTTAAAAAAGAGGTGTAGGTATGAGTGAGCAGATATCTTTTCCTAAAAAATCTCATGCTCATAAATCACCAGGGTAACTTCTTCCTTGCGTTTGGCTCTGCTTATTTACTGTACACATCACCTCGTTTAATCCTCAAAACAACCCTTTTGGAGTATCACTAATCCCCTCCCAAGAGGAAGCTCAAAGATACTGACGAACCTGCCACAAGATTAGTAACTGGTGGAGTCCAGGTTTGAACCCATAGCCTTTTCAAAATCCGTATCTGCATATTGCATTAAAAATAATTTTTTTAAAGGTGGCAGTGAAGCCATGTTGAAAAGTTATCCCTAATAAAGGGAGTTACCAGACTATAACCCACACGACCAGACTAACACAGTCCTACCAAGCATAGGTCTGGAGGTGGGCGTTCATCAAGGGAAATCCGACGTTGTGGCTCCTGGTCCCCCAGGTGCGCGCAACGTCTGTGCGTCCCGGCAGGAGCCCAGGCCCAAGGGCTGGGAGCCTGAATGACAGCTACCAGCGGCCCCAGGACACCCGCCCCAGGGAGGGGAAGGCTGAGGGGAGTCGAGAAAGAGGGCGAGAATCTCCCACGCAAACCCGCGTCCTTACCTCTTGGCCTTGGTTCCCTTGAGCACGAGTTTGGTGGACTTCACATAGGAGTATTCGGCCATGGTCGTGGCAAAACACGTGAGCGGGAGCGGGCGAGGGAGGCACAAAAGTGGAGACTGGGCCCGAGCTCCCCGAAAACGTACTCACCAGCGGAGTGGGCGCGTCTCCTCCCAGTCCCTGGCCTTTTTTCACCCCAACGTCAACTCCCAAATAGAATTCCACTTCCTGTTTACAGCCTGGGTACGGCATCCGCAGAGGGCCGAAATAGGTCCGCGTTTTTTTTTTTTTTTTTTCTGGCGGCACCCTGAGAACGGGCGTTTCCGAAGCCAGGGAGACGCGCCCTCTGGTGGACGCGGCGGGTCTCGCAGCCGAGCTGGATGTCTAGAGCCGCTCTGGACAGAGTCCGCCTGCGAGGTCTTGGGAGGAGGCGATAATTAGATTAGGGATGCGATGACTCAATCTACCCTCCGGAAGCGGCTCCGTGGACTGGTCCTGACTGCGCCGCAGGCCAAGGGCTGGGCCCGCGTGTGCGGCGGGGCGGCGGGTGCGTTGAGTAACACAGGGCGCGTTGTTTGGCCTTGGGCGACTTCACAAGCCGTCTCAATTCCGTAAACGTTTATTGTACTGTTCGTACTTACGGAGACTCGAGTAATGCAGAGGAAACAAACGGAATAAAATAAAAGACAATAAGTATCAACGTTTGGGCGGAAGATTTCACAGCGTTGCAGGATTTTGGGTGGAGATGGGCAGGCGGGAGACAGGGAAAGCAAATGCATTCGGAGGGTGGGTCTTAAGAGGCTTCCACAGCTTCAGTCCCTGCTCCCATCTCTTCAGCAGTTTATAATCTACTTCCCTGATCCCTGATGGGATCCCTGATCCCATCGTCTCTTCCTTCCTACCATCTACTGTAGTGCCAAGTGATCTCTCCAAAGAAACAGCTGATCATTATCCCCCCTGTTTTTGTTGTTGAATCTCTTAAGTCCTATCCCACTCTGTGACCCAATGTACTGTGGCACCTAGGGCTCCTCTCTCCTCCACTGTCTCCCGAAGTTTGCTCAAATTCATGTCCATTGAGTCATTGTGCTATCTAACCATCTCATCCTCTATTGTCCCCTTCTCCTCTTGCCCTCAATCTTTTCCAGTGTCAGGGTCTTTTCTAGTGAGTCGGCTCTTTGCAACAGGTGGCCAAAGTATTGAGGCTTCAGCTTCAGCAACACTCCTTCCAATGAATATCCAGGGTGGATTTCCTTTAGGATTGACTTGTTTGATCTCCTTGCTGTCCAAGGGACTCTCAAGAGTCTTCTCCAACACCATGGTTCGGAAGCATCAGTTCTTCAGCCTTCAACCTTTATGGTCCAACTCTCACATCCGTGCATGACTACAGACATTTGTCAGCAAAGTGATATCTCTGTTTTTTTAATATGCTGTCTAGGTTTGTCATAGCTTTTCTTCCAAGGAGCAAGGGTCTTGTAATTTCGTGGCTACAATCACCATCTGTAGTGACTTTGGAGCCCAAGAAAATAAAATCTGTCACTGCTTCCCCCCCTTTCCCCCTTCTGTTTTGCACTGGGGAAGGAAATAGCAACGCACTCTGGTATTCTTGCCTGGAGAACCCCATGGACAGTATGAAAAGTCATTATCCCTAAAGTCTATTAAAGGGAGGCCTCCTGCTTTCAGGAGGGAGAATTCTAGTGCACTTAGTGAACTGGTGATCTTGGCCTCTTTCCCACCACGGAACCCATGCTGCCTTAATCCCAGCCTCACAGACTGATTGGAAATGCTTGAAAGCTCTGCCTTTACTTGTCCTGCCTAGAATGCTGCTCTAGCTGCTTACCTACCTTCATTTCCTTCAAAAAGCCGTCTTTGAATGACTTCCTGTGTTTCCCCAAAGAGCCTTCATTTCTCATCCTAAAGCTTAACTGTGTGCTTTTTAAAGCAAAGGAACCATGTGCTTATTTATCCTTGTCTCCTTTACACCCACATCCAATGCCTGCTTCACAATAGACCTTGCCTAAACGTCAGTTAAAATATTAAGATTCTAAAGCCTGGTGTATGATAATGGAGGGAGTGGAACAGTGTGATTTGATGAGGTTGGGCTGTGACAGAAAGACAGAAGCAGACGTGCTGGGTGAGAAGGAACAGCAGGCCTTTGGATATCAGTTCCTTGTCTCCTACACTACTCGGTGGCAGGAAAATACAAAAGACGTTTTGACTCAGGGTCTGATCCTGAGGGCCTTTATCTAAATAAATAATGTGCAGTGAGACGTGATATAACATATAACTAAGAGTTTAGGGCTTCCCTGGTGACTCAGTGGTAAAGAATCCACCTGCCAATGGAGGAGACATGGGTTCGATCTCTGGTCCGGGAAGATCCCACATCTGCGTGCGAAGCGGCTAAGCCATGTACCACAACTACTGGGCCTGCGCTCTAGAGCCTGAGTTCTGCAACAAGAGAAGCCAGCGCGATGAGAAGCCCTCAAACTGCAACCAAGAGGAGCCCCCACTCACTGCAACTAGAGAAAGCCTGTGTGCAGCAACGAAGACCCTGCACAGCCAAAAAAGTAAAAAAATAAGACCGTAGCTGATGGAGACAGACTGCTGCGGTAGACAAACCTTGCTGCCTTTCTGAGTTTGATGACTTTGTAAGTTATGTGTGTGTGTGTGTGAGTCAGTCGTGTCCCACTCTTTGCGACCCCATGGACTGCAGTCCTTCAGGCTCCTCTGTCCTTGGAATTCTCCAGTCAAGAAGACTGGAGTGGGTTGCCATGCCCTTCTCTAGGTTATCTTCCCTACCCAGGGATCGAACCCAGGTCTCCCTCATTTGTAAGTTATATAACCTCCACGTAACTGTGTTTCTTCAGCGGTAAAAATGGGATATCTCCTAGGGTAATGATGAATATTGAGAGTTAATATAGGAAAAGACTTTTTAAATTGTGCATCATAAATATTAGTTATTATTATTAGCTAACAAAGTGCCCTGAGAAAGATATAAGCGAAATGTTGTAGCAAGCTATTGTCTCTTGTCTTCCAGGTCTGAGGTGATATTTCATTGTGATATCATTTGCATTTCCCTAATAATAATCTGTAGCTGAAACTCCAATACTTTGGCTACCTCATGTGAAGAGTTAACTCACTGGAAAAGACGCTGATGCTGGGAGGGATTGGGGGCAGGAGGAGAAGGGGACGACAGAGGATGAGATGGTTGGATGGCATCACCGACTCGATGGACATGAGTTTGGGTAAACTCCGGGAGTTGGTGAGGGACAGGGAGGCCTGGCATGCTGCGATTCATGGGGTCGCAGAGTCAGACACGACTGAGCGACTGAACTGAACTGAACTGAATAATTAGTGACATTGAGTGTCTTTTCATGTACCTGTTGGCCTTTGGAAAGATATCTATTCAGTTCTTTTGTCCATTTTAAATAGTTTTTTCTATTGAATTTCTTATATATTTTGAATATTAATCCCTTATCAGATGTATGATTTGCAAATATTTTCTCCGTTTCTGTAGATTGCCCTTTTATTTTTGATGGTTTCTTTTACTGTGAGCAACTTTTTAAAAAGTATGTTGTAGTCCCAGCCATCAGCACCACTTTGTGGACAAATAAGAAAATGGCTACATTTTGCTCAAGTAGCATCAGTTCTGGAGAAGGCAATGGCACCCCGCTCCAGTACTCTCGCCTGGAAAATCCCATGGATGGAGGAGCCTGGTAGGCTGCAGTCCACGGGGTCGCTAAGAGTCGGACACGACTGAGCGACTTCACTTTCACTTTTCCTTTCATGCATTGGAGAAGGAAATGGCAACCCACTCCAGTGTTCTTGCCTGGAGAATCCCAGGGATGGGGGAGCCTGGTGGGCTGCCTCTATGGGGTCGCACAGAGTCGGACACGACTGAAGCGACTTAGCAGCAGCAGCAGCATCAGTTCAACTCAGTCACTCAGTCGTGTTGCAGCCCATGGACTGCAGCACGCCAGGCTTCTCTGTCCATCACCAACTCCCGGAGCTTACTCAACCTCGTGTCCATCGAATCGGTGATGCCATCCAATCATCCCTTCCTCTGTCAAGCAGCATCAGGTTGCGTTAAAAAATATCCAGTCTGAGCTATCAGGAAAGCTTAGTTCCAACCAACAGCACCACCTTGTGGACAACTAAGACAATGGCTGCATTTTGTTCAAGTAGCTTCTCGTTGTCTTAAAAGTAAGTCTTAAAAATAAGTAAGTAAGTAAGTAAAGTCGCTCAGTCGTGTCCGACTTTTTGCGACCCCATGGACTGTCGCCTCCCAGGCTCCTCAGTCCATGGATTTTCCAGGCAAGGGTACTGGAGTGGGTTCCCATACCCGAATGAACTTACTTGCAAAACAGAAAGACATTCCCAGACTTAGAGAAGGAACTTAACGGTTGCCAGAGGAAAGGGATAGTTAGGGAGTTTGGGATGGACATGTACACACCGCTGTATTTAAAACGAATAGCCAGCAAGGACCTACTGTATAGCGCATGAACTCTGCTCAATGTTACGCGGACGCCTGGAAGGGAGGGGAGTTTGGGGGAGAACGGGTGTGTATATGTGTATGGCTGACTCCCTTCACTGTTCTCCTGAAACTGTCCCAACATTGCTGATCGAGTATTCCCCAATGCCAAAGAAAAAGTGTAAAAAAATGATAATAGATGTGAAAGCACTTTGATATCTACTAAATTCAATAGAAGCCTTAAAGATTATTACTACAAAAGGCGGGCATGTGTTGGGCAAATGTGTAATAAAGTTAAGTGTTGCTTAAAAAAAGTACCCATAACCAAATTTGGAATTTAGAAAGCATCCTTGAAGCTGTATTTAGAGAATGTGTTTCCCTGAATGCGCTTTGAGATCACTTATAAATCTCTATCAGCAATACCATGCTGTCCTCTAAATACAAATATAACACTATTCCTGTAGAAAGCGCTTCAGAAACTTGAAAGAACTGGTGGTTTTTTTTTTTTAACACCATCTGATGTTACTTGAGCAAAATGTAGCCATTTTCTTATTTGTCCACAAGGTGGTGGTGTTTCCCTACCAATAACTCAAGGCAGTCGATCCCAGGAACACAAGGGACTCATGATATCACTATAGGTTCTTTCCCATTATTATTAGGTTTTCAGGGCGCAATTAGGTTTGTCCCATAGAAGAAATGTGTAGTTTTTCTTACAGAAGCATAATTTATGATTTAGTACAAAATTTGGCATTGTCAGAGTGAAGATTTCTCTTTTTCCCTTATAATTTCATTTATAATAATTATATTTTTAGTGATACTAACAGCTTCATAAAAACATCATTATATTATACACCCAATGACTGTGAAATCATTTGCCTCCAAGCACAGTGAAATCATCAATCACCAAACTGGGTCTGAAATGGGCCATTTTAAGAAAGCTATTTACACTCTAATTTGCAAATTGGGATTTTTTTTTGTTTGAAATTAAAACATTTTTGAAATGTACCAACTACAGTTGCTTAACAAAAGTAATGGTTCTTTTTATGGTAAGGAAATAAATTGAACCTCTGTGCTGGAAAGTGCTGAAAACAAATCAGCTTTCTTTATAAATAGATTTTACTGCTGGCTTAGAAATTACCTTCTGTGCTTTTCAGATGATGGAAAAATGAAATCAGCTTCTGTTTGCACTGTGCAGACAGCATATTTACTGTGTCCCTTTCAAGAGGATTATGGAATGTTGGGAGGTCAGGATTCTCAAAAAAGAGAATTCTAGGAAGTGGCAAAATGTGAAAATGAAAATAAAGCAAGCCTGGTTGTTTCATATATAAACTTAGTATATATGCTGACGGATTGGAGGGAAAACCCTGGATGGGGAGCCAGCAGTTCATCTTGTTCTGACTTGGACGGACTTGACATGATCTGCTGTTCACTGAAGGCCAAGGCTGACGGGGCATCAGGTTGACTGGCCTGGCCATTGGAACTGGGAGAGAAGCCACTGGCCAGAACACGTGGTCATGGCCACGTGTTCAGAGTCTGGTGCTCAAAGCTAACTCAGTTCAGTCCTCAGTCGTGTCCGACTCTTTGTGACCCCATGAACTGCAGCATGCCAGGCCTCCCTCTCCATCGCCAACTCCCAGAGCTTGCTCAAACTCATGTCCATTGAGTCGGTGATGCCATCCAACCACCTCATCCTCTGTCATCCCCTTCTCCTCCTGCCTTCAATCTTTCTCAGCATCAGGGTCTTTTCAAATGAGTCAGTTCTTTGCATCAGGTGACCAAAGTATTGGAGTTTTTCAGCTTCAGCATCGGTCCTTCCAATGAATATTCAGGACTTACCTCCTTCAGGACAGATTGGTTGGATCTCCTTGCAGTCCAAGGGACTCTCAAGAGTGTTCTCCAACACCACAGTTCAAAAACATCATTTCTTCAGTGTTCGGCTTTCTTTACAGTCCAACTGTCCATACATGACTACTGGAAAACCTCAAAAAAAGAAAAAGCTCAAAGCTAAGCAGGGCATTAATGGCAAATCTGACACCAGCAAGTATGTGTCTCAGCTGCAGCTGAGACTCCAGTCTGGCGGGAGGATTAAGTCATCTTGGAGATCCAACACAACCCACAGAGGTATACTCCACAGATGCTGGCTGGCGAGCAGCACAGGGATGCTTCGTTCCACTTGGTAGAGGCTCTTTGCTAGGCTGTTTGATAGAAACATCCTTCAGGAGCAGGGCCATGCTCTTCAGATGTAGGCAGAGGTTTGGCTCCTTGGAGCCGTAGCCCTAGAGCTCATAGTTCAAGGGAGGAGGGAGGAGACAGCATCTCACGATGATAGGTGATTGCATTTAAACTGGATTAAAAAAAATTTATTGTTTATTTTTGGCTGCACGGGGTCTTTGCTGCTGCATGGGCTTTTTCTAGTTGCAGTGAGTGGGGGCTGCGCTCTGGTTGTGGTGCGCTGGCTTCTCATTGCAGTGGCTTCTCCTGTTGAGAAGCTCCGGCCCTATGGCCCATGGACTTCCGTAGTTGGCAGTGTGTGGGCTTAGCTCCCGCGTGCCGTGTGGAATCTTCCCGAACCAAGGATCGAACCCATGTA
Source organism: Muntiacus reevesi (assembly GCF_963930625.1). Classification (NCBI taxonomy): domain Eukaryota; kingdom Metazoa; phylum Chordata; class Mammalia; order Artiodactyla; family Cervidae; genus Muntiacus; species Muntiacus reevesi. Next base: position 60,751,062 of record NC_089258.1, on the reverse strand, counting down.
CCCGGCGTTGGCAGGTGGGTTCCTATCCACTATGCCACCAGGGAAGCTCTAAACTGGATTTTTTTTTTTTTTAAAGAGAATTCTTATGTCTTAATCTGCTTGGGCCGCTATAACATATTATCGTAAACATGCAATTGCTTATTTCTCTCAGTTGTAGGGTCTGGGAAGTCCAAAATGAAGGCAAATTCCACGTCTGGTCAGGATCTGCTTTCTGATCTGCAGATGGCGCCTGTCCTCACATGCTGAGAGAGCTCGCTTCCTGTTCCAACAAGAACACGAATCCCATTATGAGTTCCTCACCGTCATGACCTTACCTAAACTAAATCACCTCCCAGAAGGAAAGTTTGCAATGCCATCCCATTGTAGGTTAGAGCTGTAACACATTAATTTTTCTTTCTTTCTTTTTTTTAAATTTATTTTTATTAGTTGGAGGCTAATCACAGTATTGTAGTGGGTTTTGCCATACACTGACATGAATCAGCCATGGATTTACATGTGTTCCCCCTCCCGATCCCCCCTCCCACCTCCCTCCCCACCCCCATCCTTCTGGGTCTTCCCAGTGCACCAGCCCCGAGCACTTGTCTCATGCATCCAACCTGGGCTGTCGATCTGTTTCACACTTGATAATATACATGCTTCAATGCTATTCTCTCAGATCATCTCACCCTCGCCTTCTCCCACAGAGTCCGAAAGTCTGTTCTATGCATCTGTGTCTCTTTTTCTGTCCTGCATATAAGGTTATTGTTACCATCTTTTTAAATTCCATATATATGTGTTAGTATACTGTATTGGTCTTTATCTTTCTGGCTTACTTCCCTCTGTATAATGGGCTCCAGTTTCATCCATCTCATTAGAACTGATTCCGATGAATTCTTTTTAACGGCTGAGTAATATTCCATGGTGTATATGTACCACAGCTTCCTTATCCATTCATCTGCTGATGGGCATCTAGGTTGCTTCCATGTCCTGGCTATTATAAACAGTGCTGCGATGAACATTGGGGTGCACGTGTCTCTTTCAGATCTGGTTTCCTCGGCGTGTATGCCCAGAAGTGGGATTGCTGGGTCATATGGCAGTTCTAATTCCAGTTTTTAAAGAGATCTCCACACTGTTCTCCATAATGGCTTTACTAGTTTGCATTCCCACCAACAGTGTAAGAGGGTTCCCTTTTCTCCACACCCTCTCCAGCATTTATTGCTTGTAGACTTTCGGATAGCAGCCATTCTGACCGGCGTAAGTGGTACCTCATTGTGGTTTTGATTTGCATTTCTCTGATAATGAGTGATGTTGAGGATCTTTTCATGTGTTTGTTAGCCATCTGTATGTCTTCTTTGGAGAAATGTCTGTTTAGTTCTTTGGCCCATTTTTTGATTGGGTCATTTATTTTTCTGGAATTGAGCTGCCGGAGTTGCTTGTATATTTTTGAGATTAATCCTTTGTCTGTTGCTTCATTTGCTATTATTTTCTCCCAATCTGAGGGCTGTCTTTTCACCTTGCTTATAGTTTCCTTTGTTGTGCAATAGCTTTTAAGTTTCATTAGGTCCCATTTGTTTATTTTTGCTTTTATTTCCAATATTCTGGGACGTGGGTCATAGGATCCTGCTGTGATTTATGTCGGAGAGTGTTTTGCCTATGTTCTCCTCTAGGAGTTTTATAGTTTCTGGTCTTACATTTAGATCTTTAATCCATTTTGAGTTTATTTTTGTGTATGGTGTTAGAAGGTGTTCTAGTTTCATTCTTTTACAAGTGGTTGACCAGAAAAATATGGAATGCTTCACGAATTTGCATGTCATCCTGTGCAGGGGCCATGCTAATCTTCTCTGTATCGTTCCAATTTTAGTACATGTGCTGCTGAAATGAGCACTGTAGCATATGAATTTTGAGAAATCACAAACATGTAGACCATAGCACCTCATCTGATAAGATCTAGTCCCTAAGAATGATGTGAACTTATGACTTGATTCTTGTCCAAACTGTCTGTCTGGATTTCTTAAAAACAAAGCATACTTGACTATTTCCTCGAAAGAGTCATTCATCTATGCCTCATTATAGTTGCAGAATTTTTGCAGAATTATATCCATGAGACTTCTAATAGCTTAATTTATCATAGGAGGCTTTAAAACATTACAGGTGAAGCATATGTTTTGAAATCATGCCATAGAATTTGTAAACAAATCCACACAAAACCCTCCTGTTGGCTCCTCTTATTGGTCCAATTTTGCTGAGGAGCTAAATTTGAGAGACTTGCCCAAGATCACACAATTAATAAGTGGTAGAGCTGAAGTGTGTATCCTAAGTCTCTGTGAGTCCAGGACCTATTTACCTTTGTCCAACACTGCTTTTTAAAGACCTGGATAATGCTAACATTCTTCCTTTTGAAATCTCACTTCCTTCTGGGTAGCAACTTAATCTGTGAAGAGGGAACCATAATACAGACAAAAAAAAGTTCTTTGAAATCTTCAGTGTTTGTGGTGAGGAACAGTCCTATGGTATCATCAGTGGGTGAGCACCTTTTGAAGGCTCTCTGTGCACCAGTTCAGTAAGAAGTAGAGATGTTACTATCGGCCTGTGCAGGACAGAAATCCCACAGCTTGTACCCTTCCCTTCCCTTTTACTTTATTTCCAAAGGACTTTTTATACTTGGTCAAGTTTAAGGATCTTTTATGAGCCCCTGGGTAGACATTGAGCTTTCCCAGATCTAGGTAAAGATTAAAAAAAAAAGTTATTTATTTTATTTGGCTGCACTGGGTCTTAGTTATGGCATGTGGGGTCTAGTTCCTTGACCAGGGATTGAACCCGGGCCCCCTGCGTTGGGAGCACAGATTCTTAGCCATTGGACCACCAAGGAAGTCCCTCCAGAGACTAGGTAAAGATTTATGGGCAAGCAGAAGAGTTAATGTAGCTTGCGACTACTCCTTTTGGGAAAAAGTTTAATCATTTTTTTCTTTGAATCCCCTTCGTTCCCTCAAATGCTGGATAAAATGCATCTGCTTTCTAATCCTTATCAGCAGAGGATCCGCTCTCTTTCACTGAACACACAACCAAAAACAAATAAGAAAGAATAAAATGAAACCTAGGCAAGCTTCCCAGGCATCCTCAAGACCACTCTCTGTCTGGTTGCTGTCCTCATCCTCCTCTTGACAGGCGTTCCATCCGTTTCTCATAAGAGAGTGTCCAGATCTAAGACTTCGGTCTGACCTTTGGGAGAAGTAGGTGGGAGGAGTCTCTGGCCTGCTTTGGCATTCGACCAAGGACTTCCCTGGTGACTCAGATGGTAAAGAATCTGCCTGCAATGTGGGAGATCTGGGTTTGATCCCTGGGTTGGGAAGGTCCCCTTCAGAAGGGAATGGCAACCCATTCCAGTATTCTTGCCTGAAGAATCTGGTGGACAGAGGAGCCTGGAGGTCTATAGGCCACGGGGATGCAAAGAGTTGGACATGACTGAACAGATCACACACACACACACACACACACACACACATACAAAACAGAGTCCTTCAGCATTCAACTCAGCTCAGTGACCTCTCTGTGTATTTGGGGAAAATCTCCAGGTAGTAATAAACTGTTATTTTCCTGTGCTTTGTTGTCTGTACATATATATCTTCCTTAGGGACATCATGTGGAGATGGGTTCTTTGGCCAAATACCATCTTAATCACTGCCATTATGACGACTTGTTCACCCTTGTGGAACTGAAATCTAAATGGAGATTGAGCAAACAAGTACAGTGAGCCAATTATGTTACGATGTCAATCTTTTCGTGTCTTCTTAGGGATATTGATTGTTTTCCCCCTTGTTCACCAAGTTCTAGGCTTGGTGATAAAAGGGATGTTTTGATCTGCAGCAAACTTCCTGATTGGTTAGCAATAAACTTGACTGCCTCCCATAAGACTGCTGGGAACTATCTCTTGTCTCAATCAGGAATTCCACTATTTGGAGATGTGTGTGAACTGGGAAGATTGTAAATATTTATGGAATTACCTGCTGTATGCTCAACCCTATGTTAAGCACTGGACGTGTTAAATAATTTTGAACCTCTTCATGTTCAACCCTCACGACAATACTCTGAGGTTCTTTTTCTCCCCCTAGTTGTGGTGAGTGGGGGCTACTTTTCCTTGTGGTGCACAGGCTTCTCATTGCGCTGGCTTCTCTTGTGGAGCACGGGCTCCAGGGCGTGTGGGCTCAGTGCTTGCAGCTCCCGGGCTCTGGAGCTCAGGTGCAATAGCGGCTCATGGGCGTGGTTGCTCTTTGGCACGTGGGATCTCCTGGATCTGGGGTTGAACCTGTGTCTCCTGCATGGGCAGGTGGATTCATTACCACTGAATTTTATTTTTTGGGCTTCCAAAATCTCACTGCAGATGGTGACTGCAGCCATGAAATTAAAAGACGCTTACTCCTTGGAAGGAAAGTTATGACCAACCTAGACAGCATATTAAAAAGCAGAGACATTACTTTGCCAACAAAGGTCCATCTAGTCAAGGCTATGTATGGATGTGAAAGTTGGACTATAAAGAAAGCTGAGCGCCAAAGAATTGATGCTTTTAAACTGTGCTGTTGGAGAAGACTCTTGAGAGTCCCTTGAACTGCAAGGAGATCCAACCAGTCCATCCTAAAGGAGATCAGTCCTGATAGTCATTGGAAGGACTGATGTTGAAGCTGAAACTCCAACACTTTGGCCACCTAATGCGAAGAGCTGACTCATTGGAAAAGACCCTGATGCTGGGAGGGATTGGGGGCAGGAGGAGAAGGGGACGACAGAGGATGAGATGGCTGAATGGCATCAGTGACTCAATGGACATGAGTTTGGGTAAACTCTGGGAGTTGGTGATGGACAGGGAGGCCTGCCGTGCTGCGGTTAATGGGGTCTCAAAGAGTCAGACACGACTGAAAGACTGAACTGAACTGAACTGAACTGAGCCGCCAGGGAAGTCCCCGCTGCTTGGCTTTGGCAGAGACACAAGGCAAATCTGGGGTCAGGAGGCCTGAGCGGCCCCCCGGGAAGCGGGCGGGGTCCAGGGAAGTGTGGCGCTGGCTGTCTAGGGAACTGGCCGCCTGTGGGCTGGAGGCACATCACAAAACCCCACTCCACCTCCCTCAGATGCTGCCCAGGTCTGCTGGAGCTAAGAGAGCTCTGAGAAGGACCACTTCACAGCCTGAGCGTGGGTGCTGGGCTGCCTCCCCTCATCAATATCTTGGCTGACGGCTATGCACATGGGGGCTATTTGCCTGGCTTTCTCAACCCATGCCAGAAAGCATGCTTCTGAAGTGGTTTGGAAAGCTCTGAAGGAGACGTGCTTCAGGTATTGGCGTAACTGCCAAAGAGAAAAAGATTCTGCTTTTCATCAGCTGCTTGCTCCAGTGGTCTGTGTCTCTCCGGCACCTACTGCTGATGGCCCTGTTGGGCAGGCGTACAGGTCGTGCAGCGGAGGGTGAATGGCAGCTCAGGGTTCTTCCTCTCCATCCCAGGCTGGGCGGCCAGCAGCCTTACGATGCCGGGATGCTCCAGCGCAGGTAGGCTGGAGATCAGTGGCCACTCTTACAGTACGAGGTTGGACACTCTTTAGTTTCCCCAGACATGAGAATTGGCAGGGCTTGAGAAAGAATCACTGGCAGGAAGTTCATTTTCTTTTCCTGCTACCTTCCCCAGCTGTAAAACTAAAAGCTTTTTACCTAAATCATGTTTGGGATCTCCTGGGAGTTAGAGAGCAGTTCCTCCAGAGTTTTTCCCAATCAGAGTTCAGTCCTAGCAATCTGAGAGTTCCAATAGTCCATTTGAATTGGAAAAAAGCTGTTCTAATTGATGCTTCTCATAATCTCTCCCGCCCCCAGAAGGCTTCTGATTTTTGTATCTTTAGGTTTTCCCCACTCCCCCTACCAAATCTCAGATTCCTGAGTGAAAGCCTTTCATTTTGAATTTCATCATCTCTCACTTAATTAGAACTTCATTCACCTATTGTGCTGGGTTTAATGTCATCCCTTCAAAATAAGGTTCCCCTGAGCTTTCTCTAACTGTCTGATCCAGGGCTGTGTAATTCTTAGGGCTTCCCTGGTGGCTCAATGGTACAGACTCTGCCAGGAGATGCGGGTTCGATCCCTGGTTCAGAAAGATCCCCTGGAGGAGGAAATGGCAACCCACTCCAGTATTCTTTCCCGGGAAATCCCATGGACAGAGGAGACTGGTGGATATAGTCCACAGGGTTGCAAAGAGTCAGACACGACTTAACAATTAAACAATAATCTTTTAAAAGGCCTTTTCTCCAAATAGTCACACTGTGAGGTCTTGGGGATAGGACTTCAACACATACATTTTGGATGAACACAGTTGAGACATAACAGTTATCAATAGCCTTCTTATTTTTTAGTCTAGTGGGATCTGAGGAATTTTCAGTATTAAACTTCTTCCTCTTTTCTTGGGGGGGTGGGTGGGTATGCTCCTTTGATTCTACACTTGGGTGATTTTCTTTCCCTCTCTTTGGCTCAGATCCTCCCCCTCCTCCCTGCCATCTCCTTTCCTTACCTCCAAACTCTAAGTGCTAGAATTCCTCGGGACTTCGTTCTGGGTCCTCTTCTCTTCTCACTTGATAAAGACTTTACGATTTTAATAATTCCTATGTCTTAAATATCACTTGAACACGTATGACTCTCAGATGTAAATCTGTACTACAGACCTTTCTTGCTAAGTGTCAGAACACCATGTCCAGCTGCTGTTTCTTTTTGTTTTTTAAGTTTCCACTTGGATTTTCACAGTCATACCTAAAATCAGAACTCAGAAACCTTGAAACCTATCCCCAAATGTTATGCCTCTTCCTAAATCTGTTCCTTCCTGTTAGTTTGCTTCTTATCCAGCCTTCTTGTTCTTCATAGAAATAACCTTCATTTACCCACTTGCTTCTGCCAGAAATGAGTAATCCTTGGTGCTTCTTTCTCTTGTCACACCTCTATAGGACCACTTGCAATCATGTCCTGTTACTCTCCTTCAGAAACATGTCCTGATAGCAGTCTCCTTCCATCCACATGAATACCTCTCACCCAGTGAGTAAACAGAACTCCTCCTTCCAACTCCGTGCCCCTCCAGTTCATTCTCTACAGAGCATCCAGGGAGATCCTTTTTCAGTTAGATCTTATTTATTCTGTTTAAAGATCGTTAACGGTTTCCCACCCACAAGATAATTCTGAGAGATTGCAAGCTCTAAGGCTGCTATATCCTTTTGGAAATAGATCTTGCCACGATACTTTTCATTTGGTTTCATTTAGCATTTTTTTTTAAAATGTAAAGTGCTGCTACCTTATCATTGCCAATTAAGTTCTGCTTACAGTTGTTAACATGAGTTTAAATTGACATGATGGGCAACTGTCTTTGCATTTATACATGGCAGTCCTTTTGTAAGGCTTAATGAGTATCAGGTAAATTTACAAGCAACAGCGTATTTAATCCTAATAACACAAAGGCTTCTGTATTACTATTCTATTTTTACAAACAAAAACCAAATATAGATTAAATAATTTGCCTGAATTACAAAAAAAGAAAAAAAAAACTTGCTTTGTTTATTTCTGTTTCCCCAGAGCTTAGCCTGGGCTTCCCTGTGGCTCAGTGGTAAAGAATCCACCTACTAATACAGGAGATGTGGGAGACATGGGTTTGATTCCTGAGTTGGGAAGATCCCCTGGAGGAGGAAATGGCAACCCACTTCAGTATTTTTGCCTGGAAAATTCCATGAACAGAGGAGCCTGGTGAGTTACAGTCCATGGGGTCCCAAAAAGTCAGCTATAACTGGGCACAAGCAGACAGACAGAGCCCAGCCCGGTGCCTTGTATTAATGCCTAATAGGCACCTGACCCAGTGACCCAGCTCTCGTCTACCTTTTCAGCCTCATCTTTCATGCCAGGACTCACCTGTCTTGGTCACTGCTCTTCTTCAGATCTGTCGCTGGGCTGGTCCAGGCTGCCTGGGCTGTGGTGCACCCACTCTCCCTTTGGCTGGATTCTCTGGTGGCCTGGATACACTAAGTGATGTCCGCGATCAGAAGCCTGGGCATCCTGGAAGCGTATTAGGACTCAGGCCCCACCCTAGACATAATGGAGCAGAATCCACACTTTACCAAAGTCCTCAGTGATTCACGTGCACGTGAAAGTGTGGCCTCAGCCTAAGCGTTAGTTTTTAGAGAGACCTTCCCCAAATGACCAGTATAAGTTCGCCTGAGTAGTGGATTCACTCATCGCATCTGTGACGCCCAGAAGGGAAAGGAAGCGAGTTGCGGGGGAGGAAGGCAGGGGAGATGAAGCCTGCCAATCAGAAGCTGTTAAACTTTTAACTAAGTTTGACCTTTCAAAAGTTTCGGATTTATGTCTCCTTTGCTGCCCTGTACGTGGGATTGTTGGTACCATCTTTCTAGATTCCATATATATGCGTTAATATAAGGTATTTGTCTTTCTCTTTCTGACTTCACTCTGTGTAATAGACTCTAGGTTCCTCTACCTCTTTAAAACTGACTCACATGTGTTCCTTTTCATAGCTGAGTAATATTCCATTGTATATGTACTACAACTTCCTTATCCATTCACCTGCCAATGGACATCTAGGTTGCTTCCACATCCTAGCTATTGTAAGTCGTGCTGCAGTGAACATTGGGGGACAAGTGTCTTGTTCAATTTCTGGTTTCCGTGGAGTATATGCCCAGTAGTGGGATTGCTGGGTTGTGACTCAGTGGGAGAAGGAGAGGGTGGGATGGTTTGAGAGAATAGCACTGAAGCATATACATTACCATATGTAAAACAGATAACCAGCGTGCATTTGATGCATGAAGTAGGGCACCCAAAGCCGGTGCTCCGTGACAACCTGGAAGGATAGAGTGAGGAGGGAGGTGGGCGGCGGGTTTCAGGATGGAGGGGACACATGTATATCTATGGCCAATTCATGTTGATGTATAGCAAAAGCATCACAGGATTGTAAAGTAATTATCCTCTAATTAAAATAAATAAGTTAATTTTAAAAATCCACAGTGGAAATTGAAATAAAAATTCAACGCAGAAAAAAGTTTTGGATTACACAGAGGAACCTGTGAAATCTGTGAACAGTTTGAATTGATTTGAGCAAACAGAAAGTTGCAAGAAGCTTTGTTTGTGTTATAACAGAGTTTTGAGTCCACCCTGGAAACCTCTTGATGTAGTTGTTTTGTGTTGATTTGCCACACTATGACACCATGGGATAAATGCTCAGCAGTGAGTCACAGTCACTCTGGGTTTTCCAATATTTCACTGATCCATGGCTGTGCATTGTAGAAAATCTGGCTAGGCACCTTTTCTTTAACGTGATTGGATTCCAGCTTTGGTGCAAGTCAATTGTTCAGTGTTTTGTTGCAAATACTTTGGACGTTACATCGCTGACCGATTGATTTGTGGTTCCTGGGGCCTTCTGTAGATTCTGTAAGAAGCCTCAAAATAACATTATTGCAGATCTCCAGCACCTTAGAAAGGGCATGCAATGAGCGTTCAACCAATGAACGAAGCCATGGTTTGTGACGGAGAGACGAACGAAAACACAGTAATTAAAAGTAAACGCCATCGTAACTTACCGCTGAAAACATTTCTATAGTGTTGTACATGTATACTTTACTTGTAAAATATTTTGTTGCTTCTATTGCCAAGTGTTTCAGGATTTTATGGTGCCAAAATGTTTATTAATTTAACTAGACAATTTGTTGGAGTTTTTCAACAAACTAAAAGTGTTGGCAGAGCTGTCATTTTAAAGTACAATCCCACGCAATCTTTCAGCATTACGGCTGCTCCTTGTTTGTTTGAGAATAGAGCTCATGAATGCCCAATTGGAGAGGAAAGTGGGGTGCAGGTGTAGTGCCATTTAAGGGTGATGGAGGACACATTTGACATCTTTTGCATGATCTATAGGTAAAGCAAGCAGAAGTTACAATCAGTCCTCTGTCAAATCTACATAGTTTAAAACGTTGCAGAGCTTTTTTGGACATTGAGGGAGGAAGTTTAGTAGAAATCTAAGGGGATGAGAGAGGGACCAACATGTGTTGATTGCCTTCCATGCTGCGGCTGCTGGCTGCTAAGTCGCTTCAGTTGTGTCCAACTCTTTGTGACCCCATAGGCTATACCCTCCAGGCTTCTCTGTCCATGGGATTCTCCAGGCAAGAATACTGGAGTGGATTGCCATTTCCTCCTCCAGGGGATCTTCCCCACCCAGGGATTGAGCTCAATGTCTCCTGGGGCTTCTGGATTGCAGATGGATTCTTCACTGCTGAGGGGAAGCCCTGCCTTTTATGGGGTACTCATTTACTCATCACATCCACCCTTTAAGAGGAGATTCATTTATTCCATTTACTCAAGTGAAAAATTGAGCCTCACATGCATGCTGTTTTTTTTTTAACTCTTGATTACACGTTAAAATCATAGGAGTAGCATTAAAAAACCACATTGAACACTTGTTAGGATGGTTATTGTTAGAAAATGGAAAATAACAAGCGTTGGTGAGGATGAGGCGAAGTTGGAACCCTCATGCATGGCTGGTGGGAATGTAAAGTGGCATAAGTGCCATGGGAAACAGTATGCTGGTTCCTCAAAAATTTAAACGGGATAATCGTATGAGCCAGTGACCACACTTATAGTAGTAGTAGTATTAGGTGCTCAGTCGTGTCCGACTCTTTGTGACACTATGGACTGTAGCCCACCAGGCTCCTCGGTCCATGGGATTCTCCAGGCAGGAATACTGGAGTGGGTTGCCATGCCCTCCTCCAGGAGAATCTTCCTGACCCAAGGATTGAACCCTGGTCTCCTGCATTGCAGGCAGATTCTTTACCATCTGAGCCACCAGGGAAGCCCAATCACATTCATAGATTGGTATATATCCAAAATAACTGAAAGCAGGACTCAGAGACTTGTATATCCATGTTCATAACTGCATTATTCACAATATCCAAAGGTAGAAATAACCCCAAAGGCCATTTATGGATAAATGAATAAACAAAAGTGGTATATACATATAATGGAATATTATTCAGACATAAAAACAAATGAAATTCTGATACTTGCTACAACATGGATATGGAAACATGCTAAGTGAAGTAAGCCAGACACAAAGCACAAATATTGTGATTCCACTTACATGAGGAGTCTAGAATAGGTAAATTCATAGAGATAGTAAGTATAAAGAAGGTTACCAGGGGCTGGGGAAATGTGGGTATGGGAAGTTATTGTTTAGTGGGATAGGATTTCTATTTGGAATGATGGAAAAGTTCTGAAGATGGATGGTGGTGATGGTTGCTAAGCATTTGAATGCACTAATGCCACTGAATTGTTCATTTACAAGTGGTTAAAATGCTAAATTTTATGCTATTTATGGGCTTCCTCGGTAGCTCAGCAGTAAAGAATGTGCCTGAAAGGCAGGAGACATGAGTTCGATCCTTGGGTCAGGAAGATCCTCTGGAGGAGGTTAGGGCAACTCACTGTAGTATTCTTGCCTGGAGAAGCCCATAGACAGAGGAGCCTGGCAGGCTACAGTCCATGGGGTAGGAAAGAATTGGACACAGCTGAGCAACTGAGTAATAACAATAATCTCCAAGATTATTGGTTATTGACCCATATGACTCCCTAGAGATGAGAGGACCCCTAAAATATAACCAGTCATCAGGTATTTGTCAGTCAAAAATATCTCTGTGTTTGCTAAAGCTGGGGATGGGAAAAGAGTAATGAACAGAGCTTGAAGCTACTCCAGAGGCCCCTTACCCCAGGGGCTGGGAGCGGTGAGGGAAATCAATGCTTCAAATCCTTTCTTGGCCTCTACTACTCTGTTTCTCCCTGTTGCCCCCTGTGGCTTCCTCTGGGGTCCAAGTCCTGAGCCATCCTTAGTCCTAATCATCTCCCTCCACCCCTTTGAGTGAAGGAGCATGATTTAAATGAGGCTGCTGAACTGCATTAAATTGCACCAATTCAGGAATCTTGAGGAGTTCCATACTGGCTTCTAACGCCAGAGAAAGAATGTGGATGCTCTTCTCTTTTATGCAAATGTCACTGTGTGCCTTCTTGATCATGTTTTTCCTTGCACATTATGTAGACATGATGTCTATCCAAGCTGTCTTGAATTTGGGTCTTATTTCTGGATATACATTTCACTTCCCTCTAGTGAAAAATACAGAGCTAGACTAAACAATCGCAGAGTTCTTTTTTCTCCTGGTGCCTGCTAAGTCTAGTGTCGTTCTTTGGCTTGGCCAAGCCTGCCTTCTTCTTCTCATCTACTTTTTCCCCTCTGATGGATCCAATGTATATTAAAACTTATTTATTTATTTATTTTTTACCCAACAGATCTTTATGGGGAGAAGGGGGAGACAGAGGATGAGATGGTTGGATGGTTTCACTGACTCAATGGACATGAGTTTGCACAAACTCCGGGAGATAGTGAAGGACAGGGAAGCCTGGTGTGCTGCAGTCCATGGGGTCTCAAAGAGTCGGACATGACTGAGCAACTGAACAGCAGCAGCCCAATAGCTCTTTTTATGAAGCTGGTCTCTGATAATGTTTCTGTCAAGGATAATGAGAAATAGGCAAGACTGAATATAGTTCAATATATCTTCCATTTATTTAATAGGAACATTCTGATAAGAAAGAAAAAGTGCTTCTTTTTAACTCGTCCTTTAGTACAAGGTAGAGCAGGTAAAGAGAAATTAGATTCCAGAATCCCAAATCTATTAAACTTGGGTATCTTCTGACTGATTTTTATTTAGGGCTTTCTTGTGTGTTTTGCCACCAGCTGACTGTTAACTCACTTGCTCCAAATGGAATATAGTGTGGAACTGGCAAATGAAGATCACAGTGCCTGCTGGGGCTGATAATGAAATATTCAGGAATTTTTGTGAGTTGGTTATTAGACTCCTGAGAGCTTGAAGTCAACCATGATGGGAGTATCTGCACCATGCTTGCATGTATCTTTAGTCACTCTCAGTCATGTCCAACTCTTTGTGACCCCATGGACTGTAGCCCACCAGGTGCCTCTGTCCATGGAAATCAGCAAATGCTACCAACCCAGACTCTCCCCACCTCCACCCTACCGTGATTTACCAGGACTCCACTTTTATTCTTCTTGTAAACACTCAGCCCTATGAATATTCCTAGCTCTTCCTACACTCCCTGTCTCACTTAGAATAAGCCAAAGCATCTACAGTGGCCAGTAAAGCCCTAAACGAGTGGATGCATCCCGCTCTCTAACCTGCCTCATCCTGTTCGCCCCACTCCCAGGACTGTTCTGCTTCTCCATGTGGAGAGGCCCTTTTCTCATCAGGGCACTGTCCCCGAAGTTTGCCTTTTTTCTGGAACACCCTTTCCTCAGATACCTGCCGACCTGGTTCCTCACCTCCTGCAAACCTTTGCTCAAATGTCACCTTCTCAGGTTTGCTGCTGTTTTTCAGTTGCTCAGTCACGTTCGACTCTTCGTGACCGCATGGACTGCAGCATGCCAGGCTTCCCTTTCCGCCTTCTCAGTGAGATCATCTGTATTCATTTTTTATTACTGCTGTGGCCAGTTAGTACAAATTCAGTGACTTAAAGGAACACACATTCTCTCCCAGTAAGGATCTGTTTCCTTACTTTCCCAGCTTCTAGAAGAAGCTCACGTTCTGTGTCTCATGGCTCCCTTCCAGGCAGCAGTTTATCGCTCCAGTCTCTGTCCTTACACCTCCTGCCTCTGTCTCTGCCACCTGCCTCTTTCCCTCGTGAGGACCCTTGCGATCACACTGGGCCCACCTGGATAACACACGCTGATCTCCCCATCCCATGGTCCTTCACTTTATTGTGTCTGCATAGCCCTTTGGCCCTGTGAGGACATGGATATGTTTGGGCATCATTATTCTGCTACTGTGCCTTCCTTGTCCATCCTGCTTAACTTTGTACCTACTCTCTCTCAGAATTCCTAATCTCTTTTTCTTGCTTAATTTTCCTTTGTACACATTATTATCTGCTAGAACATTATATATCTTGCATGTTTATTTTGTTCATGCTCTGCCTTCACCCACTCGAATGTAATCTGAACGAGGGTAAATATTTTTGTTTTATGTCATTGCTACATTTTCACTGCTTATTAACAATGCCAAACTCATAGTGAGTGTTTTATACACACACACAGATATATCTGTTTAAATGAAATAGGTACATGACTTTGGGAAAAGAAACTGATGTGACTTGATGGGGGGAGTGGGGTAGCTCCTCCAGTGATGAAAAAAGTCCACGTGTTTGACCTTCTAGAGGAAGCTGAATAGCTCCAGAGATCTCCCAAGTCAGAACTGCTTTGTCTCCATTGAAATACTTGCCCAAGTTCTGGTTTCTCATCTTTTCTCTCATGTTTGTGCTTGCTTTTTCTCTGGAATATTCTCAAATATTTTGTATTAGTTTCAGACTCTAGATTATAAACCCCTGAAGGAAAAAAAAAACATTTTCCTCCTTGTTTGTTCTATAATTTTTCTACTCTGTTTGCATAGTATTAGATATTGGGTATGTGGGTGCCTAATATTTCCTTTTCTGATTTTTTTACCTTTTGTTTCATATAAATCAGTTTAAAGGGAGAAGAGGACCAATGTCTCAATTATTTGTGGGTTTTTGGAGGGTAGATGTTGGGGGAGCTGTGAGGCATTTGCTCTTAGAAAAAAACTTTTTTGTGTGGTAAGTATAGCTTCGTAGCTTGGGCACAATGATAAGAAAGTTGAAATTTGAAATCTAGAATATACCTTCAGAAATGGTTCTTCCATATGAGATTTCTTTGGTTGATATGTGTGAAACAACAAGTGTAGATGTCAATAACTAAATCCATCAAAGCCACAAACTTTAAGTACTACTATAAACATTTCTGTTAACTCTGGATAAAGGTGGGGTGATGGTATAAGAGCTAAGTTTCACTTCAAACATTTCAATTTGTCAGTGTGAAGGGTAGAAGGATTTGCTTTTCAATGATCTATATTTTAAGATGTTGAGATGTTTTTCTTGATACTCATCTTAATCTGTTTTGTTGTTGTTGTAATTAGTTGCTAAATTGTGTCCGACCCTTTTGCAACCCCGTGGACTGTAATCCTATAGGCTCCTCTGTCCATGGGATTTCCCAGGCAAGAATACTGGAGTGGGTTGCCATTTCCTTCTCCAGGGGATCTTCCAGACCCAGGGATCAAACCTGCATCTTCTGCATTGTAGGCAGAGTTTTCACCGCTGAACCACCAGGGAAGCCCAATCTGTTTAGGCTATAGGCTACTAGAACAAAACTACCATAAATTGAGTGGCTTACAAACAACACATATTTATTTCTCACACTTCTGGGGGCTAGGAAGTCTGTAATTATAGTGCTGGCAGATTCAGTGTCTGGTGAAGTCCTGCTTCCTCATAGATGGACACCATAACCTCATGGGGCAGAAGGGCTGAGAGTTCTGCCTGGGGCCTCTTTTATAAGGGCACTCACGCTGTTCATGAGGGCTCCACCTTCATGACTTAGCCATCTGGGAAAGGCCCCACCTCAAAGTTCCATGGCATTAGGAATTCTTTTTTTTTTTTTTTTTTGTCTTTGTTGAATCTTAGTTACAGTATTTGGGATCTTTGTTGTGTCATGTGGGATTTTTTTTTTTTTTTTTTTTTTTTTATGTGATACATGGACTCTCTAGTTGTAGCACAAAGGCTTAGATGCTCCAAGGCATGTGGGACCTTATTTCCCTGACCCGGGATCAAACCTGTGTTCCTTGTGCTATAAGGTGGATTCTTTACCACCAAGCCACTAGGGAAGTCTGAGGAATTATGTTTTGAACACATAAATTTTGGTGGAGGGGGCACAGACATTGAGACTATAACAATACTTATGGAGAAAATAAAATTCTTACTAGCATTTTCAGCTCCCAGTTGAGAATAGATGTTTTCATACTTGTCCTGCTGTGGTCTGAGACTCAGTATCATGGATCTTCCTGCGGTCTACTTACAGATTAATCAACACACTTAAGGATTAGCATGAAATCCTCACTGAGCACTTCTGGTAGTTACATTTTATTTATTCCAGAACAAGGGAATAGAATGGTGGCTCAGATAGTAAAGAATCTGCCTGCAATGCAGGAGACCGGGGTTTCATCCCTGGATTGGGAAGATCCCTTGGAGAAGGGAATGGCAGCCCACTGCAGTATTCTTGTCTGGAGAATCCCATGGACAGAGGAACCTGGGAGGCTACAGTCCATGGGGTCACAAAGAGTCAGACACGACTGAGCAAATGGCATTTTGACTTTGCTTCCAGAGCAAAGTTAATATATGATGAAAAGCGGAGTATATTCAGTGCCTTCTCAGGTATTATGACAAGAACCTTCCTTCTAGAAAAGCATTAGTGAGTTGTAGGGATGCTGCGTGCTATGACATCCTTTGCCTTCAAGGCATTGTGTACAACTTGAATCGATTGGCAACCTTATTAAACACAAGCAAACAGTAAAATGAAAGCCGTTTATCTGAAACAGCAGGTTGGAAACTTCATTTGTACTTTGACGTTGTGTCACTAACACTGCCAAAACTCTGCTCCACCAGAGCAGGGCATGAATTTTTCATTGCCCAATAAGCAAAGTCTTTAGAGTTTCATGGTAGTTTCTCTCTAATAGAGCTAATATGTTGAGCATTGTTGACATTCTGCTTATGGTTGCCAAGGATAACACAAAAAAACTTGCTTTGAATGATACTATAAAAATATCGAAAGAAATAACTTTGATATAGGAACTAAAGTTGAATTATGTGCTCACTATAAAGTCACTTAAGATGGGAGGGGGAGGGGGACATTTCAAATTTATTTTAGATAGTAAATACAGATATCTTTATTGGATTTATCTGGAGAAAAGGAAGAAAAATCCCCAAATTATCTATCGGGTTGACTTGTATGTGGCTCAGCCTTATTGACCTTCACTGCCACCCATCTCAACCCTTCCTCTTTAGATTCTTTTTCCTTACTCTGACTTCACGTTTAGAGAAGAAGCTCAAGTGAGTCACAGGTACTAACTGTGCACATTTATCAACTTATTCCCAGGATGCTACCATTGCTCATAAAGCATTTTGAAGATTCTTCTGTTGGCTTGGTCTTCAGAGCTGGTGATAAGATGTGTGATGAAGTCAGTCTTACAAATTTTAAGCTGCCTTTTAGGGTCACATACAGTGGAACTAACATGGATTTTGAAGTTTCATAACTTCAGAATCCAGGCTCTGTTCTCAGTAGACATGTGAAGTCTTAGGCAAGTTATTTAAGCTCTTTGAACCTCATTTTCTGGTTGCAGCAACACATACCTTATAAGGTTGGTATGTGGATGAAATGTGGTCACGTGTGTAAATCCACTACTGTGCCTTCTTTCCCTCCTTCTGTTTTCCTTGCCCCTGTTTTTCCATCCAGGCTTACTCTGAGGTTGACTTCTGAGAGGTTAGATACACAATCAAGCTTGGTGCTTGCTAAAAGATGAGAAGCTAGACTTGGATGTTAGGACACTGGGGAATGGTATCTGTGACGCTAGAGGGCCCTGCAAGTCCTACAAGGAAAGTGAGGCAGGTCAGGAGAGTGGGAAGTGATGCTCTGAAGGCTCCCTGGACAGTCCCTGGCATCTCTGGTCAAGGCATTATTAGTGCTGAGTTGTTTGAAGCCTGAGGTTGTGGCGGATATTAGAAAGCCTGAGGTCATGTCTGACTCTTTGCGACTCCATGGACTATAGCCTGCCAGGCTCCTCTGTCCATGGAATTCTCCAGGCCAGAATGCTGGAGTAAGTAGCAGTTCCCTTCTCCAAGGGATCTTCCCAATCCAGGGATCGAACCCAGGTTTCCCACATTGCAGGAGGATTCTTTACTGTCTGAACCACCAGGGAAGCCCTTGCATTTGAAGCCTGAGGTTGTGGCAGATGTTAGAGATGGATGGTAGTTATTGCCTTGTCAAGAGTCTAGAGGCTTTAAGTTCAGCTCTCTCTTCTGTTCTAGTCAAATTAATGGGCAATTAAATTTCCTCCTACATTTCTGATCAGGTCTCTGTTTCTCCACTATTTCTCATCTGCATGGGCATCTTCTTAAGGCAAATGGAAAAGTCTTGGTGCACCTGGGGCTGGTAGGGACTCTATGATCTTTCTTCTTCATCGTCAAAGCCATGGGTTTCCAAGGTAAGGACAGAGCCTAGTGATAGCAGTATGGCAGTCACATCCCTCATTTCTGAATAAATAAAACCCGTATACAATTTCATCTCTCACTTACTTCATTCATTCAACAGATTTATTCATGAAGCAGTTGGCCTGGAAAGAAAGGGCCTTTCCTTAGCATCAAGGGGGAAAGAAGAGAGACTGTTCATATATTTAAGCCTGATTTTGTATGACTTTTGACAGTTTCTAAATTAAAATAGGATTTAACTTGGAAGGGCAAGAGCTGCTATCACTGGAAGTATTAAAACATCTAAAAAGATCAACACTGAAAGAACTTGCAAAATGTTTTTATTTTTTTTTATTTTTTACTTTTTTATTTTATTTTATTTTTTTTTTAAGAACTTGCAAAATGTTTTTAAAAATGACTACCCATGTTGCAATTACTGTGTAGCATTCCAAGGTTTCAAAGTGTTCGACCAACGTTGATTAGTATCCTCTGTGTGTCTGGTGCTGGACAACTGTAATGGGAGTCACAGAATGAACTGGAAAGTCCTTGACCATAGGCACTCAGTTACCATCTAAAGGTTGATAACCTCAGAGAAAGTACTTCATGCTTTGGGTGAGAGGATGCAGTCGGCAAGGACGTCTGGTAAGAGAAACAGAGACGCTTTCATGGAGATCGCACTGTTTGAGTTAGTTCAGAAGAACGAGTAGGATGTTATTCAACAGATGCGAGGGGTGTTTTGTTAGTTACATGTCCTACTTCAGCCCCTGTTTGGAATTTCTATTTCACTGGATCTTTAGAGATACAAAACTCACATTTTGTATCTCGGCATAAGAAGAGAGGATCGATTCTTTGTGTGCAGTACTTTTCACAGAATTTCTTTGTGTTGCCAAGCTTACTTGTAGAGCTGAAGCCTGTCAGAGCTCTCATAACAAATGCATGATTGAACTAAATTATAACCCTTCGCCTCTGCCCCTGGAGCCTTATGCTACCCAAGGCTCCCAGTGGGGATGGTCTGCCTTCTGTGATTTATTTACAGACCAAATGATAAACAATTGCAATTCCTGGGCTTAAACCAATAGCAGGGGTCAGAAATTATTTAAACTTTGTGATTTGAACTTATAAATAACAGTCTTCCAAAAACTGTTATTTTTCTAACATGCGTGAATATACTGAGCCGTAGGAATTTTCTTAGATGTACGGAGGTAATGAAAATGCTTTATAAATTGTTAAGTTATAATATTGTTATTATTAGAGATACATGTTATTAAAATGTTGGCTGATTTTAGAAAGTACAGAGATCTTTTAATTGTGAAATTATTCTAAAGCATGCAGAAGCATTTTAGAATGCTTTCCCTTTAGAACACTGTGTCTGGTTTTTAAATTCCTTTGATTTATACTTTTAGCATTGTGTAGATTAGCAATGAAGTGTATTATTGTCCTTGAGATGTAGTAATATTTTTGTATAAATCTTTAATCTATCAAGGAAAAGGCTAGAAAAATAAATAGGATCACAATTGTCCCATCATTTTGAAGAATGATTTAAGACCATAGGAAATACTGACTTACTTTTTCCAGAGAGGCAACTAATTTTTTTGTATTTTTACTTATAGCCAAATTTATCCTGCCTACCTTTGATTAATTGAAACAGTATGTTATCATAAACCTTAACAGAAAAATTCTTCTTCTTCTGTTTTAACCAGAAGAGAAATGTGAAATGTTTTGCTTTCTTGGATCTGCTTTCTGTGTCTCAACATCATAAAACACTCTTGACACTTCTATAATGTTTAGCTTCAGTTTTTTTCTTGATTTAAACAATCAAAATGAATTACTTGAATTTTCTCCTCCTCCTTCTATAAAAAATGGAACCTAATTTATCCTTCTACTTCCAACCCCTGGGACCATTCCTTTTACTTCTGTAGTCTCTATTATTTCCACCTTATTCAGGTTGGGAAGTTGTAAGTCTCCTTACACCCTACCCCCGCCTGTATTCTCCTTTCTAATTTCTGTTTATGCTGCCTTCTAGAAATCTCTTACGTCCACTTTATTTCCATTTCCATGGTTGCTGCGTGTTTAGACTCTTTTCATTTATTGTAAGAGATTCCTCCTGCCCCTCCCCAATTTATGTTCTTTCTAAGATGTGATGTGAGGTGATGGTGTTGTCAGTCCCTCACTAAGAAACTTTGCACGGGTCCCCGACACAAACACCAACTCTTTAATATGTTCAGATAGTCTTCCAAGTTCGGACTCTCAGTTATTTTCTGAGCATCTGATTCTGCCAAGTAATCAAGTAGATTTTGCATCCTATTTTGCATCCTCTTGTCTTCTGTTGCAGACCTCCACCCTTTCCCTCTCCCTCTCGGCTACCTCCCTCTTGTTTACATGTCGATGGGTTAGCTGGTGCCTGACGGTGTTATTGAACTTTGTGCGCTCCACCTGTTGTGTTTTCTGGTGTGTGTACACTCCTGGATTTTGTCTTTCCACCTGGCTTTGTTTGTCGCTTGTACAGTCTCTGGCTTATCTGCCTGATTCTGGTTGATTATGTTCCTTTTAAGTTTCATATCTACTTGTTCTCTCAATTATTTTTTAGCCTCCCTAGACCAGGCTCCTTGTCTTGTAGCTATGAACTGCTGTTGGCTTGAGAGTGGCAGTGTATTATTTATTTTTGAGAAGAGGAGAAATAACTTTTTAATTGAAAAAACAGTTGATTTACAATGTATTGATTTCTGCTGTAGAGCAAAGTGCCTCAGTTATACACACATATATATATCGTACATAAATATATGTGTGTGTAAGTTATACATATACATTATATAGTTGTTGTTTAGTTGCCAAGTCACGTCTGACCCTTGCGACCCCATGGACCATAGCCTGCCAGGCTCCTCTGTCCATGGGGTTTCCCAGGCAGGAATCCTGGGTGGTTGCCATTTCCTTCTCATGAAAATGTATTTTTAATCGAATTATTTTGTTGCTATAGGTCCATGATAATGGTGCAGTAGATAAAATGGATCTTTGAGTGTGTTATGACTTTACCTTGTGATCCATAAATAAATATTTGTGTTATTACTGATGTTATTTTCTAATGGGAGGGTCAAGGAAGGCAGGGTTTTATTTTAATTTTATTTATTTTTTTTAACACCAAAAACATTTTGTATTGGTGTGTAGCCAATTAACAATGTTGTGATAGTTTTAGGTAAAAAGTTAAAGGACTCAACCATACATATACATGAAAGGAAGGCAGGGTTTTGGCCACTGATCTGAGTTTAGACTTTAACTTCTCTTTCCTGTTTGTGATCCCTGCTAGAATTCTGAATTTTCAGTGTCACTTGGTAGCCTGATAAATAGGAATTTTGTGTTACTATGAACTGAGCAGCATTTCAGCATTTGACTATTGTATCATCATTTCTGTAGGTTCAAAATGTAAAAGAAACCTTCATCTTTTAAGCCAAGAGTACCTCAGGTTTCAGTCCTTAACCTCTTTCTATCTAGACTCATCCCCAAAGAAGTTCAATGATATTAAATGTTATCTACACGCTGAAGACACACAAATGTGTATCTCTCGTTTCAACTGCATCCTAAGCTCCAGGCTCATATCTCTAACTGCCTGCTAATTCTTGCCTCTTGGAAGAGTCATAGACAATTCAAACATCGCATATGCACAGGAAGATTCTTGCTCCCTTGCTGACAACCTTGGGCCTCTATGCCTGCTCTGCCCTCGATCTTCCCCATCTCGGCAAGTGGCCACTCCATGCTACTCGTTGTTGGGCAAAAAAGCTCACCTTGACTCCTCTTTACTTTGTACACCCCAACCAGCAAACACTGTTGGACTATATTCAAACCTCACTTTTCTCACCACATCTATTGAGTTCTCTCTACTTCCCTCTGTACATCATTTTCCTGGGTTATTAAACAGCCTCTTAACTCATTTCTCATATATTCACTCTTGCCCCCTGCATTTTATTTCTTCACTCATCTGCCTTTTGAAACGTGAGACAGGTAATATTTTCTTTTTTTAAATTTTATTTTAATTTTTAATACCCAAAACATTTTTTATTGAGGTATAGCTGATTAACAATGTCGTGATAGTTTCAGGTGAAAGTGAAGGGACTCAGCCACACATATACATGCATCCATTCTCCCCCAAACCCCGCTCCCATCCAGGCTGGCACATAACATTGAGCAGAGTTCCATGTGCTATACAATAAGCCTTTGTTGACTATCCATTTCAAATATAGCAGTATGTACATGACCTTCCCAAAGTCCTTAACTATTCCTTCCCCGCAGCAACCATGAGTTCTGTTTTCTAAGTCTGTGAGTCTCTTTGTGTTTTGAAAGTAAGTTCATTTGTATCATTTCTTTTTAGATTTCACAATAAGGGATGTCATGGGATGTTTCTCTTTCTCTGAGCCAGATAATGTATTTTTTTGACAGATAATATTTTCATATGCTTAAAAACTGGCAATCATTTTTCAGATCAAAGTAAAAGTCACTAACTTGCCACAGTGAACAAGGCTTTGGATCATCTCGTTCCCTGACTCTTCCTTGATCTCAAGTCCAATCAAGTCCCCCTCTTCCATGGTAATCCTCTAAGATGCCAGGCAGACATGCTTCTTCCACCTCAGGGCCTTTGCACTTGTGGGGCCCTTTGCCCAAAAAACTCTTTCACCAAGTATCACCCATGGCTCTGGGACTTCCCTGGTGTTCCAGTGGCTAAGACACTGTGTTCCCATTGCATGGGGCCTGGATTCAATCCCTGGTCAGGGACCTAGATCCCACATTCCACAACTAAGAGTTGTGGCTCCTGCATGCTGCAGTGAAGATTGAAGATCTGCATGCCAAATAAATTTAAAAAATCATTTCCCATAAAAAAGGGCCAGATATCACCATAGCTCACTTTCTCTCTCTTTATCCAAGCCTCTGCTTAATATTACCCTATCATCAGGGGAGTTTTTTCTGACTCCTTCATTTAAAACGGTATCTTCATCATTCTCTAGTTTGTTTGTTGTTGTTGTTGTTGTTCAGTTGCTAAGTCGTGTCTGACTCTGTGTGACCCCATGGACTGTAGCACGCCAGGCTTCCCTTTCCTTCACTATCTCTCGGAGTTGCTCAAATCATGTCCATTGAATCGATGATGCCTTCCAATCATCTCATCCTCTGCCACTCTCTTCTCCTTTTGCCTTCAGTCTTTCCCAGCTTCAGGGTTTTTTCTAATGAGTCAGCTATAGTCCCTTATTTTACACTATTCTTCTCCATAGCACTTCTCACAACCTGACGTGTTTTATATACACTTTAAAAAATGTCTTTCCTGGTAGCTCCCCCTCTCTCTAATGTGATCCCCACGAGATCAAGGACTTAATTTTGTTTTTTGCTGTATCACCAGTTTTAAAAATAGTACTTGGTATATGGTAGGTATGCAGGTAAGTATTGCACACATGAATGAATGTATTTAAGAGGTACAGTTAAACTATTTTAAAGGTTGTCTCAATAGGCTAGGTGCTGAATATTTATTTGTAGAAAAGACAAACAAGCAAACGATAAAGAGCTCAAATCTTTTCTGAATATTTTTCCTCAATCTTTGGGCTAGTTTAGTACTCCCAAATCTCTCGGTTTCTTTACTCCTAATGACTCACTGTGTCTCTGTTCCATTTAGTTTATTGTTTTCTACCTTGTATTGGTGAATTAATTTTACATACATATCCACTCTTTTTAAGAAGACTATAAATTTCTTGAGGGTGGGGACTGGGTTCTAAACTTGTATTAGGTACAAAATGAGACTTTAATATATAGATTGAACCTGTTTCATTGGAATTCATGTTAGTTATATTGTCAATACATACATATGATTAAAGATTAAGGCATATTGTACATTGTGTGACTTTGGGTCCAAAGGTTAGGGTAAAAGAGAATTCAAAGAAAAAAACCTGGAAAATAGCACCTGTACCCCATGCTCTGGGTGTCCTTTGTTCTGTACAGTAAATTCTATATATGACAGAATAAACCCCTAGCTTGTTGGAAGGTGATTGTAATAATATCAACACCAGCTTTGGTATCAACACTTGAATAGGTCCCAACTGACAAATATTTGGGCAGGAGTGTTGAATATTCCATTGTAAGAATGTGAATGGAGGTTTAAGCATTTTCCACACATTTTCCACACACATTAGGTAACACAGGTGTTTAGTACAAGAAGGATGGGGAAAACGTGACCTCAATTATTTATGCAAAAGCAAAGAATATATAGTTTTCTTTTGTTTCATAAAATATCCCCCAATCATGTAATGCAAGACTTTTGATTTGGCCCATGGTGGAGTTTGCTTGATGTCTGTTGAAAGACCATCACCACATCCAAGTAAGACATTATAATTTTTTCCCCTCAATTTTGTTTTACCTCCTTATTTTCATGTTTTCTGTAGCTTTCTATAGGTAGTTGTATCTCTCCAAAGTCATTATTTAGGTAAACCATACAGATCTGACCTTTCAAATCTTTTCACATAAATAATTCACTAAGGTGTTTAATTCTTCTTATTTTCTTTAAAGATTTTTTTTGATGTGGACCATTTTTAAAGTCTTATTGCATTTGTTACAATATTGCTTCAGTTTTATGTTTTCGTTTTTTGGCCACGAGGCGTGTGGGATCTTAGGTCCCCACTAGGGATTGAACCCATACCCTGCATTGGAAGGTAAAGCCCCAACCACTGGACCACCAGGGAAATCCCAGATTCATATTATATTCTATCTCCTAAATTTTTGGTATTATTCTGTATTTTTCTCACCAAGTCCCAGGAACTAAGCATAACATTGACACTGATCCACTAGGTCCTTTTCGAGACTCCCATATCACTCCTCAGATGCCTGTGTGAGTACCACCCCCATCTCAGTTCCTGTTTTTTTTTAAGCTGTCATCACTCACAGTAAATCCTGTTTTAGTTTCTTATAACAGTTCTATGTCTCTTCTATTATTATACTTTTACAAGGACCTTCCTTCCATTACAGAAAGGTGTTTTATAACATTCCCTACAGAGATATTACCTTACTAGGCTGGATCTTATTTTTATTGCCTGCCTCCATTTCTAATCTGACTGTATTACTTGGTTTCATTTCTCAGCTCTGAATGTTAACAACACTGCACAGATGGATGTTGTGATTTGCTTGCAGAGGTTATTAAGATGCTATTTGCTTCTCCTCCCCAAAGTCATTAATAAAGATGGGGAAAGTCAGGTCAAAAAAAAAATCCCTGTGTTACAGCATTAGAAACTCTCCCCCACCCCCAGACGAATTTAATATGCCATTACTTAACCCTCCCTTTTGCTTTCCTTCAGTCAGGTGATCCCCTTCTGCTGTGCTCATGGCAAAAGAAATGCAGCCCAATTTTGTGAGTTAAATTAGATGAGTCCCTGAACTTTTGTCATTGAGTCAGGATTTAGGACATTTTCTTTTATGAATTAGTATTAGCAGCATCAAAAGAGCTTAATGAGATTCACCTGGCATGATTTGTAAGGTGATTATTTTGCAGAATTTACTGAAAAAGAGAAGCCCTTTGATTTGTTATGCTTTCAAGGGGTAGAAAACAGCAGCTGGGAAAGGATATTGAAAAGGGTCAAAGTGTGTTAAGGCATAGCTGAGTTTCTTTCCAACAGATTGGTGGGAGTAATTTTGTGTTCAGCTTATACTGGTGTCAGCAGTCTGAACCAGACAACACGCAGAAAGGGCAAACAAAAAATGACGTATGGTCCTTCATTTAACAACTGATTACCTAACCCAGACACTGGGATGGCAGTGATGAATAAGAGGGACATAAAGGAGGACATGGCAGCCCACTCCAGTGTTCTTGCCTGGGGAATTCCCATGGATGGGGAACCTGGTGGGCCGCAGTACGTACGGTCAAGGTGTCAGACATGACTGAAGCAACTTAGCATGTAGCATGCATTCCTTACTTTGGGCCTCCCAGGTGCCTCAGTGGTAAAAAACCTGCCTGCAATGCAGGAGATGCAGGTTAGGTCCCTGGATTGGAAAGATCCCCTGGAGAAGGAAATGGCAACCCACTCCAGTATTCTTGCCTGGGAAATCTCATGGACAGAGTAGCTTGGTGGGCTATAGTCTGTGGGGTTGCAAAGAGTCAGACGTGACTGAGCAACTAAACAATAACAACAATTTGATACTTTGTTGACATGTTATACTGGGGTTAGCTGACAAGGTTAAAGGCCATTTTAGGACAGTGCTCTTACCCAGGCAGTTCAAGATGCTGAAGAAATTCATTGGGGGAGAACCTACCCTTTTTTTTTGACCTATGAAAAGCAGTTTATAAACAGTTTATCTTGTTCACATTACGCATTGTTTCAATTATCATCCACAACATTGAATTATCATCCACAACGTTGAAACTTACCCTTTTAAAAACTAATTGAAAATGGAGACATCTCAATTTTGAAACTGTTAGCAGTTTCAATGGAACTGGAATGGAATAAAAAAGTTGGATGAATCAATGTAGAACACTTATTTTTAAAATTTTTTATTTATTTACTTTTGACTGCACTGAGTCTTTGTTGCTGTGTGAGGACTTCTCTCTGGCTGTGGTGTGCAGGCTTTCAAGTGCGGTGGTTTCTCTTGTCGCAGAGCACAAGCTCTAGGGAGTTCAGGCTTTGGTAGTTCTGACGCAAGAGGTTGGTTGCCCTGCAGCATGTGGGATCTTCCTGGACCAGAGATCGAACCTGTGTCCTCTGCATTGGCAGGTGGATTCTTAACCACTGGACCACCAGGGGAGCCCTAGAATACTTATTTATTTGGGTGAGTTAGCATTGACTAATAATTTAATTGTATTAATTAGCATAAAAATAATTTGTAAGGTCAATGGAGAAAGAGATATGGGAAATTTTTAGCAAAGCTGTTGAAAGCACATATGCTATACTATACAATTCTAAAAATGTAAGAAGAATGTGCATCAGTGCCATGCAATATGAAGAATACTATTGAACATTATTCACTGATTACTCTTCACAGCACAACTATTAAGTACTTGGTAGATGTTCATTTAGTTGAGTTCATTGAGTTGAATTAAGGAGATGCAGAGGGGACAAAGAAAGTGAAAGTGAAAGTCACTCAGTCACATCTGACTCTTTGCAACCCCATGGACTATACAGTCCATGGAATTCTCCAGGCCAGAATACTGGAGTGGGTAGCCTTTCCCTTCTCCAGGGGATCTTCCCAACCCAGGGATTGAACCCAGGTCTCCCAGAGGGGGTAGAATTAGTGGAAACTTCAATTAGGAATGACTACTTCAGAGGGCAAACTTCACCTGGGTGATTTTAATGACTGAGAAGGATGAGCTAAGAGGAGGATTGCACTCTGTATGAGGTTCGACTCAGGGAGTCTCTGGTGGGACCAGCCAGCCTGCTCCCTACAGGGAAATAGTTCTCTCTCTGAAGTGAACTTCAGAAAGTACCTTAAATTTTGGCGAATCCCAGGAGTAGAGTCTATTATGAAATCCTGAAACATTCAAAGATGGCTTTGCTTCGAGGAAGGGCACCATCTGAGATAAACAAGGTCATGTGACTGTCCTGACACAGCTATCCTGGCCTTGAAAATGTAGAAATGCTCTCCACGCAAAGAAAACAGGGCAGCTCTGAACTCAGCTTTGCCTAGAGGAGCAGAGCCCTCTGCAACGGTCAGCTTGAGAATCTTAGATGTAGTCTCCAACACATGAATGTCCTTATGTTCTTCAATTATATTTTCCATTCCTGTTTGGTTCTGTTCTGTTTTTGACATGTTCTTAATTTTAAGATTTGCTGCCCTGCCAGAATCTTCCTGGCTGCATGAAGATGGAATCACTTGGAGGGCTACTTACAACACTGCACTTTGTCCTCCTGTCTTCTGCTCTTCTACTCTGGGCTTCCTTGGTGACTCAGTGATAAAGAATCCACCTTCCAACGCAGTAGCCATGGGTTCAGTCCCCGGGTTGGAAAGATCCCCTGAAGAAGGAAATGGCAACCCGTTCCAGTACTCTTGCCTGGGAAATCCCATGGACGGAGGACCCTGGAGGGCTAGAGTCCATGGGGTCGCAAAAGAATTGGATACAACTGAGCAACTAAACAACAACAGTAACAATCTTCCACTCTATCAACTGCTGGTTTTGACTTCAAATTCTTCTGATATTAGGAGTTCAAAATAGAAAAATTTCCTTTCTTTCACAACTTTCTTTACTTGTCAATATCTCCTTAAAAGTAAGTAAGGATGGGAATAGAATAACACAGGTTATGAAAACAGAGAGAGGGAGACAGCAGCAGGGCCAAGAGCAAAGGAGCATATGGGTGGTGGTCATCCACTTTGCTGGGAACTCTAATGTTTATCGGTCTTGGGACTATGGTGGCTTCTGCCATCTTAAAAGTGTTTCTGTTCTCCGTGTTCTGACAATGATGTGCAGCAAGTATGGTCTGCTGAAAATAAGACTTGATAAAAAAAATTGCAACTGTAATCTGGATCCTGCTGAGATGGCAGATTATGAAAAACAAATCTGAAAAATGGACACCTATTGTGAAAAGTCACATTTGGGTGAAAACCAAATACATGGAAACCAGGCAAGACTTTGGTGGCTTTCATTTACCACAGCGCAGCTGTCTGCCAAGTGAAAAATATTAAATCAACAAGGGATTTTTGGGGCAATGCCACTATCTAGTGCCTTGACTGTGGTGATAGATATAGAAACCTACTCTGGTGATAAAATTGTACCAAACCTGGTAAGGGGGTTTCCCAGGCGGCACTAGTGATAAAGAAGCCACCTGCCCATGCAGGGGGTGTAAGAGACATGGCTTCCATCCCTGGGTCAGGAAGATCTCTTGGAGAAGGACATGGCAACCCACTACAGTATTTCTTGCCTGAAGAATCCCATGGACAAAGGAGCCTGCGGGCTACAGTCCATAGGGTTGCAAAGAGTCAGACACGACTGAAGCAACTTAGCACGCACTCAAAACCTGATAAACACATGCTCACACACAAATGAGGACAAATACAGTTAAGGAAATCTGAGTAAGATTACTGTATTGTACAAGGTCAGTTTTCTGGTTGTGATATTATATTGTAGTTTTGTGAAATGTTACCATTGGAACAAACTGGGAAAAGTATACAGAAGATCTATTATTTCTTTTAACTACGTATGACTTTATAATTATCTTGATAAACATTTTGACTAAAAAAAGACTTGCAGTGAAATATGTCTGGTTTCAGTATTATATCATGATGATTTTGCCTCTGAAAAATAAGTCAGAGCAAATTCCTTTAAAAATTAGAGTGTAAGGATATAGTTCCAAAGGAAAACCATTTCTGAAAATTTTAGCTAACTCATTTGCTTAGAAGAAGGATGATATCTTAATCTAACAACTTCTCCAAAGGAGGTAAAGTTTAAAAGTTTCAGTCATATAAGCAATTTGGAAATAATATATAAAGTTTCACTTTCAGGGAATTTGTAAATAATGTGATATGCATTTTCATATGTGAGAATTTAAATTCAAATTAAATTTAAATATAATTACACAATTATTTAGAGATCAGAGCCTGTATTCACTCTTTCACAATCTGTAAAAGATGAGTTCTTTCCCAGCACATCCAGAATGTAATCTCTACATATAAAATCAAGTAATAAGTAGTAAAAACACTAAGTTTACCATTCCAGGTCATTGTCTGCCATTTGAGAGTCTGTGTGTTTATGACCTCAGGAGACCAAATATTTAGTCCAGCAGTTCTCTTATTCAAAACTTTCTCTGAACTTTCTAAAAATGTTTTGGACTTTATGACACATTAATTTGGATGTCATCAGGGGAAGGAGTGTTTGCTTTTTGAGGAAAGTGAAATAGTCAACATCTACAAAGTTAAGTCTGGTAAATAAAGTGGTAGATGAGATTGAATCATATTCTCTTGGGTCAAAAACAAGGAGTTACTATAAAGCAATGCATTTACTTTTCTTGTGTGGTTTATTTATTGGTTCTGAAAAAAGCAAGAAATATTTAGAGCTCAAAGGGGTAAGCTTTAGGATACTCATTTATGTATGTTTATTATAGAGCCAGAGTTTTATGACTCTGTGGGCAAATCTGATGTATAAAATGATTTGATTCTCTGGGTATATAGACCAACCAACAAAAACATATTTTCTGAATACCTTTCTATATTCCAAATGATGAGGGAATTGAGAAAAAGAGTATTTTTCTTTTGAAAAGATTATTTCAACCCCATGAAATAATCCCATTCCATATATTTTGTTTACTTCCTATACTTAATGGGCTTCCCAGGTGGCGCTAGTGGTAAAGACCCCGCCTGCCAATGGAGGAGTCATAAGAGACGCAGGTTTGATCCCTGGGTCAAGAAGGTCCCCTGGCAGAGGGATTGGCACCCCACTCCAGTTTTCCTGCCTAGAGAATCCCATGGACAGAGGAGGCTGGTGGGCTACAGTCTATAGGGTCACTCAGAGTCGGACACGACTAAGGTGACGCAGCACACATAATTATTCACGGAGAGACCAGCTACTATTGACCAGTTTTATCGAGAGGCTGGTGATTACTGCATTCTGTGTACCCAGCATGGAGTACTTAGCAGGTGTGTGTGAAACCGGGTCCTTGTGGGCCAGAGCTGCTGAGTGGGAGGAATCCTTGTCACTGAGCAGAAGGCATCCCGTGAACTCCTAGGATGAGCTGATATAAAGAACTTGTGAGGACTCTTGCTGTCAACAGTCTGGGAAGATTTCCTTGTTCCCGAGAGAGCTGAGAAGCTCTTCTTGAGTCCTTTCCCCTAGGAAGGTCACGCTCCCCTATGTCTCCTCTGAGGGTGCCCAAGCCAGTGCTGTGTTCCCTGTAGTTGAGTACAGTTCTATTCCAAGGTCAAAAAATCAGGGAATTTTCCAGGTGTTAAGTGTTGGGCTTGAGAATGAAACCTGTAGACTCTGTGTAAACAGGAATGAAACCATTACGTTGGGGCCTGTGAGTTACTCAAAGGTTCCACTCTGAGCCCACAAACTGTGATCAAGTTATAGAACATCTATATTGCTCCCCCAGTCAGCCTTGTTTTTGAATGCTGATATCTTTGATCAAGGATGGAAAGTGATTTTAATCTGCTTGTTTACCTGTGGAAAAATGATTTATTTGCCATCCCAAGTAGGTTATCTAAAATTTTAATTTAATGACCTATTGAGTTCCACAGACTTTAAAAATAAACATTATATCAATGTAAAACAGTGCATATATAGAAAAATTCCTAACAGAAATATTTGGGTTACAGATATCACAATAGGAAGGCTCACTTTTAGAGCGTGAGAATACATAATGTAGAAAGCGAGGTGTGTTAAAAAGGAGAGGGGAATCCAGAAAAAGGAGAATTGCAATAACTTGTATTTTTCATTTTTTTTTCTTTATCTTAGGTTTTGTGGGATCCAGTTCCATGATAAAATTTTCCCTATTATTATTCTCTGGTTGAGCCTTATGATTAGGAAAAAACTAAAAATGGATCCTTCCTTGCTACGTTTTGGTTGAGTAATCTTATTTTTGGACTTAGCATGAATACTAACCAAATTAAGTTTATTAAATAAAATACTGTTTCTTTCAAAATTTGCCTCTGTAGCCCTCTTACCTCATTAAATGTCAAGATTAATTCAGTCATAGTGGTCACAAGCTTTATTCTTTACATAAGAAAGCAAGAATTGTTCTGTAAGTGAGTAGAAAGTGCTGAAAGATGGGGCCCCAGCATCGTGCTTTTATCTCCAGTTCCTGGGGGAGTCAAGGTGCTAAGAGATATTATCCATTGTCCTCCAAGGTATTTTTAAAGATCCCTAGGCCTCCCATGTGCTAGAAAGTGAGAGAGGATTTAAAGTCTTTCTGAGAATGATTCCTCACGTTACTGTGGTTTTTTTTTTTTTTATTATTACTAATACAATACTTTCCCAACATCTGTGATAGTTTTTTCCCCCTCCTCAAAGGTAGTGAACACAGTTAACTTCTCTTAAGAAACAGAAATAGTTAAGTATAAGTACCAGATTGTTTACACTTAGCTTCAAGTGGTTCAAATCATTCATCCTCTGAAATACTTTTTTTTTCCCTAAGAAAAGTACAGCTGTATGTTTATAAATACTAAAGAAATTCAGCTTTGGAGAAGGAATGTAGCATTTCAGCTGCGATAGCCTTTTTATTGGGGTATTAGCTATTATTTATAATAAGGAGCTCCAAATTTCTCTCCTGGGTCTACCTGTTGTAAAGGGTGTGGCGGTTTTTTCCCCTGGATGCTGCGGAAGGTGAGAATCAGTCCCGTTTGGCAGTAGAAGTGAAAGTGAAAGTGTTAGTCGCTCAGTCATGTCCCACTTTCTCTTGGCGACTACATGATCTGTAGCCCCCCAGGCTTCTCTGTCCATGGAATTTTCCAGGCAAGAATACTGGAGTGGGTAGTCAATCCCTTCTCCGGGGGATCTTCCCGACCCAGGGATCAACTTCCAAAATATGGAATGTAGTTTCCATAAGGAAGGAGATTTTTGTCTCTTTTGTTTGATGTTCCATCCTGATTGCTTGAACAGTGCTTTGTATGTAGTGGACCCTCAGTAAATATTTGTGGAATGGATGAATGAATCTTTAAGGAAACCTGTGGGATGCGGGTCTGTTGGAGCTTGATTTCCAGTGACCTTGATATATAGAGAAATGTTATCAACGAGTTGCACTGATGTGTTGTTTCTCGTTTATCCTAAGAATATCTCGCCCCCTTCTTCCAAGCTTGGTACCTGAGGAAGCAGAACTCTGTGGCCAAACTCTGTAGCTCTTCAAGGTGCTGTAGTTGAGAATTTGAAAGCCCTCAGAGTGGCTTCATCAATCTTGTAGAGAGATGCCCATCAACAGACAGACTGTTCCAGGGCCACATGGCAGGCTGGGCTGGGTGCTGGCTAGGTGTGGAAGCCTCTCTCTGACCCGTCAAATGCATGCCGTAGACCTGGTTAATAAAGTATAAACCAGCAACCAATGATTCTAGTTTAGAGTTCTTATTTCATCATAAAAAACCCAAAGTATGTGAAGATAGGTTGGAATGTGTAAAGAAAAGCTAAGAAAGCAAATTTCTGATAAGACCAGCATGTGACATATAACAGCTGAATTACAGTCTGAAGGATGGAATGCTGACAGTTCCTTCTTGTGACCACTAGGATTTTATTCCTCCCTGAAACAGGCCACTTTTGAGCCAATATTAAGAGGAGAAAATACTTTGAAGAATTATGCTTGACATGGAGTGTATCTCCCTTGTTATCAGTGGGGGTTCCACTACTTACAGGGTGGGTGGAGATAATGCCCATGTCTTTGGACATAATGGCTTTTGACAGACAGACCAAAATAATTCCTTTTTAGCCATGCAGTTTTCTGTAAATCTGCTTAGTTGGTCATTCAAAGTGATGACATTCGAGATATAGTTGATGCACTGTTTATCTTAAAGAAACATTTTAAAATTAATTCGTCAGACCTGTGTAATATTTTATCTTTTCAGTTTAATAATATCCAAATGTGCTTTTGGTTGCTTTTGTGAGGCAAAAAACACATGTGCGTTTCCTCATAAATCAGTCAGTTAGCTTTGAAAATGTAGTACATTTCAGATATGTAGCAAAGACCCTCAGAACAGTTATTAAAGCAACATGAGGAGTTGAGTTAACTTCATTTTTGGATTTTAATAGACTTCACTGTTACGTAGTGAAGACAGAATTGTGCCATAGAAGTCTCTGGTTAAGTGCCAAGATGCTTTCTTTTCTTTTATTTTAGAGCCTTTTGTTTCTTTCCACAGAAGGGATCATATGCATTTATATTGTTGGGTAAAATTTGGCTCAGACAATAAAGAATCTACCTGCAATGTGGGAGACCTGGGTTTGATCCCTGGGTTGGGAAGATCCCCTGGAGGGGAGGGCATGGAAACCCACTCCAGAATTCTTGCCCGGAGAATCCCCGTGGACAGAGGAGCCTGGCGGGCTACAGTCCATGGGGTCACAAAGAGTCGGACACGACTGAGTGACTTTGCACATTAGAAAAGATAATTCCCATAAACCTACTCTCTTGACTTTTTAGATAAATATGTTGGCACATGAATTCTAAATTTCAAATTATGACTTTGTAAGAAATTTCCATGTACTTCCAATGAAGGTATTATTGCACTGGTGTTCTTTGCTTGATTTATCATAAAATTATGTGAGACCTTTATGTTTGTCAAAATATATTTCAATGTAACTTGAAAATTATTTTAAAATACACATCAAATTCATCACTTTATTCTGTTAGTTGTCACTAAATAATTCTATTTCCTCATTTGTTTTAATTGCACTTCCTGTCACACCAGTCCAGATCATCATCTGTTTTCATTAAATGATCTACTCAAATAGAATCCTCTCCCAATGTACTGTGATAGTTCATGACACAGGAAACACTTTATGATTTCTATGTAGAAAAGCAAAGTTCCAAATGACTATTCAAATAAATTGTTGTGGAAACACCAAAATGTTAACGTGTGGATAGAATTAAGACTGTAACTTATTTTTCTCTCATACTTTTAAATATTTTCTAAAAGTTCTACAATAAGCATGAATTACCTTTAAAATATTTTAAGATTCATTCTCATTTAAAAAATTTCAAGCAATACAGAAAGGTTAAGATGAGAATATATGGTGCTTCCCCAATGGCTCATTGGATAAAGAATTCGCCTGCAATGCAGGAGACACAGGAGATGTGAGTTTGATTCCTGTGTCAGAAAGATCCCCTGGAGGAGGGCACGGCAACCCACTTCCCTGTTCTTGTCTGGAGAATCCCATGGACAGAGGAGCCTGGAGGGCTACAGTCCATGGAGTTGCAAGAGTCGGATGGACTGAGCAACTGAACAGCAGCAGTAAGATGAGATATATTATCATCTAAAATCTTACGACTTCAAAATAATAGCAAATTAGATGAACACCATGCCAGCACTGCTCTCTCTCTTTCACATACACACTCACAGACACACCTACACACGACATACACATACACACACAGAGGGAAAGGACAACTAGCCAGCTAGTTAGAGACAGGCAAAAAATAAAACTTTATAAATCCAGGATCAAACTACACATTCTTATTTTAAATAAAGGCTTACATTTTGTATTACCTTAATAATTAAAAAAAACTTTTAGTTTTATATTGGAGTATAGCCAATATTGGACAGCAAGAGGACTCAGCCATACATATACATGATATACGTATATATCACCTTAATAATTTATATCCCCCCAAATCAAGCCTTGTTAAAAATACAGGGTCAAATACTCAAATACTGGAACAGAAACATCATACGACTATAGTTTTTTCCATTATGGATTTAGATACATGCTACATCAAGCTTATTGTTGTTATTTTTCAGTCGGTAAGTCATGTCTGACTCTTTGCGACCCCATGGACTGCAGCATGCCAGGCTCCTCTGTCTTTCGCTGTCACCCAGAGTTTGCTCAGATTCATGTCCATTGAGGTGGCGATGCTATCACCCCCTTTTCCTCCTGCCCTCAATCTTTCTCAGCATCAGGCTCTTCACATCAGGTAGCCAAAGAATTGGAGCTTCAACTTCAGCATCAGTCCTTCCTATGAATATTCAGGGTTGATTTCCCTTAGGATTGCCTGGTTTGATCTTGCTGTCCAAGGGACTCTCAAGAGTCTTCTCTAACACCACTGTTTGAAAGCATCAGTTCTTTGGCACTCAGCCTTCTTGATGATCCAACTCTCATATCCGTACATGACTACTGGAAAAACCAAAGCTTTGACTATACCTTTGTTGGCAAAGTGATGTCTCTGCTTTTTAATATGCTGTCTGGGTTGGTCATAGCCTTTCTTCCAAGGAACAAGTGTCTTTCAATTTCATGGCTGTGCTCACCTCACCATCTGCAGTAGTTTTGAAGCCCAAGAAAATAAAATCTGGCACTATTTCCATTGTTTCCCCATCTATTTGCCATGAAGTGATGGGACCATATGCCATGATCTTAGTTTTCTGAATGTTGAGTTTTAAGCCAACTTTTTCACTCTCCTCTTTCACCTTCCTCAAGGGGCTCTTTAGTTCCTCTTCCCTTTCTGCTCTAAGGGTGGTATCATCTGCATATCTGAGGTTGTTGATGTTTCTCCTGGCCATCTTGATTATAACTTGTGATTCATGCAGCCCGGCATTTCGCATGATGTACTCTGCATATAAGTTAAATGCTTTGCCTGCTTTATCGTCTAAAGCATATAAAGCTCATGCTTCCAGCCCCAGAGGTTGTTGCAAATACCTGATTACACCTCCCACTGCAGTGACAGCTTACCACTCTGGATTGAAGTTCTCATTTCATTTTTTGGCCTTTGAAAATTTCTACTCCCTTTAAAGTTAATTATATTATTATTTCTAGCTCAGTAATATATCTAAAAGAATCTAAAAATATTCTTTAGTATTTCTATATGTCTATATGATGAGAATTTTTCAGAACATTTATTCTACAATATTATTAAACATGGAGCACACAATATCCTTTAAATTGGTTTCCCCCTTCTGCTTTAGCCTCTTTCCAATCCATTTTCTGCATTGTAGGCAACGTGATGTTAAAATGCAAATATGATCGTGTCACTTCCATGGGTAAGTAGCTTCAGTAGCTTCCTTGTTGTGGGCTGAACCTTCCTGGTGTCTGTGACTGTGACCTTATCTGGAAATAGGATCTTTGCAGATGTAATCAAGGCAAAATGAGATCATACTGGATTATGTTGTTGTTCAGTCGCTAAGTGGTGTCCATCTTTTGCATTCCCATGGACCATAGCCCCCCAGGCTCCTCTGTCCATGGGATTCTCCAGGCAAGAATACTGGAGTGGATTGCCATTTCATTCTCTAGGGGATCTTCCCAACCCAGGGATCAAACCCTTGTCTCCTGCATTGGCCGGCAGATTCTTTACCGCTGAGCCATATGCTGGATTAGGGCAGGCCCTAATCCTTGGATTGTTGTCTTTAGTAAAAAAGAAAGATGAACACCCAGGGAGAGGCCTCGTGGAGCTGGGAGTTTTGTTGCCACAAGCCAAGGAATGCCAAGGACTGCAGGCAACCCCCAGAGGTTGGGAAAGGGACTTAGAGTAGTTCCTCCCTGTGTGCCTCTTTGTAGGAGCCAACCATGTGATCAACTTGAGTGCAGACTTCTGGCCTCCAGACCTGTGAGAGAAACACATTTCTATTGTTTTAAGTCACCCACTGTACGGTAGTTATAGTAACCCTAAGCAACGAATACACCGGTCAGCAGATGGACCAGTGAAGACAAACAGAGCAGACCAGAGAAAGCTGGAAAC
The DNA here is from genome assembly GCF_963930625.1 of Muntiacus reevesi. Classification (NCBI taxonomy): domain Eukaryota; kingdom Metazoa; phylum Chordata; class Mammalia; order Artiodactyla; family Cervidae; genus Muntiacus; species Muntiacus reevesi. Next base: position 60,713,642 of record NC_089258.1, on the reverse strand, counting down.
AAGTGTTTTCAGAAGTGAAGCCTGGAAGCAAGCTGACCAACAATGCAGAATGAACACTCTTCCTCCTATAATTAGTATAAAATGAAAGTGCCTCAGTATGCTCTGTTATGCCTTTTTGATCTTTCCTGCTTTAGTTTTCTAACTTCATGTTGCTTCCGCTGCTTTCACTGGCCTCTTACGGTTCCTTGAATGAGTTAAGCTCTTGTCTGACTCAGGGATTTTGTATATGCCTATCTCTCTGCCTAGAAAAGTCTTTTCCTATGTTCTGGTTGGATGACTGTTACTCATCATTTATGTCTGGTAAAATGTCACTCCTCAAAGACCTCTCCCATAATATTTTCCCCCCATCTGAATTAGGTTCCTTAGTTACATCTTCTCATGCACTCCCCAACCCTGCTTCCTAGCATTTATCATGGATTGTGACTAGAATACATGTGTTATTTGTATGATTGTTTTTTTAATGTCTGTCTTTCCTGCTAGACTGTATGCTCCATTAGGCAGCAACTGTATCTGTTTTACTCTTCTGTGTTTCCCTAGCTACCAGCACCATGACTGGTATGCAATAAGTATTTTTGAGTGAATTAAAGCACATTTTAAAGCTTATAATTAGATGGATGGATACAAAAAGAAAAATATCCATTTTTCAAATTTTCTTCATTATGGCCAGAGTATAGTTAAGTCATTTCAATCATTTTTACTTATGTAGCTATTCTGACAGGTTAATTATAAATGCCATCATAGTAAAAGAGCAACTAACTACTCTTCATGCACCAGAGTCATATTTTGAAATATGTTTGAAATGCCATGTTAGTGTAATTAATATTTTCACTGGTTGCTTTTAGTAGATACCATTTAGATATTTAAACTAAGTTGGTCCAGTATTCAAACTCAGTACTCTATACCAAGATAGCAGAAACACTCAGTGAAGATAGCGTAAAATGTGTGTTTTCTCTAAAACTTGGGTACTTTCATATAAACTTGTCATTCTGTGCTTAATTACAGGCAATATTTAGGATTACCCAAGATTTTCTATGTAACAGTTCTCAAAATTCTTTCTAGAATGTGGCTTGTGAAGCCCGCATGACGGAATTCTCCACCTGCCTTGGTTTGGCAGAATGCCAGCTCACTGACCCTTGCAGCAGGCTGTGAGCTCACCTTTAAAATGATGTATGTTTCCTGAGTGTTTTCTCTGTACTTGTGCCCTGAGACAGTTAAATTACGGAGGGCACAGTTCTGTAAGTCGAAATATATCACAAATAAGTGTGGCCCAAGGAATTCTGAGGAAATACAACTGAAGGGACGGCTACCATGGCCAGCCCCAGTTACTCCATTAAAGAACAGTCTGCTCTAGCTGGCCTCAGTTAGTAAGTACATTTTATTTTTTGAGTTTTTTGACATGTACACACTGTTTCATTTGTTTGTTTATATATTTTTGGCTGTGCTGGGTCTTCACTGCTGCACGGGCCTTTCTCTCGTTGTGGAGAACTGAGGCTGCTCTCTAGTTGTGTTGCGTGGACTTGTTGTGGTGGCTTCTCCTGTTGCACGGGATCTAGGCACGTGACTTCAGTAGCTGCGACACATGGGTTCATTAGTTCTGGCTCACGGACCCTAGAGCATGCAGGCTTCAGTACTTGCGGCTCATGACTTCGTAGTTCTGAGACATGTGGGATCTTCCCGGACCAGGGATTGAACCCATGTCCTCTGCACTGGCAGGTGGGTTCCTATCCACTGTGCCACCAGGGAAGTTGTAATAAGTAAATCTTAAGGTTATTGAAGAAAGTAAGCAAACACTAGGAGCATAAAGACAGTTTTTTTTTTTAATCAACTTAATGGAGATATTACTTATATACAATAAAAAGTATACATTTTAGAGGTAGTTTAGATGTAGTTGGATAAGTGCATGTGGCATCACCAGCATGTAGAACACTTATGTCACCCCAGAAATTCCCTCTTGTCCCTTGTCAACTTCCCTTCCTCAGTCGTCTCCCAGTCCCGGGCAACCACTGATCTACTTCCTGCCACTATAGGTTAACTTTGCTTCTTCCCGAACTTTGTATACATAGAATCATACAATATTCATACATTTGTGTTAGGCTTCTTTTGCTCAGCATGAAAAAAAATCACATATTTTATTAAATATTTTTAAGAAGGATGATTTTATCTATTGTATCATACAAAATGCCTGTTTACCATTTTATCTTGAAAATACCTCAAACAAGGCTCTCGGCTTGGTCTCCTCTCTAATCATCTTCTGACAGTCTGCTGCAGCTCTGTGGGTTGTTGATTGGAGTGGGAAGTCCAGAGGTCCAGGTCAATTCTCAACTGAAAAAAGATTCTCCACCAGAAAATGTACCAGCACTCCCCATATATGATGGTCCAATACCCCCATGACTGCGACTCTGAACTTTTAATGCTCCACATTTCACGGCTGTTTGTAATGCTGGAAGCAACCAGGTCTCTTTTTTCCAACTTGGTTACCCTGGGTCTGCTTAGGGAGATCTCTGGTGAAAACTGCGAAGCAGGAGAAATCAGGCTTTGGTGCCTTCCCAATGCCTCTGCATGGATCCTCTCTTTCCCGTGTCATCTGCATCACTCTCGTGCCCCAGCAATCTCTCGCTGCCATTCCCGAGAAGGCCTGTCTTCCACTTATTTCCCTGCCAACAGAACCCTGGTCCTCAGGGTCTCACCTCACCCAGCGCTGCTCTCAGCTAGCTCCCATTTCAACTAGCTCCCATTAGTTGATGGGCCAATCACCTGCTTCTTAATTGTGGGATGCAGTCATGTGCTTAGCACTCCTAGGAGCTGTGGTGAGTAAGACATGATCCTTGTTCTCAGTGAGTCCAGAGAGTGGTGGGGGACCTTCCTTCAGACAACAATTCTAGTCCGCAGACAATCTTTTCTCTTCTTCTTCAGGTTCCTGCTGTGTTTTTGGGAAAGCGAGGGAATGTGTGGGTCCCCATCACTCAGTTATTCACGTGGCCAGTACTGCTCCGTGTCAAGTGTTTCTCACTGCTCGGGTGTGGGACACTGTTCACTTTGTTTTCAGTTGTGACTTGGAATCCAAGAGTGCGAACCCTCTCACGGTCATTGTGATACCACTGCATGAAAAGGAAGTGAGGGAGTTATGTGTAAATAAGAAGTCAGTTCCACTTCTAATGGACCCTGGAAACCTGTTCTGTCACCACCATTCAAAGTTGTGTGGACAAATCAAGGACGTGATGGTGCACTTGGGAAGATTTAAAAACTGTCTCCTGATTATTACTTCTTTATTCACCCAAAAGAATAGTGCCCCAGAAGTTAAGTGTGTGTGTGTTCCTCCTGTTATTAGTCAAAATAGTCTAAGGAAAATAGCTTGCTAAGAGGATTTTCCAAGACCATAGGACATTAAATTTCTGAACTCATTGTATGAAGAGTTCATTTCAAAATTAAAGTTTTAAATAATTTTCTCCCAGAAGTAAGTTTTTAAAAAATTTTAAGTTTTAAAAGCATAGTTTTGGAAATTGCAGAAAAGTGTGTTAAAAAATTTAAGTATGCCACTTTTATTTCTGTGGCCCCCAAATTAATATAATACTATCATTGTCAACTAAAATAGGAGGCATTTAAGGGGCAGAGCAGAGGGCCATAGTTCAAGTGATTTGAAGTTACCTTAATATGATTTTAAGCTACCGGAATAGGGAGAGATTTGGAACTTAAGGATATATAGGGATATATTAACCTTTTCTCAGAGGTTGTAGAGCAGATAAGAAGAGCTCTAAAAAAATTTCTGGGTCTAATGCAGTGTATTCAGACAAATGCTACCTCCAAAAAAGGCATATGGATGAATAGATTGCCTAGGAAATTAAGGTTGAAAATGAACACTTTTGGAAATGATGAGTTTGGAAAACAAATGTGTTTTCACTGAGATGTGGAGTGGAAGAAAAAGGGAAAGAAAATGTGATTATGAAGATTTTGTGATGTGGTCCTAAACTAGGTGGACTAGTCATGGTGATTTGGCCTTCAGATAGATAGTATCATATCATGATTTATAGCCGATGGTGTGGTTTAGTCACTAAGTTGCGACCCCATGGACAGTAGCCCGCCAGGCTCCTCTGTCTATGGAATGCTCCAGGCAAGAATACTGGAGTGGGTTGCCATTTCCTTCTCCAGGGGATCTTCCTGACCCGGTCTCCTGCACTGCAGGCAGATTCTTTACCAACTGAGCTACCAGAGAATTCCCCTGGGAGTGGATAAAGGATGCTATTTGCATTGATCATAGTCTTATTTCATCAGAATTTAGATCTTTAAAATAAATGGAAGGCATTTGATAACATTTGTATAGTAAATTACAAAGAATTGATTACAAGCGATAAAATAAAAAAGATGTTGAGAATGAACTGGTGAAAAATATTGAAAAATATTGAAATATTGAAAAAATATATTTGCATGTAAAACTGGCCTACTCAGCTCTGGGTCCAGACTCTTATTTTCTTACTGTGTGACAGGCAATTTAAACTACAAAATTAAACAGTAAGGGATATGGCTTTAAAAACAATGAATTTAAATCTCAGAAGAAATCCAAATTTCTTATAATGTACTTCGTTGTTCCGATGTTCCTTTTATTTAATAAAAACTTTTGTTTGCAAGTACTTATAGAGGGTGACCAACATGGATTTATTGTAAGATTTTGTCACTGAAGAACAGCTTTAATGAAATACCAGAAGATGTTATTTTTGCCCCAGATCCACCACCACTAAGTTGTTTAAGTGATTATCACTTACAAAACCTTTGAGTTTTTTATTTTCTTTTGATATTAGTATATTTTACTTGTATTTTTGATGTGCTGGCTATTTTTTCTTGCTTGTGTCTCCTCTCCCAGAAGCAAATAAAGGATGGGTTTCCAGAGATTTTTCACATTTATCATCCAAAGCAGTTTCTCAATCAAGGATCAGGAAGGTGGTTTTGCCCTGGACCTAGACCTAAGTCAGGTCTGACCCAGTGAGGATCTGCCCTGTACCCTTGCTTAGGACCCTGTGCTCAGAAGCATCTTGCACTAGATTTAGAGGTCTGCTGTCAAGGTCCTGAAACTCTTAATAATTTTTGAACAAGGATTTTGCATTTTCATTTTGCACCAGGTCCCACAAATCACAGCGCCATTCTTGCTGACAGTAACATGAGAACTGACATTTATTGCTTTCGCACTGTGTACCAGGCATTGTTTTAACTTTCTCATGTATATCAGTGCATTTAATATTTATCACAACCCTCAGAGTTCGGTGTTACGGTTCCCACATCATATGGGAGAAACTGAGGCCAGAGGGGATAAATAAGGAAAACGAGGCCGCAGGGAGCAGAGATGCTGGCCCACGTGGCCTGCTCCCAGCATGGGCGTCCCTGACCGCGAGCCCCACGCCTCTTCCCACACAGTTTCTCTTCCAGCTCCCACACAAAATTCTCACTGCCTGCGGTCTGCTGAAACAGGCAACCCCAATGGAACCCCGTGTAAGGTGTGCTTTCTGGGAATGCGTGTGACAGGTACAACCTTGAGACCCAGAGAAGCCAAGCAAGATTCTTTAACCTCCTCTAAAGGAAGTAGCTGTTACGGTGGCCGGGTATCTGAGGGAACAGAAGACAGAAAGGAGCTGAGTGAGGAAAAGAACTTAAAAAATAAAAAAAGGTGAGAGCGTGGGCTGCAGACACGCAGGGAGGGGCCTGGGCAGCCAGCTCGGGAGGAGTGAGGGCAGCAGGACCCAGGCAGGCTGCTGGAGAAAGGAAAACATAAAGAAGAGCAGTCCGTGTTGCCTACTTGACGATTTGATTGGGGTACTGATGCTGGAGACCATGCAGACAGCTTTTGGATTGTTTTAGGGGGACTGAGTTAGAACACTGTTTTTCTAATTTGCAGGTGTCTGAGTCTATGAGGCTGATGGGCATGTGACTGGATGTGGCTAAGGGGGCCCAACTGCTGGGAGAGGCCTTCTTGCCGCTGGGGCTGGGCAGAGGGTTTGCAAGCTCACCTGTTTCAGGTCACCCAGGGAGGCCGTCTAGCTGCCCCTCTGATCATGTTATCTAGGACATGGCACCCAGTAGGCACTTAGTAGTATGTGAGCAATGAACGGATGAATCTGGCCACTACCCACTGTGCTAGTGTTTAGTCAAAGTGAAAGTTGCTCAGTCGTGTCCGACTCTTTGCAACCCCAAGGACTATACAGTCCATGCAATTCTCCAGGCCAGAATACTGGAGTGGGTAGCCTTTCTCTTCTTCAGGGGATCGTCCCAACCCAGGGATTGAACCCAGGTCTCCCACATTGCAGGCAGATTCTTTACCAGCTGAGCCACAAGGGAAGCCCAAGAATACTGGAGTTGGGTAGCCTATCCCTTCTGCAGGGGATCTTCCCAACCCAGGAATTGAACCAGGGTCTCCTGGATTGCAGGCGGATTCTTTACCAACTGAGCTATCAGGGAATCCAGCTAGTATTTAAGGCAGGTTCAATACTGCAGTCCATTGGGTCTCAAAGAGTCAGACACGACTGAGTGACTGAACAGCAATAATACTGAACAATATTTTTCTGACTGATTGGGTCTACCAAGTTATAATTTGTCATACTTCTCCACTCTGGCCCTCCTGTAATTCTTGGTGTGCCAAGTAGGGCAGGGAGCTGGAATACTTGTGTCTTCTTGGTACTGTGTTCCCAGTGCCCAGACTGGCACATGTTAGGAGCTTGGATATTTTCTGAAAAACAAAATGAATGTTGTTAATGGGGGGTAACAATCTCAGTTAATATTTGAGGTCCTAGGTTCCATATTGTTCATCCCAGGCTAAGGGCGGTGATCCAGCTCACTGCATTTTTGTATTCTGATGTAGCTTGTTCATTACTGATAAGCTCAGATGCAGGCTCTCTGTTTTGAGGTAGCTAGAGTGCTAAAGATTGGTAAACTCCCCATTTGCTTTTAAAGACAGTCAGCTATGAGGAGGCTCTGAAGTATCTACCTTCCAGACAGTGTCATATTTGGAAGGGTATTTTCCTTCTTTAATACCATCAAATGTAGAGCTCAAAGGCCCCGGCAGCCATGTGATTATAGTTAGCTATGTTAGATGTCTGTGCCATGCCTACAATTTCTATTTTGAGCCTGACCCCATAATATGTGCTGCAGCACTCCTAAGTCTGTAACAAGGCAGTCCTCTGTGGGTGCCTTCTTCCTAGAGATTTTACCATCTCCCTCCTCCCCCCGCCCTTTTAAGAACTAGACCTGTATTTTTGATCAGAGAGGTTAGGAACTATTGTTCATGTCACTTCTGATTATGATCACAGCCAATTTCAGGCATATTCTATCCCTAGAGTATCTCAGAATGTTCTAGTGATAGAATATCTAGTAAGCCATCCTATCTAAAGATTCTATCACTTAGGATGGCTCACTATTCATTTCTGGTGAGAAAGTGTTCTCTTACTAAATTTCAGTATTGATCTAAAAGGCCTGATACATTAAATAAAAGGAAGTAACAGAATATTCTCAAATACCAAGCATTTTTGAATCTTAGTTATGTGAAAAATGATTGATTTGCTTAAACATCTGCACATCTGAAAATTCAGACATTTAGACTATGAGCAGGGACTCTGATCATCTTGCTTATAGCTCACACCGACTGCTAGGACTGTGCCTGGAAAATACTAGAAATTCATCATTTGTTGACTGACTTCTCAGAATTCTGAAATCATTTTTGTATTAAAAAGCTTTGATCTTGATTTCTGAGGATAATAACAAGTAAAAATGCTGTAGTGAACATTGGGGTAAGTGTGTCTTTTTCAATTACGGTTTCCTTAGGGTATATGCCCAGGAGTGGGTTTGTTGGTCATATGGTAGCTTTATTCCTAGTTTTTAAAGGAATCACCATAATGTTCTTCATAGTGGTTGTGTCAATTTAATATACCCTCACCAACAATGCAAGAGGGTTCCCTTTTTCCATATCCTCTCCAGCATTTATTGTTTGTAGATTTTTTGATGATGGCCATTCTGACTGTTGTGAGGTGATACCTCATCTATAATAGCTAGTGCATGGAAGCAATGTAGATGTCCATCGATAGATGACTGGATAAAGAAGTTGTGGTACATATATACAATGGAATATGTTACTCAGGCAAAAAAAGGAACACATTTGAGTCAGTTCTAATGAGGTGGATGAATCTAGAGCCTATTATACAGAGTGGAGTAAGTCAGAAAGAAGAAAGTAAATATTATATATTACCAAATATATATGGAATCTAGAAAGATGGTACTGATGAACCTATTTGCAGGGCAGCAGTGGGGATGCAGACATGGCGGACAGGCTTGTGGACATAGCAGGGGAAGGAGAGGAAGGGATGGATTGAAAGAGTAACATTGAAACACACACATTACCATATGTGAAAGAGACAGCCAGCGGGAATTTGCCATGTAACAGAGTGAGCTTAAGCCTGGTGCTCTGCGACAGCCTAGAAGGGTGGGCTGGGGTGGAGGTGGGAGGGAGGTTTAAGAGGGAGGGGACATATGTATACTTATGGCTGAGTCATGTTGATATACGGCAGAAACTAACACAGTGTTGTAAAGCAATTGTCCTCCAGTTAAAAATTTTAAAAAATCTAAAAAATTAAAAACGGGTAATTAATAAACTGATAAATTTACTATTATCTACTCCTACTGTGTGTCCTTCGGAGTGATGGATTATGCCCCTAGACGCTGTGATGTTGTCAGCAGGGCTGTTGGATGCTTTGAGGAAAAAACAAGAGGACAGAATTGAGAGGATAAGAATTGCTATCACCACTAGTTATCCCCCTTTTCCTTATTGGATGTGGGGCCAGAGGAAGGTCTGGGGAGTCAGCATTTCCAAGAGGAATGTGAAAGATGACAGGACACATACCATTTAGGTGTGGTGTGACTTGTCTGTGTGTGCATGCTCAGTCGCTCTGTCGTGTCCAACTCTTTGTGACCCCATGGATTGTAGCCCACCAGACTCCTCTGTTCATAGGATTTCCCAGGCAAGATTACTGGGTTGGGTTGCCTTTCCTTCTCCAGGGGATCTTCCTGACCCAGGGATCGAACCCAGGTCTCCTGCATCTCCTGCATTGGCAGGCAGGTTCTTTACCACTGCACCACCTGGGAAGCCTCACAACTTGTCTACCATCTAGTTATTTATCTCCTTAGCCTAAGCATCAGGGAAAGCTTGGTGTCTGAAAGAACATCTTAGGAATGTGATGCAAACAAAGGATGTGCATCTGGTCCACATGGGAATGTTCTCTGCTAATTAGTTTGGCAGATGGGAGTGCTTTTGCAAAAACAGAATCCTGAGTCCTAGAAAATCATTTTCTCTTTCTGTAAGAAAACTCAGGAGGCTGTGCACTTACCTTCAGTGGCATAATTCTAGGTGTCTATTTAAAGGTTTAAAACCCGATCAGGTGCAAAATATCCATGTGGTGTCAAGGCACCAGGGAGCAAGGCATTTGCAGTCTCTATCAATTCTAACAGTGCCCGCATCTGCTGTCTCTGTGGGTAGCAAAGACTTTTACAAGCAGTCCTTCACTTCTCCAAGTATGCTAGAAAGGTAGAAATACTTAAGAGAGACTCCGTATTTGGGAGTTTGAAAATGTATTATAAATTGCTTCTGCTAACTCCCTGTTGCTGGTAAGCCACAGACTTTGAAATGGAACACATTTCACAGTTTGGACTTTCCCATCATTTCTTTCAGGTAAGCAGCCATCCTATTTCCTCTAATAAGGTAATAAGCCTCAGAATGCACTGTAAGCCTTCAGGGCGTGTGATTAGAGAGGCTGGAGTGGGAACCCTGTGATGACTCCTCCCTTTATTAGCTCTTTCACTGTGATGGACAGCGGGCCCTGGCCAATTCTGTTGTTATGTTTACAGACCAGCTGTAAGAATGTTGATTTCTAACCACAGAACCAGACTTCAGAGAACCATTTTAGAATCTGCAGGAATGTCATATTCAATTACTTATTTCTCAACTTCCCACCCTGTGGCTCAGCTGGGAAAGAATCTGCCTGCAATGAGGGAGACCTGGGTTCAGTCCCTGGGTCGGAAAGATCCCCTGGAGAAGGGAAAGGCTACCCACTCCAGTATTCTGGCCTGGAGAATTCCATGGACTGTATAGTCCATGGGGTCGCAAAGAGTTGGACACGACTGAGTGACCTTCACTTTCACTGGTGGTTCAGCGACCAAGAATCCACCTGCCAATGAAGGGGATGTGAGTTCAATCCCCGGTCTGGGAAGCTTCCACATGCCACAGGGCAACTAGGCCTGTGCTCCACAACTACTGAAGCTCGATGCTCTGAGCTTGTGCTCTGAAACAAGAGAAGCCACTGCAGTGCGAAGCCCGGGGCACCACGCCTAGAGAGTAGCCCCTACTCACTGCAACTAGAGAAAGCTCATGTACAGAAATGAAGACTCAGCTCAGTCAAAATACCAATATATTAACTAAAAAATACTTATTTCTGACCACAGAGAGCAAGTTCTAGAATGGAATTATAGAAGAAGCCCTGTATAATCGACACTCAGGGTCCATGCGTTCCATAACTGTGGAGTCAAACCAAACTTGAACTGAGAATATTTGGAAAAAATCTTCCCCAAAATTCCAAAAAACAAAACTTGAACTTGTTGCACACTGGCAATTATTTACATAACATTTACATTTTATTTACAGCTATTTACATAGAGTTTATATTGCATTAGGTATTCTAAGTAATCTCAAGGTGATTTAAAGTATATGGTACAATGTGCATAGGTTAAATGCAGATACTATGCCGTTTATATAAGGAACTTGGAGGATCCTTGGATTTCGGTATCCAAAGGGGCTCTGGAAACAATCCTTCGTGGACACGAAGGGTTGAGGGGCAACTGTTTGTGGAAACCAGATGGACTCTTTGCTTCAGTCACTGGAGTGGGGAAGGAATTCAGCACAGAGAACTTCTGAAAGAGCCAACATAAGGAAAGAGAAATAGCTCTGAGAGGAACTTGACTTTCCCTAGGCTCCAGACTTTTTTCACATTCAGTTTTCATGCCGAGCCAGATATTCTGCAGATTACAAGTGACTGCTGGCGCTTCTCGCTCCCCCAGCAAACGCTGTTGTTTGTGGATAACCCAGTACAGAAGATCTTTGGGGACTGGGATTGCTAGGGACCTTTATCTTTAATTAATGGGTATGGTAAAAACAATTTGTGCAAAATGATAAAAATAATAACATTCAATTAGCAAGGGCTTCCTGTGTGTCAGGTAATGTTCTAAGTGCTTTAAAAAAGAGGATGTAACTCTTTCAGTGCTTATCTTGGCCATACAAGGGGGTGTCGTAGCTTTAATTTTGAATATGAAAAAGAGGAGGCTTAGGGAGGCTTAGTATCTGGTCCATAATCAAACAGCCAGTAAGTGATAGAGCTGTGGTTCAAACGTAGGTCAGCCTCACTCCAAAGCTGTTCTTGTTAACTACTGCCTCTAAGATGAAAATAAAAATGGGAAAGTACTACACAATATTTATACAGTGCAGTGGTTTCAATCTGGGGGAAAATATTTCTCAATGATTCCAGTTCTTCCTTCTCTCTTCCCTTCCACAATCCATTCAGAACTACTGGTATTACACTTTATAAAGTTATAAAGGGCTTTCACGTACATTTTCTCAGCCAGAACTTGGGACTTTTTCAGCTTTTCTATCTCTGATGGCTCTCTTATTTCCTTAATGATGGAGTAAGTTCTAAAATAAAGTATAAATTGTAAAGGCATATGAAGTAAGGTTGCCAGATAAAATACAGGGAACCCAGTTAAATATGGATTTCAAGTAAACAGTGAATAATTTAAGAAAATTTACATATATACCAAATATTTCAGGGGATGTACTTATACTAAAATATTATTGCTTGCTTTTCAAAATGCAAATTTACCTAACATTCTGTATTTTTATTTGCTATATCCAGCAGCCCTAATTAAATCAGAGAGGCTTGCATATAAAGGCTGAAACTTGAATTTGCTATTTCACACCACTTGCTCATCAATCAGCCAAAGGAAAACAAATGAAGAAAAAAGAAACCTTGGGGCAACTATACTGAGTGCTTAGATCTACTCTTTTTGTATAACTACGCTTTCCATCAAATCTTGCTGACACCAAGTGGTGTTTTCAGTCATTGATATTTTGTGTAGTATGGAAATGATTAGAAGCTTCACAAAGGTTGTATTACTTTTATCAGTAGTTCAGTTGAAGCTCTACCCAGGCAAGAGATGCAATGTAAACCTTGTTTTAATATTTTCATTAAATGTACTGCAGGGACCTTGAGGTTTTCTGAGGAAAAAGTCCTTCCATCAGCAGGGACACGGACTTTCTGAATTGCGATCAGCATTTCTGCTTTTGAAGACTGGCATGCAGGGAGCCAAGGTTGTGATCCTCAGTGGTGGCCTGCACATGCTGAGTTCTGGAGCTATTCCCCTAATCACTTGACTCTGATTCAGAAAAGCGACCTCTTTTTAATAGAATGAAACCACGAATGTTTCATAAGTGCCTGATTTTCTGGGCAAAGGAAGCTTCTTTGTTAGTAATATCTTAGCTGGGATCCTGGCGGTGGTGGTGGTGATCTGTGTGTGTGTGTGTGTGTGTGTGTATCTGGAGAGGTGGATGAAATGGGTGTGTATTTCTTTCCTAGAGTGATTTTGACAGAAAAACTACTTGTCTCTGGAAGTTTACTTGAAGAATATTTTAGAAATATATCTGTTCATTGAGTAGCACATATTTTAAGCAACAAACCAACTTGTGAAACTGCATTGCAGCAACATTTATTTAAAAAAAAAACATTGCACCTGGTATAAGTAGTGAAACATAAGTGGGACTTAGTGAAAAGAAAGAAATCAAGAAAAGCTTTATTTTCTGACAGTATTTATAGGTTTTTAAGGCCCTGGTTGCCATTGCTTTTTTTCTGAGTTGCCTTCTTTCTGATTGATGATGTGTCTCAGATTTGGTTACTACTCCCCACATGTTAATTTCAGATGTTTTCCACTGGGTGAATATGGATTGATAATACACAGGGAGGTAAAAGTGCACAGGAGAATTTTAATATATAATAAAAAGGAATTCTGTTGTAAGTGATCTGAGAGTTCAGTTCTTTTATCTACTCTCTGTTTTATTTAACAACTCCCAGTCTATTAAGACTTTGCTTCACTCAATGATTTCATGTTAATCATCTTTTGTTTTATAGCCCCTATTTTCCTGCTGCAATCAATATCCCATCAACTTCATCCACCATCTACTCTGTGATCTATGAGAAGGCGCCCGTACAGGGTTGAATTCATACCAGAGTGGCAAATGTTACCAGCATTTTATCCAAAACAATTCTTCCAGCTTATTCTCATAATTTTGCTACTTTTCACAAACTTGCTCCCCTGCTTTTAGAGAATAAGGAGTGATAAGTAAAATATAAAATGTCTGTTAGAGGCTATAAAAGCTGGGCTCAAAAACACAAAAGTTAAGTCTATGAAATGATGATGTAAGTTAAGTGTGGGCTCTGTTTTCACACTGTATGGTGATTGCAACACAAACCTGATGAATTCATTTCCACTTTGCTGGCAAAACTGGATCTTTTCAGGGAGACCATATTTTAAGCCATTTTTTGGATCCTGCTGGTATATTCAGATTACCTCAACTCAAGCAAAATCAATCAATTTTGGCACCCTGTAGATGCATCATACTGATAATCTCAGATCTTTTTCCTTCTCTGTATTTGCCTGCAGTTGGCTGGTGGCAGCTGTCCTTTATATCATTAGTATAAATCCAAGTTGCACACCACAGGAGGCTCTGGGTTCTTTGTAAAGATTAATTTAGAAATTAAAAGTGCATTATCCTTCTCTAAAAATACATTACCCAAACTGTGATGCCAGCATTTTTAATCAAATTAATGATTAAGTTACCTCATTTAATCTTATCATCAAATGTAATTGTTTCCTTATCACTTAGAAGTAGGCAATTAATTCTTTCTTGATGTCTGTTAGGACATTTTGTCTCACAAAGGGCTTTTAACAGTAGTGATGACACCTTGTACTTTTCAATGATTATAATATTCCTTTTAGAAGATACTATTTTCTTCTTAAATCTTAAATCTAATTCACAGTGTCCACATGAGGCAAATATATTTTAATTTGTTCCAAGATGTCTTTTTATTTTGAGTGTATAATAAAATATAATGAAAAAGCAAGTTCAGTATGCGTGTAAATTCTCCTTCTTGCTGAAATTGCTTAGATCCTTTATGGGGAAGTTCCAACAGCAATTTATTTTAGTGGCCTAATTCGAAGAAGTTAATAATCGGTGCCCTGATATCCTCTCAGGGCTTCTTGGGGAAAGTGCTTAAAAAATAAAATTAGTACACAAAGGCAGACTTATTTTGAAGAGTGAGACACATGAGGGATAAACAAGATAGAGTACCTATCAACATACATAATGTCCAGTTATGTTGTTGAGAGTTATTGTTAAGAATAGGTTAATCACACTTAACGCTGTCTCTCTGTATATGTGTGTGTGTGTATATATATATATATAATTTTTTTCCTGCAACTCTTTTTGCATTTTGTCTCTTGATAAGAAAATCCATTTTGTAATTGCTATCAACCTCTTTTTAAAAAAAATTTTTTTTGGGGGGGGTTATGCTGCATGGCTTGTGGGGATCTTAGTTCCCTGGCCAGGGATGGAACTGGCCCCATGCAAGGGAGGCACAGAGTTCTAACCAGTGGATTGCCAGGGCAGTCCCGCTATCATCCTTTTAACTCTGGAATTTTGAAATCACCTTTTACAGTTTGTTGTGTCTGGTGACCCAAGCAGATGTTGCTTAAAGTAGTAAATGACATCAGATTTTTCTCTGGGCATCTGAGCTGTAGGTGACCAGCATGCTGATACTTGAGGATAATTCCTTTCACTGGAAGAGAAGATTGCTTCATAGGAGGTTTTCCTTTCCTTGGTGCATCATCTGGCATTAGACCAGACACAGCCCACAGGGTCTTGGACACATTAATTCAGTTCTTTTTTTTTTAAAGATATTAAACTGTTTATTTTATATTGGAATATAGCTGATTGACAATGTTGTGATAGTTTCAGGTGAATGTTGAAGGGACTCAGCCATACGTATCCACCTATCCATTCTCCCCCAAACTTCCCTCTCATCCAGGCTGCCACATAACATTGAGCAGAGTTCTCTGTGCTATACAATATATCCTTGTTAGTTATCCATTTAAAATGAAGCTGTGTGTACATGTTGATCCCCAGCCCCTTAACCATCCATTCCTCCCATCCTTCCCCCTGGCAACCATAAGTTTGTTCTCTAAGGCTATGAATCTGTTTCTGTTTTGTAGATAACTTCATTTGTGTCATTTCTTTTTAGATCCCACATATAAGGGATGTCATATGATACTTCTCCTTCCCTGTCTGACTTACTTCACTTGGTGTGGCAGTCTCTAAGTCCATTCATGTTGCTGCAGATGTCTGCCACATTAATTTAGCTCTGATCTTGTACCACGCCATGCCCTCACAGCCTCATGCTGAGAACAACTACCATCTACAAATGAAGATATTTGCTGAGGGTTTTCTGCCTCGCTAATAAAACATGGAGAAAGTTAGAGCTATTTATTTGGCAGCAATTACTCAAAAGCAGTGTCATGCATTTATGAGAAAACTCTTATATATTTAAAGAAAAGTGATTTACTCACAGTGGGAATAGATTTCACACAGATTAGAAACATCTTTTCCTCCTTGTCTGCTTTATCTGTTGTATTTTATAAGAGGTTAAGACCAGCTCTGAAGTATTATTAATATGTTTTACTTTTATTGGCAAAAAGTCATTTTAGCCATGTAATGAAATTCCACCAATTGCTAGTGATGTCTGCCTTTGAAGTATAACTCTTTCATTGCAGGTACAAATTATGTTATGAATGTGATATTGTGCTGTCTAAAGGTGAGTTTCTGACATGCTAATTTATAGTGACTGGCGGATGAGGAGACCTTAGGGGAAACACAAGACCGGTGCTTGGGCAACTAAACGGTGCAAGGGTGATGGATTCAAAGATCCATTTTCAGGAAAGAATTATTCTTAAAACATGTATTTAAATGGACTAAGTAGAGTAAGTAGACCATGGTTCTTTAGGGCTTACGGATGCTGAATGCCAGGATTGGGAAAAAAAAAAGAGGTCAAAGATCAAGTAATTTGGGAGACTTTGAACTGACCCTGATTCCACTGTGAACCCAGCAAGAAACAAGAGTGTCTGAGGAAATGGGTGTGAGCAGGACATCAAGGTGTCAGGCCAGCCCCCCGAGGTGGTTCCCCAAGTTCTTCCTCCTTTTGCTCTGCTTGCTTGCTGCTCTTCTCATTAAAGGGCAAAACAAGATCCCCTCTCCTTGAACCCAAGCCGGCCTTGTGACTGCTGTGACCCACAGAATGTGGTGAAGATGGCATTCTGGTACTTTTAAGCCTAAGCCTTAAGACAAGCTTCCACTTCATTTCTCCTGGAATACTTGATCTTGAAGCCTTTACTCTCAGGAACCACTTGCCATGGACTTCCCTGGCAGTCCAGTGGTTAAGACGCCACGCTTCCAATGACGGGGTCATGGCTTTCATCCCTAGTCAGGGAACAGGGATCCCACATGCCATAAAATTACAAAAGAGAGAAAAAAAGAAAGCGCTTGCCATGTTGTGTAAAGCCCAAGCCACACGAAGAAGCCATATGGAAGAGAATCAAAACGTTCTAGAATTGCATCAGAGAAGCTCACAGCACCAACACCATCCATATGAATGAGTTATGTTGGATATTGCAACCCTATGCCCCACAAGAACTGAGTCCAAGCTGCTATCACATGTGGCAGAAAACCCAGCCAGCTAAATCCAGAGACCTACAGAGTCATGAAGGGTGCTGCAAGGTCTACCCCAAAGGGTGCCTTCTACTCTCAGAAGGGCAGTCGTAGGTTGGGCATGGCTCTGGGTGTTACAGTGGACCAGCCACCAGATAAGGTTTCTGTGTATCTACAGTTTACCTGCCTGCAAAGAACGTATGCCTCCACAGTCCTCATGCTGTGCTGTGCGAAGTCAGTCATGTCCAACTCTTTGTGACCCCATGGACTGTAACCTGCCAGGCTCCTATGTCCATGGCGGTTCTCCAGGCAAGAATACTGGAGTGGGTTGTCATACCTCCCTCTGGAGGATCTTCCCATCCCAGGGATTGAACACAGGTCTCCCCACTGCAGGCAGATTCTTTACCTTCTGAGCCACCAGGGAAGCCCCTGAATACTAGGATGGGTAGCTTATCCCTTCTCCAGGGGATCTTCCCGACCTAGGAATTGAACTGGGGTCTCCTGCATTGCAAGTGGATTCTTTACCAGCTGAGCTACCAGAGAAGCCCCCTCATGCTGGAGTAAAGTAGACTTTTGCATTTTAAAAGGATGGTTGGTGTGTGCTGGGCTGATGCTAGTCTATGGTACTAGGAGGGCTCTTGAGGGTGAGGTTAGAGATACTTTCTTTCTTCTCAGAGGATGATTTTGTTTGTGAAAGTGACAGTGGGAGAATGCTGACTTTTAGTTGAAAAAATCTTCTGAGATGTTGTCACAGACTTCTAAAGACACCTTGATATTTAAGCAGGAATATGGTGAATCCATGTGGCGGAGAAACAAGCTTTGTCCAAGAGCTATTTATGCATTGTATGTTTTACATACATTGTAATGCATTTTTGCATTACACTTATGCATTACATACATGTATGCATACAATGTATGCATTACACACAATGCATACATTTATGCATTGTATGTTTTACATTTTATGTTTATGTTATATTTTAGTTTTTTTGACATTATATTTTAGCTTCCCCTTCCCCCCAACCTGGATCAAATCAAGGCTTATGCTTTTGTATATAAATCTGTAGTTTGTTGTTCAAATGTTTAATTTCCCCCTTTAATTTTTTTGTTTCTTGTTAAAGTTTATTTGAAAGCATTATGATGTTTATCTTATTTGTCCATGGAACAATCTGATATTTTTCAGAAAGTATAGATCATGATAAAGGTGTCAAAAAAGTATATAATACATATAATGAAAGGAGATAATATTTTAGACCTATTTATTTGAAAATAGTTTCAAATTTATACAGATTATATGAATAGTACATAGGATACCTGCATACTTTATCCAGATTCAGTTCAGTTCAGTCACTCAGTCGTGTCTGACTCTTTGCGACCCCATGGACTGCAGCACTCCAGGCCTCCCGGTCCATCACCAACTCCTGGAGTTTACTCAAATTCATGTCCATTGTGTCGGTGATGCCACCCAACCATCTCATTCTCTGTCATCCTCTTTTCCTCCCACCTTCAATCTTTCCCAGCATCAGGGTCTTTCCCAATGAGTCAGTTCTTCACATCAGGTGGCCAAAGTATTGGAGTTTCAGCTTCAGCATCAGTCCTTCCAATGAACACCCAGGACTGATCTCCTTTAGGATGGACTGGTTGAATCTTCCTTGCAGTCCAAGGTACTCTTCAGAGTCTTCTCCAACACCACAGTTGACAAGCATCAATTCTTCTGTGCTCAGCTTTCTTTATAGTTCAATTCTCACATCTGTACATGACAACTGGAAAAACCAAAGCTTTGATTAGATGGACCTTTGTTGGCAAAGTAATGTCTCTGTTTTTTAATATGCTGTCTAGGATGGTTATAACTTTTCTCCCAAAGAACAAGTGTCTTTTCATTTCATGGCAGCAGTTGCCATCTGCAGTGATTTTGGAGCCCCCAAAAATAAAGTCTGTCACTGTTTCCCCATCTATTTGTCATGAAGTGATGGGACCAGATGTGATGATCTCAGTTTGCTTGAATGTTGAGCTTTAAGCCAACTCTTTCCCCACTCTTCCTCTTTCACTTTCATCAATAGGCTCTTTAGTACTTCTTCACTTCCTGCCATAAGGGTGGTGTCATCTGCATATCTGAGGTTTTTGATATTTCTCCAGCAATCTTGATTCCAGCTTGTGCTTCATCCAGTCCCCAGCATTTCTCATGATGTACTCTGCATATAAGTTAAATAAGCAGGGTGATGTACTCCTTTCCCGATTTGGAATCAGTCTGTTGTTCCATGTCCAGTTCTAACTGTTGCTTCCTGACCTGCATATAGGTTTCTCAAGAGGCAGGTCAGGTATTCCCATCTCTTTCAGAATTTTCCACAGTTTATTGTGATCCACACAGTCAAAAGTTTTTACATAATCAATAAAGCAGAAATAGATGTTTTTCTGGAACTCTCTTGCTTTTTTGATGATCCAACAGACATTGGCAATTTGATCTCTGGATTTTCTGCCTTTTCTAAAACCAGCTTGAGCATCTGGAAGTTCACAGTTCACATGCTGTTGAAGCCTGGCTTGGAGAATTTTGAGCATTACTTCACTAGTGTGTGAGATGAGTGCAATTGTGCAGTGGTTTGAGCATTCTTTGGCATTGCCTTTCTTTGGGATTGGAATGAAAACTGACCTTTTCCAAACCTGTGACCACTGCTGAGTTCTCCAAATTTGCTGGCATATTGAATACAGCACTTTGACAGCATCTACTTTTAGGATTTGAAATAGCTCAACTGGAATTCCATCACCTCCACTAACTTTGTAGTGATGCTTCCTAAGGCCCACTTGACTTCACATTCCAGGATATCTGGCTCTAGGTGAGTGATCACACCATTGTGATTATCTGGGTCGTGAAGATCTTTTTTGTACAGTTCTTCTGGTATTCTTGCCACCTCTTCTTAATATCTTCTGCTTCTGTTAGGTCTGTACCATTTCTGTCCTTTATTGTGCCCATCTTCGTATTAAATGTTCCCTTGGTATCTCTAATTTTCTTGAGGAGATCTCTAGTCTTTCCCATTTTGTTGTTTTCCTCTATTTCTTTGCATTGATCACTGAGGAAGGCTTTCTTATCTTCTATTCTTTGGAACTCTGCATTCAAATAGGTATATCTTCCCTTTTCTCCTTTGCCTTTCGCTTCTCTTCTTTTCACATCTATTTGTAAGGCCTCCTCAGACAGCCATTTTGCCTTTTTTGCATTTCTTTTTCTTGGGGATGGTCTTGATCACTGCCTCCTGTACAATGTCATGAACCTTTGTCCATAGTTCTTCAGGCACTCTGTCTATCAGATCTAATCTGTTGAATCTATTTCTCACTTCCATTGTATAATTGTAAGGGATTTGATTTAGGTCATTCCTGAATGGTTGCTTGACATTTTATTTTGTTGTTTTCCTATGCCCCACCCTCTCTCTTTGGGGATGTGAATTTGTGTGTGTATCTTAAATAATTTTTTCCTCTTATACCATTTGTGAATAAATTGCATTCATCATGTCCCCAAAGTCTTTAGTGTGTGTTTCCAAAGGATAAGTATATTATCTTAAATACAGTAGTTATCAACTTTACTATATTTAATATTGCTACAATAATTTTATCTGGTCTATCATTTATTTTCCAGTTTTGTCAATTGACCTAATAGTGTCCTTCATTGTCCCCTTTTCCCCTGAAGTACATAATCCACTTTAGGAACATATTGGCAAGTCTCTTTAGTTTCCTTTAACCTGGAACACTTCCACAGCCTCTTTTTGCCTTTTATGACTGTGACATTTTGAAGAA